>NW_025963607.1:0-299440 GCF_910591885.1 Bombus terrestris
TGTCCAACGGTGTCCACGGTGTCCAACGGTGTCCCACGTTTGTCCCACGTTGTCCCACGTTGTCCCACGTTGTCCCACGTTGTCCCCACGTTGTCCCCACGTTGTCCCACGTTGTCCCACGTTGTCCCACGTTGTCCCACGGTGTCCAACGATGTCCAACGGTGTCCAACGGTGTCCAACGGTGTCCAACGATGTCCAACGATGTCCAACGATGTCCAACGATGTCCAACGGTGTCCCACGTTGTCCCACGTTGTCCCACGTTGTCCCACGTTGTCCCACGTTGTCCCACGGTGTCCAACGATGTCCAACGGTGTCCCACGTTGTCCAACGGTGTCCCACGTTGTCCCACGTTGTCCCACGTTGTCCCACGTTGTCCCACGTTGTCCCACGTTGTCCCACGTTGTCCCACGTTGTCCCACGTTGTCCCACGTTGTCCCACGTTGTCCCACGGTGTCCAACGATGTCCAACGGTGTCCAACGGTGTCCCACGGTGTCCAACGGTGTCCCACGTTGTCCCACGTTGTCCCACGTTGTCCCACGTGGTCCCACGTTGTCCCACGTTGTCCAACGATGTCCAACGGTGTCCCACGTTGTCCCACGTTGTTCCATGGTTTCCCACGTTGTCCCACGATGTCCCACGTTGTCCCACGTTGTCCCACGTTGTCCCACGTTGTCCCACGTTGTCCCACGTTGTCCCACGTGGTCCCACGTTGTCCCACGTTGTCCCACGGTGTCCAACGATGTCCAACGGTGTCCCACGTTGTCCAACGGTGTCCCACGTTGTCCCACGTTGTCCCACGTTGTCCCACGTTGTCCCACGATGTCCCACGTTGTCCCACGTTGTCCCACGATGTCCCACGTTGTCCCACGTTGTCCCACGTTGTCCCACGTTGTCCCACGGTGTCCAACGACGTCCAACGGTGTCCAACGGTGTCCCACGGTGTCCAACGGTGTCCCACGATGTCCCACGTTGTCCCACGTTGTCCCACGTTGTCCCACGTTGTCCCACGGTGTCCAACGATGTCCAACGGTGTCCAACGGTGTCCCACGGTGTCCAACGGTGTCCCACGTTGTCCCACGTTGTCCCACGTTGTCCCACGTTGTCCCACGTTGTCCCACGGTGTCCAACGATGTCCAACGGTGTCCAACGGTGTCCAACGGTGTCCAACGATGTCCAACGATGTCCAACGATGTCCAACGATGTCCAACGGTGTCCAACGGTGTCCCACGGTGTCCAACGGTGTCCCACGTTGTCCCACGTTGTCCCACGTTGTCCCACGTTGTCCCACGTTGTCCCACGTTGTCCCACGTTGTCCCACGTTGTCCCACGTTGTCCCACGTTGTCCCACGTTGTCCCACGTTGTCCCACGTTGTCCCACGTTGTCCCACGGTGTCCAACGATGTCCAACGGTGTCCCACGGTGTCCAACGGTGTCCCACGTTGTCCCACGTTGTCCCACGTTGTCCCACGTTGTCCCACGTTGTCCCACGATGTCCCACGTTGTCCCACGTTGTCCGACGTTGTCCCACGTTGTCCCACGTTGTCCCACGTTGTCCCACGGTGTCCAACGATGTCCAACGATGTCCAACGGTGTCCCACGTTGTCCCACGTTGTTCCATGGTTTCCCACGTTGTCCCACGTTGTCCCACGTTGTCCCACGGTGTCCAACGATGTCCAACGGTGTCCAACGGTGTCCAACGGTGTCCAACGGTGTCCCACGTTGTCCCACGTTGTCCCACGTTGTCCCACGTTGTCCCACGTTGTCCCACGATGTCCCACGTTGTCCCACGTTGTCCCACGTTGTCCCACGATGTCCCACGTTGTCCCACGTTGTCCCACGTTGTCCCACGTTGTCCCACGTTGTCCCACGTTGTCCCACGTTGTCCCACGTTGTCCCACGATGTCCCACGTTGTCCCACGTTGTCCCACGTTGTCCCACGATGTCCCACGTTGTCCCACGTTGTCCCACGTTGTCCCACGTTGTCCCACGATGTCCCACGTTGTCCCACGTTGTCCCACGTTGTCCCACGATGTCCCACGTTGTCCCACGTTGTCCCACGTTGTCCCACGTTGTCCCACGTTGTCCCACGTTGTCCCACGTTGTCCCA
Source organism: Bombus terrestris (assembly GCF_910591885.1). Lineage (NCBI taxonomy): Eukaryota > Metazoa > Arthropoda > Insecta > Hymenoptera > Apidae > Bombus > Bombus terrestris. The sequence goes on from NW_025963607.1 coordinate 2,110, forward strand.
CGGTGTCCAACGATGTCCAACGGTGTCCAACGGTGTCCCACGGTGTCCAACGGTGTCCCACGTTGTCCCACGTTGTCCCACGTTGTCCCACGTTGTCCCACGTTGTCCCACGATGTCCCACGTTGTCCCACGTTGTCCGACGTTGTCCCACGTTGTCCCACGTTGTCCCACGTTGTCCCACGGTGTCCAACGATGTCCAACGATGTCCAACGGTGTCCCACGTTGTCCCACGTTGTTCCATGGTTTCCCACGTTGTCCCACGTTGTCCCACGTTGTCCCACGGTGTCCAACGATGTCCAACGGTGTCCAACGGTGTCCAACGGTGTCCAACGGTGTCCCACGTTGTCCCACGTTGTCCCACGTTGTCCCACGATGTCCCACGTTGTCCCACGTTGTCCCACGTTGTCCCACGATGTCCCACGTTGTCCCACGTTGTCCCACGTTGTCCCACGTTGTCCCACGATGTCCCACGTTGTCCCACGTTGTCCCACGTTGTCCCACGTTGTCCCACGGTGTCCAACGATGTCCAACGGTGTCCAACGGTGTCCCACGGTGTCCAACGGTGTCCCACGTTGTCCCACGTTGTCCCACGTTGTCCCACGTTGTCCCACGTTGTCCCACGATGTCCCACGTTGTCCCACGTTGTCCCACGTTGTCCCACGTTGTCCCACGTTGTCCCACGTTGTCCCACGTTGTCCCACGGTGTCCAACGATGTCCAACGGTGTCCAACGGTGTCCAACGGTGTCCAACGATGTCCAACGATGTCCAACGATGTCCAACGATGTCCAACGGTGTCCCACGTTGTCCCACGTTGTCCCACGTTGTCCCACGTTGTCCCACGTTGTCCCACGGTGTCCAACGATGTCCAACGGTGTCCCACGTTGTCCAACGGTGTCCCACGTTGTCCCACGTTGTCCCACGTTGTCCCACGTTGTCCCACGTTGTCCCACGTTGTCCCACGTTGTCCCACGTTGTCCCACGTTGTCCCACGTTGTCCCACGTTGTCCCACGTTGTCCCACGGTGTCCAACGATGTCCAACGGTGTCCAACGGTGTCCCACGGTGTCCAACGGTGTCCCACGTTGTCCCACGTTGTCCCACGTTGTCCCACGTGGTCCCACGTTGTCCCACGTTGTCCAACGATGTCCAACGGTGTCCCACGTTGTCCCACGTTGTTCCATGGTTTCCCACGTTGTCCCACGTTGTCCCACGTTGTCCCACGTTGTCCCACGTTGTCCCACGGTGTCCCACGGTGTCCAACGATGTCCAACGGTGTCCCACGTTGTCCCACGTTGTCCCACGTTGTTCCACGTTGTCCCACGTTGTCCCACGATGTCCCACGTTGTCCCACGTTGTCCCACGTTGTCCCACGTTGTCCCAAGTTGTCCCACGTTGTCCCACGTTGTCCCACGTTGTCCCACGTGGTCCCACGTTGTCCCACGTTGTCCCACGGTGTCCAACGATGTCCAACGGTGTCCCACGTTGTCCAACGGTGTCCCACGTTGTCCCACGTTGTCCCACGTTGTCCCACGTTGTCCCACGTTGTCCCACGTTGTCCCACGTTGTCCAACGATGTCCAACGGTGTCCCACGTTGTCCCACGTTGTTCCATGGTTTCCCACGTTGTCCCACGTTGTCCCACGTTGTCCCACGGTGTCCAACGATGTCCAACGGTGTCCCACGTTGTCCCACGTTGTCCCACGTTGTCCCACGTTGTCCCACGTTGTCCCACGTTGTCCCACGTTGTCCCACGTTGTCCCACGTTGTCCCACGTTGTCCCACGTTGTCCCACGGTGTCCAACGGTGTCCAACGATGTCCCACGTTGTCCCACGTTGTCCCACGTTGTCCCACGATGTCCCACGTTGTCCCACGTTGTCCCACGTTGTCCCACGTTGTCCCACGTTGTCCCACGTTGTCCCACGTTGTCCCACGTTGTCCCACGTTGTCCCACGTTGTCCCACGTTGTCCCACGTTGTCCCACGGTGTCCAACGATGTCCAACGGTGTCCAACGGTGTCCAACGGTGTCCCACGTTGTCCCACGTTGTCCCACGTTGTCTCACGTTGTCCCACGGTGTCCAACGATGTCCAACGGTGTCCCACGTTGTCCCACGTTGTCCCACGTTGTCCCACGATGTCCCACGTTGTCCCACGTTGTCCCACGTTGTCCCACGTTGTCCCACGTTGTCCCACGGTGTCCAACGATGTCCAACGGTGTCCAACGGTGTCCAACGGTGTCCAACGGTGTCCCAAGTTGTCCCACGTTGTCCCACGTTGTCCCACGGTGTCCAACGATGTCCAACGGTGTCCCACGTTGTCCCACGGTGTCCAACGATGTCCAACGGTGTCCCACGTTGTCCAACGGTGTCCCACGTTGTCCCACGTTGTCCCACGTTGTCCCACGTTGTCCCACGTTGTCCCACGTTGTCCCACGTTGTCCCACGTTGTCCCACGTTGTCCCACGTTGTCCCACGGTGTCCAACGATGTCCAACGGTGTCCAACGGTGTCCCACGGTGTCCAACGGTGTCCCACGTTGTCCCACGTTGTCCCACGTTGTCCCACGTTGTCCCACGTTGTCCCACGTTGTCCCACGTTGTCCAACGATGTCCAACGGTGTCCCACGTTGTCCCACGTTGTTCCATGGTTTCCCACGTTGTCCCACGTTGTCCCACGTTGTCCCACGTTGTCCCACGTTGTCCCACGGTGTCCCACGGTGTCCAACTATGTCCAACGGTGTCCCACGTTGTCCCACGTTGTCCCACGATGTCCCACGTTGTCCCACGTTGTCCCACGTTGTCCCACGTTGTCCCACGTTGTCCCACGTTGTCCCACGTGGTCCCACGTTGTCCCACGTTGTCCCACGGTGTCCAACGATGTCCAACGGTGTCCCACGTTGTCCAACGGTGTCCCACGTTGTCCCACGTTGTCCCACGTTGTCCCACGTTGTCCCACGATGTCCCACGTTGTCCCACGTTGTCCCACGTTGTCCCACGTTGTCCCACGTTGTCCCACGGTGTCCAACGATGTCCCACGTTGTCCCACGTTGTCCCACGTTGTCCCACGTTGTCCCACGATGTCCCACGTTGTCCCACGTTGTCCCACGTTGTCCCACGTTGTCCCACGTTGTCCCACGTTGTCCAACGATGTCCAACGGTGTCCCACGTTGTCCCACGTTGTTCCATGGTTTCCCACGTTGTCCCACGTTGTCCCACGTTGTCCCACGGTGTCCAACGATGTCCAACGGTGTCCAACGGTGTCCAACGGTGTCCAACGGTGTCCCACGTTGTCCCACGTTGTCCCACGTTGTCCCACGGTGTCCAACGATGTCCAACGGTGTCCCACGTTGTCCCACGTTGTCCCACGTTGTCCCACGTTGTCCCACGTTGTCCCACGATGTCCCACGTTGTCCCACGTTGTCCCACGTTGTCCCACGTTGTCCCACGTTGTCCCACGTTGTCCCACGTTGTCCCACGTTGTCCCACGTTGTCCCACGTTGTCCCACGTTGTCCCACGTTGTCCCACGTTGTCCCACGTTGTCCCACGGTGTCCAACGGTGTCCAACGATGTCCCACGTTGTCCCACGTTTTCCCACGTTGTCCCACGTTGTCCCACGGTGTCCAACGATGTCCAACGATGTCCAACGGTGTCCCACGTTGTCCCACGTTGTTCCATGGTTTCCCACGTTGTCCCACGTTGTCCCACGTTGTCCCACGGTGTCCAACGATGTCCAACGGTGTCCAACGGTGTCCAGCGGTGTCCAACGGTGTCCCACGTTGTCCCACGTTGTCCCACGTTGTCCCACGATGTCCCACGTTGTCCCACGTTGTCCCACGTTGTCCCACGTTGTCCCACGTTGTCCCACGGTGTCCAACGATGTCCAACGGTGTCCAACGGTGTCCAACGGTGTCCAACGATGTCCAACGATGTCCAACGATGTCCAACGGTGTCCAACGGTGTCCCACGATGTCCCACGTTGTCCCACGTTGTCCGACGTTGTCCCACGTTGTCCCACGTTGTCCCACGTTGTCCCACGGTGTCCAACGATGTCCAACGATGTCCAACGGTGTCCCACGTTGTCCCACGTTGTTCCATGGTTTCCCACGTTGTCCCACGTTGTCCCACGTTGTCCCACGGTGTCCAACGATGTCCAACGGTGTCCAAGGGTGTCCAACGGTGTCCAACGGTGTCCCACGTTGTCCCACGTTGTCCCACGTTGTCCCACGTTGTCCCACGTTGTCCCACGATGTCCCACGTTGTCCCACGTTGTCCCACGTTGTCCCACGATGTCCCACGTTGTCCCACGTTGTCCCACGTTGTCCCACGTTGTCCCACGATGTCCCACGTTGTCCCACGTTGTCTCACGTTGTCCCACGGTGTCCAACGATGTCCAACGGTGTCCAACGGTGTCCCACGGTGTCCAACGGTGTCCCACGTTGTCCCACGTTGTCCCACGTTGTCCCACGTTGTCCCACGTTGTCCCACGATGTCCCACGTTGTCCCACGTTGTCCCACGTTGTCCCACGTTGTCCCACGTTGTCCCACGTTGTCCCACGGTGTCCAACGATGTCCAACGGTGTCCAACGGTGTCCAACGGTGTCCAACGATGTCCAACGATGTCCAACGATGTCCAACGATGTCCAACGGTGTCCAACGGTGTCCCACGGTGTCCAACGGTGTCCCACGTTGTCCCACGTTGTCCCACGTTGTCCCACGTTGTCCCACGTTTTCCCACGTTGTCCCACGTTGTCCCACGGTGTCCAACGATGTCCAACGATGTCCAACGGTGTCCCACGTTGTCCCACGTTGTTCCATGGTTTCCCACGTTGTCCCACGTTGTCCCACGTTGTCCCACGGTGTCCAACGATGTCCAACGGTGTCCAACGGTGTCCAACGGTGTCCAACGGTGTCCCACGTTGTCCCACGTTGTCCCACGTTGTCCCACGATGTCCCACGTTGTCCCACGTTGTCCCACGTTGTCCCACGTTGTCCCACGTTGTCCCACGTTGTCCCACGTTGTCCCACGGTGTCCCACGTTGTCCCACGTTGTCCCACGTTGTCCCACGTTGTCCCACGATGTCCCACGTTGTCCCACGTTGTCCCACGTTGTCCCACGTTGTCCCACGTTGTCCCACGTTGTCCCACGTTGTCCCACGTTGTCCCACGTTGTCCCACGTTGTCCGACGTTGTCCCACGTTGTCCCACGTTGTCCCACGTTGTCCCACGGTGTCCAACGATGTCCAACGATGTCCAACGGTGTCCCACGTTGTCCCACGTTGTTCCATGGTTTCCCACGTTGTCCCACGTTGTCCCACGTTGTCCCACGGTGTCCAACGATGTCCAACGGTGTCCAACGGTGTCCAACGGTGTCCAACGGTGTCCCACGTTGTCCCACGTTGTCCCACGATGTCCCACGTTGTCCCACGTTGTCCCACGATGTCCCACGTTGTCCCACGTTGTCCCACGTTGTCCCACGATGTCCCACGTTGTCCCACGTTGTCCCACGTTGTCCCACGTTGTCCCACGATGTCCCACGTTGTCCCACGTTGTCCCACGTTGTCCCACGTTGTCCCACGGTGTCCAACGATGTCCAACGGTGTCCAACGGTGTCCCACGGTGTCCAACGGTGTCCCACGTTGTCCCACGGTGTCCAACGATGTCCAACGGTGTCCAAGGGTGTCCAACGGTGTCCAACGGTGTCCCACGTTGTCCCACGTTGTCCCACGTTGTCCCACGTTGTCCCACGTTGTCCCACGATGTCCCACGTTGTCCCACGTTGTCCCACGTTGTCCCACGATGTCCCACGTTGTCCCACGTTGTCCCACGTTGTCCCACGTTGTCCCACGATGTCCCACGTTGTCCCACGTTGTCCCACGTTGTCCCACGGTGTCCAACGATGTCCAACGGTGTCCAACGGTGTCCCACGGTGTCCAACGGTGTCCCACGTTGTCCCACGTTGTCCCACGTTGTCCCACGTTGTCCCACGTTGTCCCACGATGTCCCACGTTGTCCCACGTTGTCCCACGTTGTCCCACGTTGTCCCACGTTGTCCCACGTTGTCCCACGGTGTCCAACGATGTCCAACGGTGTCCAACGGTGTCCAACGGTGTCCAACGATGTCCAACGATGTCCAACGATGTCCAACGATGTCCAACGGTGTCCAACGGTGTCCCACGGTGTCCAACGGTGTCCCACGTTGTCCCACGTTGTCCCACGTTGTCCCACGTTGTCCCACGTTGTCCCACGTTGTCCCACGTTGTCCCACGTTGTCCCACGTTGTCCCACGTTGTCCCACGTTGTCCCACGTTGTCCCACGTTGTCCCACGGTGTCCAACGATGTCCAACGGTGTCCAACGGTGTCCCACGGTGTCCAACGGTGTCCCACGTTGTCCCACGTTGTCCCACGTTGTCCCACGTTGTCCCACGTTGTCCCACGTTGTCCCACGTTGTCCCACGTTGTCCCACGTTGTCCCACGTTGTCCCACGTTGTCCCACGTTGTCCCACGTTGTCCCACGGTGTCCAACGATGTCCAACGTTGTCCAACGGTGTCCCACGGTGTCCAACGGTGTCCCACGTTGTCCCACGTTGTCCCACGTTGTCCCACGTTGTCCCACGTTGTCCCACGTTGTCCCACGTTGTCCAACGATGTCCAACGGTGTCCCACGTTGTCCCACGTTGTTCCATGGTTTCCCACGTTGTCCCACGTTGTCCCACGTTGTCCCACGGTGTCCAACGATGTCCAACGATGTCCAACGATGTCCAACGGTGTCCCACGATGTCCAACGATGTCCAACGATGTCCAACGGTGTCCAACGGTCTCCAACGGTGTCCAACGATGTCCAACGGTGTCCAACGGTGTCCCACGGTGTCCAACGGTGTCCCACGTTGTCCCACGTTGTCCCACGTTGTCCCACGTTGTCCCACGTTGTCCCACGATGTCCCACGTTGTCCCACGTTGTCCGACGTTGTCCCACGTTGTCCCACGTTGTCCCACGTTGTCCCACGTTGTCCCACGTTGTCCCACGGTGTCCAACGATGTCCAACGGTGTCCAACGGTGTCCAACGGTGTCCAACGATGTCCAACGATGTCCAACGATGTCCAACGATGTCCAACGGTGTCCAACGGTGTCCCACGATGTCCCACGTTGTCCCACGTTGTCCGACGTTGTCCCACGTTGTCCCACGTTGTCCCACGTTGTCCCACGGTGTCCAACGATGTCCAACGATGTCCAACGGTGTCCCACGTTGTCCCACGTTGTTCCATGGTTTCCCACGTTGTCCCACGTTGTCCCACGTTGTCCCACGGTGTCCAACGATGTCCAACGGTGTCCAAGGGTGTCCAACGGTGTCCAACGGTGTCCCACGTTGTCCCACGTTGTCCCACGTTGTCCCACGTTGTCCCACGTTGTCCCACGATGTCCCACGTTGTCTCACGTTGTCCCACGTTGTCCCACGATGTCCCACGTTGTCCCACGTTGTCCCACGTTGTCCCACGTTGTCCCACGATGTCCCACGTTGTCCCACGTTGTCCCACGTTGTCCCACGTTGTCCCACGGTGTCCAACGATGTCCAACGGTGTCCAACGGTGTCCCACGGTGTCCAACGGTGTCCCACGTTGTCCCACGTTGTCCCACGTTGTCCCACGTTGTCCCACGTTGTCCCACGTTGTCCAACGATGTCCAACGGTGTCCCACGTTGTCCCACGTTGTTCCATGGTTTCCCACGTTGTCCCACGTTGTCCCACGTTGTCCCACGTTGTCCCACGGTGTCCAACGATGTCCAACGGTGTCCAGCGATGTCCAACGGTGTCCCACGTTGTCCCACGTTTTCCCACGTTGTCCCACGTTGTCCCACGGTGTCCAACGATGTCCAACGATGTCCAACGGTGTCCCACGTTGTCCCACGTTGTTCCATGGTTTCCCACGTTGTCCCACGTTGTCCCACGTTGTCCCACGGTGTCCAACGATGTCCAACGGTGTCCAACGGTGTCCAACGGTGTCCAACGGTGTCCCACGTTGTCCCACGTTGTCCCACGTTGTCCCACGATGTCCCACGTTGTCCCACGTTGTCCCACGTTGTCCCACGTTGTCCCACGATGTCCCACGTTGTCCCACGTTGTCCCACGTTGTCCCACGTTGTCCGACGTTGTCCCACGTTGTCCCACGTTGTCCCACGTTGTCCCACGTTGTCCCACGTTGTCCCACGTTGTCCCACGGTGTCCAACGATGTCCAACGGTGTCCAACGGTGTCCCACGTTGTCCCACGTTGTCCCACGTTGTCCCACGTTGTCCCACGTTGTCCCACGTTGTCCCACGTTGTCCCACGTTGTCCAACGATGTCCAACGGTGTCCCACGTTGTCCCACGTTGTGCCACGTTGTCCCACGTTGTCCCACGTTGTCCCACGTTGTCCCACGTTGTCCCACGTTGTCCCACGTTGTCCCACGTTGTCCCACGTTGTCCCACGTTGTCCCACGTTGTCCCACGTTGTCCCACGATGTCCCACGTTGTCCCACGTTGTCCCACGTTGTCCCACGTTGTCCCACGTTGTCCCACGTTGTCCCACGTTGTCCCACGTTGTCCCACGTTGTCCCACGTTGTCCCACGGTGTCCAACGGTGTCCCACGATGTCCCACGTTCTCCCACGTTGTCCCACGTTGTCCCACGTTGTCCCACGTTGTCCCACGTTGTCCCACGGTGTCCAACGATGTCCAACGATGTCCAACGGTGTCCCACGTTGTCCCACGTTGTTCCATGGTTTCCCACGTTGTCCCACGTTGTCCCACGTTGTCCCACGGTGTCCAACGATGTCCAACGGTGTCCAACGGTGTCCAACGGTGTCCAACGGTGTCCCACGTTGTCCCACGTTGTCCCACGTTGTCCCACGTTGTCCCACGATGTCCCACGTTGTCCCACGTTGTCCCACGTTGTCCCACGTTGTCCCACGTTGTCCCACGTTGTCCCACGTTGTCCCACGTTGTCCCACGATGTCCCACGTTGTCCCACGTTGTCCCACGTTGTCCCACGTTGTCCCACGGTGTCCAACGATGTCCAACGGTGTCCAACGGTGTCCCACGGTGTCCAACGGTGTCCCACGTTGTCCCACGTTGTCCCACGTTGTCCCACGTTGTCCCACGTTGTCCCACGTTGTCCCACGGTGTCCAACGATGTCCAACGGTGTCCAACGGTGTCCAACGGTGTCCAACGGTGTCCCACGTTGTCCCACGTTGTCCCACGTTGTCCCACGTTGTCCCACGTTGTCCCACGATGTCCCACGTTGTCCCACGTTGTCCCACGTTGTCCCACGGTGTCCAACGGTGTCCCACGATGTCCCACGTTGTCCCACGTTGTCCCACGTTGTCCCACGTTGTCCCACGTTGTCCCACGTTGTCCCACGGTGTCCAACGATGTCCAACGATGTCCAACGGTGTCCCACGTTGTCCCACGTTGTTCCATGGTTTCCCACGTTGTCCCACGTTGTCCCACGTTGTCCCACGGTGTCCAACGATGTCCAACGGTGTCCAACGGTGTCCAACGGTGTCCAACGGTGTCCCACGTTGTCCCACGTTGTCCCACGTTGTTCCATGGTTTCCCACGTTGTCCCACGTTGTCCCACGTTGTCCCACGGTGTCCAACGATGTCCAACGGTGTCCAACGGTGTCCAACGGTGTCCAACGGTGTCCCACGTTGTCCCACGTTGTCCCACGTTGTCCCACGTTGTCCCACGTTGTCCCACGTTGTCCCACGTTGTCCCACGTGGTCCCACGTTGTCCCACGTTGTCCCACGGTGTCCAACGATGTCCAACGGTGTCCCACGTTGTCCAAAGGTGTCCCACGTTGTCCCACGTTGTCCCACGTTGTCCCACGTTGTCCCACGATGTCCCACGTTGTCCCACGTTGTCCCACGTTGTCCCACGTTGTCCCACGTTGTCCCACGTTGTCCCACGTTGTCCCACGTTGTCCCACGTTGTCCCACGTTGTCCCACGGTGTCCAACGGTGTCCAACGATGTCCAACGTTGTCCCACGTTGTCCCACGTTGTCCCACGTTGTCCCACGTTGTCCCACGTTGTCCCACGTTGTCCCACGTTGTCCCACGGTGTCCAACGATGTCCAACGGTGTCCAACGGTGTCCAACGGTGTCCAACGGTGTCCCACGTTGTCCCACGTTGTCCCACGTTGTCCCACGGTGTCCAACGATGTCCAACGGTGTCCAGCGATGTCCAACGGTGTCCCACGTTGTCCCACGTTGTCCCACGTTGTCCCACGTTGTCCCACGTTGTCCCACGTTGTCCCACGTTGTCCCACGTTGTCCCACGTTGTCCCACGATGTCCCACGTTGTCCCACGTTGTCCCACGTTGTCCCACGTTGTCCCACGTTGTCCCACGTTGTCCCACGTTGTCCCACGATGTCCCACGTTGTCCCACGTTGTCCCACGGTGTCCAACGATGTCCAACGGTGTCCAGCGATGTCCAACGGTGTCCCACGTTGTCCCACGTTTTCCCACGTTGTCCCACGTTTTCCCACGTTGTCCCACGTTGTCCCACGGTGTCCAACGATGTCCAACGATGTCCAACTGTGTCCCACGTTGTCCCACGTTGTTCCATGGTTTCCCACGTTGTCCCACGTTGTCCCACGTTGTCCCACGGTGTCCAACGGTGTCCAACGGTGTCCAACGGTGTCCCACTGTGTCCAACGGTGTCCCACGTTGTCCCACGTTGTCCCACGTTGTCCCACGTTGTCCCACGATGTCCCACGTTGTCCAACGGTGTCCAACGGTGTCCAACGATGTCCAACGATGTTCAACGGTGTCCCACGATGTCCAACGATGTCCAACGATGTCCAACGGTGTCCCACGTTGTCCCACGTTGTCCCACGTTGTCCCACGTTGTCCCACGTTGTCCCACGGTGTCCAACGATGTCCAACGGTGTCCCACGTTGTCCCACGTTGTTCCATGGTTTCCCACGTTGTCCCACGTTGTCCCACGTTGTCCCACGTTGTCCCACGTTGTCCCACGGTGTCCCACGGTGTCCAACGATGTCCAACTGTGTCCCACGTTGTCCCACGTTGTCCCACGTTGTCCCACGTTGTCCCACGTTGTCCCACGACGTCCCACGTTGTCCCACGTTGTCCCACGTTGTCCCACGTTGTCCCACGTTGTCCCACGTTGTCCCACGTTGTCCCACGTGGTCCCACGTTGTCCCACGTTGTCCCACGGTGTCCAACGATGTCCAACGGTGTCCCACGTTGTCCAACGGTGTCCCACGTTGTCCCACGTTGTCCCACGTTGTCCCACGTTGTCCCACGATGTCCCACGTTGTCCCACGTTGTCCCACGTTGTCCCACGTTGTCCCACGTTCTCCCACGTTGTCCCACGTTGTCCCACGTTGTCCCACGGTGTCCAACGATGTCCAACGGTGTCCCACGTTGTCCCACGTTGTCCAACGGTGTCCCACGTTGTCCCACGTTGTCCCACGTTGTCCCACGTTGTCCCACGATGTCCCACGGTGTCCAACGATGTCCAACGGTGTCCCACGTTGTCCAACGGTGTCCCACGTTGTCCCACGTTGTCCCACGTTGTCCCACGTTGTCCCACGATGTCCCACGTTGTCCAACGGTGTCCAACGGTGTCCAACGATGTCCAACGATGTTCAACGGTGTCCCACGATGTCCAACGATGTCCAACGATGTCCAACGGTGTCCCACGTTGTCCCACGTTGTCCCACGTTGTCCCACGTTGTCCCACGTTGTCCCACGGTGTCCAACGATGTCCAACGGTGTCCCACGTTGTCCCACGTTGTTCCATGGTTTCCCACGTTGTCCCACGTTGTCCCACGTTGTCCCACGTTGTCCCACGTTGTCCCACGGTGTCCCACGGTGTCCAACGATGTCCAACTGTGTCCCACGTTGTCCCACGTTGTCCCACGTTGTCCCACGTTGTCCCACGTTGTCCCACGACGTCCCACGTTGTCCCACGTTGTCCCACGTTGTCCCACGTTGTCCCACGTTGTCCCACGTTGTCCCACGTTGTCCCACGTTGTCCCACGTTGTCCCACGTTGTCCCACGTTGTCCCACGTTGTCCCACGTTGTCCCACGTTGTCCCACGTTGTCCCACGTTGTCCCACGTTGTCCCACGATGTCCCACGTTGTCCCACGTTGTCCCACGTTGTCCCACGTTGTCCCACGTTGTCCCACGTTGTCCCACGTTGTCCCACGTTGTCCCACGTTGTCCCACGTTGTCCCACGGTGTCCAACGGTGTCCCACGATGTCCCACGTTCTCCCACGTTGTCCCACGTTGTCCCACGTTGTCCCACGTTGTCCCACGTTGTCCCACGGTGTCCAACGATGTCCAACGATGTCCAACGGTGTCCCACGTTGTCCCACGTTGTTCCATGGTTTCCCACGTTGTCCCACGTTGTCCCACGTTGTCCCACGGTGTCCAACGATGTCCAACGGTGTCCAACGGTGTCCAACGGTGTCCAACGGTGTCCCACGTTGTCCCACGTTGTCCCACGTTGTCCCACGTTGTCCCACGATGTCCCACGTTGTCCCACGTTGTCCCACGTTGTCCCACGTTGTCCCACGTTGTCCCACGTTGTCCCACGTTGTCCCACGTTGTCCCACGATGTCCCACGTTGTCCCACGTTGTCCCACGTTGTCCCACGTTGTCCCACGGTGTCCAACGATGTCCAACGGTGTCCAACGGTGTCCCACGGTGTCCAACGGTGTCCCACGTTGTCCCACGTTGTCCCACGTTGTCCCACGTTGTCCCACGTTGTCCCACGTTGTCCCACGGTGTCCAACGATGTCCAACGGTGTCCAACGGTGTCCAACGGTGTCCAACGGTGTCCCACGTTGTCCCACGTTGTCCCACGTTGTCCCACGTTGTCCCACGTTGTCCCACGATGTCCCACGTTGTCCCACGTTGTCCCACGTTGTCCCACGGTGTCCAACGGTGTCCCACGATGTCCCACGTTCTCCCACGTTGTCCCACGTTGTCCCACGTTGTCCCACGTTGTCCCACGTTGTCCCACGGTGTCCAACGATGTCCAACGATGTCCAACGGTGTCCCACGTTGTCCCACGTTGTTCCATGGTTTCCCACGTTGTCCCACGTTGTCCCACGTTGTCCCACGGTGTCCAACGATGTCCAACGGTGTCCAACGGTGTCCAACGGTGTCCAACGGTGTCCCACGTTGTCCCACGTTGTCCCACGTTGTTCCATGGTTTCCCACGTTGTCCCACGTTGTCCCACGTTGTCCCACGGTGTCCAACGATGTCCAACGGTGTCCAACGGTGTCCAACGGTGTCCAACGGTGTCCCACGTTGTCCCACGTTGTCCCACGTTGTCCCACGTTGTCCCACGTTGTCCCACGTTGTCCCACGTTGTCCCACGTGGTCCCACGTTGTCCCACGTTGTCCCACGGTGTCCAACGATGTCCAACGGTGTCCCACGTTGTCCAAAGGTGTCCCACGTTGTCCCACGTTGTCCCACGTTGTCCCACGTTGTCCCACGATGTCCCACGTTGTCCCACGTTGTCCCACGTTGTCCCACGTTGTCCCACGTTGTCCCACGTTGTCCCACGTTGTCCCACGTTGTCCCACGTTGTCCCACGTTGTCCCACGGTGTCCAACGGTGTCCAACGATGTCCAACGTTGTCCCACGTTGTCCCACGTTGTCCCACGTTGTCCCACGTTGTCCCACGTTGTCCCACGTTGTCCCACGTTGTCCCACGGTGTCCAACGATGTCCAACGGTGTCCAACGGTGTCCAACGGTGTCCAACGGTGTCCCACGTTGTCCCACGTTGTCCCACGTTGTCCCACGGTGTCCAACGATGTCCAACGGTGTCCAGCGATGTCCAACGGTGTCCCACGTTGTCCCACGTTGTCCCACGTTGTCCCACGTTGTCCCACGTTGTCCCACGTTGTCCCACGTTGTCCCACGTTGTCCCACGTTGTCCCACGATGTCCCACGTTGTCCCACGTTGTCCCACGTTGTCCCACGTTGTCCCACGTTGTCCCACGTTGTCCCACGTTGTCCCACGATGTCCCACGTTGTCCCACGTTGTCCCACGGTGTCCAACGATGTCCAACGGTGTCCAGCGATGTCCAACGGTGTCCCACGTTGTCCCACGTTTTCCCACGTTGTCCCACGTTTTCCCACGTTGTCCCACGTTGTCCCACGGTGTCCAACGATGTCCAACGATGTCCAACTGTGTCCCACGTTGTCCCACGTTGTTCCATGGTTTCCCACGTTGTCCCACGTTGTCCCACGTTGTCCCACGGTGTCCAACGGTGTCCAACGGTGTCCAACGGTGTCCCACTGTGTCCAACGGTGTCCCACGTTGTCCCACGTTGTCCCACGTTGTCCCACGTTGTCCCACGATGTCCCACGTTGTCCAACGGTGTCCAACGGTGTCCAACGATGTCCAACGATGTTCAACGGTGTCCCACGATGTCCAACGATGTCCAACGATGTCCAACGGTGTCCCACGTTGTCCCACGTTGTCCCACGTTGTCCCACGTTGTCCCACGTTGTCCCACGGTGTCCAACGATGTCCAACGGTGTCCCACGTTGTCCCACGTTGTTCCATGGTTTCCCACGTTGTCCCACGTTGTCCCACGTTGTCCCACGTTGTCCCACGTTGTCCCACGGTGTCCCACGGTGTCCAACGATGTCCAACTGTGTCCCACGTTGTCCCACGTTGTCCCACGTTGTCCCACGTTGTCCCACGTTGTCCCACGACGTCCCACGTTGTCCCACGTTGTCCCACGTTGTCCCACGTTGTCCCACGTTGTCCCACGTTGTCCCACGTTGTCCCACGTGGTCCCACGTTGTCCCACGTTGTCCCACGGTGTCCAACGATGTCCAACGGTGTCCCACGTTGTCCAACGGTGTCCCACGTTGTCCCACGTTGTCCCACGTTGTCCCACGTTGTCCCACGATGTCCCACGTTGTCCCACGTTGTCCCACGTTGTCCCACGATGTCCCACGTTCTCCCACGTTGTCCCACGTTGTCCCACGTTGTCCCACGGTGTCCAACGATGTCCAACGGTGTCCCACGTTGTCCCACGTTGTCCAACGGTGTCCCACGTTGTCCCACGTTGTCCCACGTTGTCCCACGTTGTCCCACGATGTCCCACGGTGTCCAACGATGTCCAACGGTGTCCCACGTTGTCCAACGGTGTCCCACGTTGTCCCACGTTGTCCCACGTTGTCCCACGTTGTCCCACGATGTCCCACGTTGTCCAACGGTGTCCAACGGTGTCCAACGATGTCCAACGATGTTCAACGGTGTCCCACGATGTCCAACGATGTCCAACGATGTCCAACGGTGTCCCACGTTGTCCCACGTTGTCCCACGTTGTCCCACGTTGTCCCACGTTGTCCCACGGTGTCCAACGATGTCCAACGGTGTCCCACGTTGTCCCACGTTGTTCCATGGTGTCCCACGTTGTCCCACGTTGTCCCACGTTGTCCCACGTTGTCCCACGTTGTCCCACGGTGTCCCACGGTGTCCAACGATGTCCAACTGTGTCCCACGTTGTCCCACGTTGTCCCACGTTGTCCCACGTTGTCCCACGTTGTCCCACGACGTCCCACGTTGTCCCACGTTGTCCCACGTTGTCCCACGTTGTCCCACGTTGTCCCACGTTGTCCCACGTTGTCCCACGTGGTCCCACGTTGTCCCACGTTGTCCCACGGTGTCCAACGATGTCCAACGGTGTCCCACGTTGTCCAACGGTGTCCCACGTTGTCCCACGTTGTCCCACGTTGTCCCACGTTGTCCCACGATGTCCCACGTTGTCCCACGTTGTCCCACGTTGTCCCACGTTGTCCCACGTTCTCCCACGTTGTCCCACGTTGTCCCACGTTGTCCCACGGTGTCCAACGATGTCCAACGGTGTCCCACGTTGTCCCACGTTGTCCCACGTTGTCCCACGGTGTCCAACGATGTCCAACGGTGTCCAACGGTGTCCCACGGTGTCCAACGGTGTCCCACGTTGTCCCACGTTGTCCCACGTTGTCCCACGTTGTCCCACGTTGTCCCACGATGTCCCACGTTGTCCCACGTTGTCCCACGTTGTCCCACGTTGTCCCACGTTGTCCCACGTTGTCCCACGGTGTCCAACGATGTCCAACGGTGTCCAACGGTGTCCAACGGTGTCCAACGATGTCCAACGATGTCCAACGATGTCCAACGGTGTCCAACGATGTCCAACGATGTCCAACGGTGTCCCACGATGTCCAACGATGTCCAACGATGTCCAACGATGTCCAACGGTGTCCCACGTTGTCCCACGTTGTCCCACGTTGTCCCACGTTGTCCCACGTTGTCCCACGGTGTCCAACGATGTCCAACGGTGTCCAACGGTGTCCCACGGTGTCCAACGGTGTCCCACGTTGTCCCACGTTGTCCCACGTTGTCCCACGTTGTCCCACGTTGTCCCACGATGTCCCACGTTGTCCCACGTTGTCCCACGTTGTCCCACGTTGTCCCACGTTGTCCCACGTTGTCCCACGGTGTCCAACGATGTCCAACGGTGTCCAACGGTGTCCAACGGTGTCCAACGATGTCCAACGATGTCCAACGATGTCCCACGTTGTCCAACGGTGTCCCACGTTGTCCCACGTTGTCCCACGTTGTCCCACGTTGTCCCACGTTGTCCCACGTTGTCCCACGTTGTCCCACGTTGTCCCACGTTGTCCCACGTTGTCCCACGTTGTCCCACGTTGTCCCACGTTGTCCCACGTTGTCCCACGGTGTCCAACGATGTCCAACGGTGTCCAACGGTGTCCCACGGTGTCCAACGGTGTCCCACGTTGTCCCACGTTGTCCCACGTTGTCCCACGTTGTCCCACGTTGTCCCACGTTGTCCAACGATGTCCAACGGTGTCCCACGTTGTCCCACGTTGTTCCATGGTTTCCCACGTTGTCCCACGTTGTCCCACGTTGTCCCACGTTGTCCCACGTTGTCCCACGGTGTCCCACGGTGTCCAACGATGTCCAACGGTGTCCCACGTTGTCCCACGTTGTCCCACGTTGTCCCACGTTGTCCCACGTTGTCCCACGTGGTCCCACGTTGTCCCACGTTGTCCCACGGTGTCCAACGATGTCCAACGGTGTCCCACGTTGTCCAACGGTGTCCCACGTTGTCCCACGTTGTCCCACGTTGTCCCACGTTGTCCCACGATGTCCCACGTTGTCCCACGTTGTCTCACGTTGTCCCACGTTGTCCCACGTTGTCCCACGTTGTCCCACGTTCTCCCACGTTGTCCCACGTTGTCCCACGTTGTCCCACGTTGTCCCACGTTGTCCCACGTTGTCCCACGTTGTCCCACGATGTCCCACGTTGTCCCACGTTGTCCCACGTTGTCCCACGTTGTCCCACGTTGTCCCACGTTGTCCCACGTTGTCCCACGTTGTCCCACGTTGTCCCACGTTGTCCCACGTTGTCCCACGTTGTCCCACGGTGTCCAACGATGTCCAACGGTGTCCAGCGATGTCCAACGGTGTCCCACGTTGTCCCACGTTGTCCCACGTTGTCCCACGTTGTCCCACGTTGTCCCACGTTGTCCCACGTTGTCCCACGGTGTCCCACGTTGTCCCACGTGGTCCCACGTTGTCCCACGTTGTCCCACGGTGTCCCACGGTGTCCAACGATGTCCAACGTTGTCCAACGGTGTCCCACGTTGTCCCACGTTGTCCCACGGTGTCCAACGATGTCCAACGGTGTCCCACGTTGTCCAACGATGTCCAACGGTGTCCCACGTTGTCCCACGTTGTCCCACGTTGTCCCACGTTGTCCCACGTTGTCCAACGGTGTCCCACGTTGTCCCACGTTGTTCCATGGTTTCCCACGTTGTCCCACGTTGTCCCACGTTGTCCCACGATGTCCCACGTTGTCCCACGTTGTCCCACGTTGTCCCACGGTGTCCAACGATGTCCAACGGTGTCCCACGTTGTCCAACGGTGTCCCACGTTGTCCCACGTTGTCCCACGTTGTCCCACGTTGTCCCACGTTGTCCCACGTTGTCCCACGTTGTCCAACGATGTCCAACGATGTCCAACGGTGTCCAACGATGTCCAACGGTGTCCAACGATGTCCAACGATGTCCAACGGTGTCCCACGATGTCCAACGATGTCCAACGATGTCCAACGGTGTCCAACGGTGTCCAACGGTGTCCCACGGTGTCCAACGGTGTCCCACGTTGTCCCACGTTGTCCCACGTTGTCCCACGTTGTCCCACGATGTCCCACGTTGTCCAACGGTGTCCAACGGTGTCCAACGATGTCCAACGATGTCCAACGGTGTCCCACGATGTCCAACGATGTCCAACGATGTCCAACGGTGTCCCACGTTGTCCCACGTTGTCCCACGTTGTCCCACGTTGTCCCACGGTGTCCAACGATGTCCAACGATGTCCAACGGTGTCCAACGGTGTCCCACGGTGTCCAACGGTGTCCCACGTTGTCCCACGTTGTCCCACGTTGTCCCACGTTGTCCCACGTTGTCCCACGCTGTCCCACGTTGTCCAACGATGTCCAACGGTGTCCCACGTTGTCCCACGTTGTTCCATGGTTTCCCACGTTGTCCCACGTTGTCCCACGTTGTCCCACGTTGTCCCACGTTGTCCCACGGTGTCCCACGGTGTCCAACGATGTCCAACGGTGTCCCACGTTGTCCCACGTTGTCCCACGTTGTCCCACGTTGTCCCACGTTGTCCCACGATGTCCCACGTTGTCCCACGTTGTCCCACGTTGTCCCACGTTGTCCCACGTTGTCCCACGTTGTCCCACGTTGTCCCACGTGGTCCCACGTTGTCCCACGTTGTCCCACGGTGTCCAACGATGTCCAACGGTGTCCCACGTTGTCCAACGGTGTCCCACGTTGTCCCACGTTGTCCCACGTTGTCCCACGTTGTCCCACGATGTCCCACGTTGTCCCACGTTGTCCCACGTTGTCCCACGTTGTCCCACGTTGTCCCACGTTGTCCCACGTTGTCCCACGTTGTCCCACGTTCTCCCACGTTGTCCCACGTTGTCCCACGTTGTCCCACGGTGTCCAACGATGTCCAACGGTGTCCAACGGTGTCCCACGGTGTCCAACGGTGTCCCACGTTGTCCCACGTTGTCCCACGTTGTCCCACGTTGTCCCACGTTGTCCCACGTTGTCCCACGTTGTTCCATGGTTTCCCACGTTGTCCCACGTTGTCCCACGTTGTCCCACGGTGTCCAACGATGTCCAACGGTGTCCAACGGTGTCCCACGTTGTCCCACGTTGTCCCACGGTGTCCAACGATGTCCAACGGTGTCCCACGTTGTCCAACGATGTCCAACGGTGTCCCACGTAGTCCCACGTTGTCCCACGTTGTCCCACGTTGTCCCACGTTGTCCCACGATGTCCCACGTTGTCCCACGTTGTCCCACGTTGTCCCACGTTGTCCCACGTTGTCCCACGTTGTCCCACGTTGTCCCACGTTGTCCCACGTTGTCCCACGTTGTCCCACGTTGTCCCACGTTGTCCCACGTTGTCCCACGTTGTCCCACGGTGTCCAACGGTGTCCAACGATGTCCCACGTTGTCCCACGTTGTCCCACGTTGTCCCACGTTGTCCCACGATGTCCCACGTTGTCCCACGTTGTCCCACGTTGTCCCACGTTGTCCCACGTTGTCCCACGTTGTCCCACGTTGTCCCACGTTGTCCCACGTTGTCCCACGTTGTCCCACGGTGTCCAACGATGTCCAACGGTGTCCAGCGATGTCCAACGGTGTCCCACGTTGTCCCACGTTTTCCCACGTTGTCCCACGTTGTCCCACGGTGTCCAACGATGTCCAACGATGTCCAACGGTGTCCCACGTTGTCCCACGTTGTTCCATGGTTTCCCACGTTGTCCCACGTTGTCCCACGTTGTCCCACGTTGTCCCACGTTGTCCCACGATGTCCCACGTTGTCCCACGTTGTCCCACGTTGTCCCACGGTGTCCAACAATGTCCAACGGTGTCCCACGTTGTCCAACGGTGTCCCACGTTGTCCCACGTTGTCCCACGTTGTCCCACGTTGTCCCACGATGTCCCACGTTGTCCCACGTTGTCCCACGTTGTCCCACGTTGTCCCACGTTGTCCCACGTTGTCCCACGTTGTCCCACGTTGTCCCACGTTGTCCCACGTTGTCCCACGTTGTCCCACGGTGTCCAACGATGTCCAACGGTGTCCAACGGTGTCCCACGGTGTCCAACGGTGTCCCACGTTGTCCCACGTTGTCCCACGTTGTCCCACGTTGTCCCACGTTGTCCCACGTTGTCCCACGTTGTCCGACGATGTCCAACGGTGTCCCACGTTGTCCCACGTTGTTCCATGGTTTCCCACGTTGTCCCACGTTGTCCCACGTTGTCCCACGGTGTCCAACGATGTCCAACGGTGTCCAACGGTGTCCAACGGTGTCCAACGGTGTCCAACGGTGTCCCACGTTGTCCCACGTTGTCCCACGTTGTCCCACGGTGTCCAACGATGTCCCACGTTGTCCCACGTTGTCCCACGTTGTCCCACGTTGTCCCACGTTGTCCCACGTTGTCCCACGGTGTCCAACGGTGTCCAACGATGTCCCACGTTGTCCCACGTTGTCCCACGTTGTCCCACGTTGTCCCACGATGTCCCACGTTGTCCCACGTTGTCCCACGTTGTCCCACGTTGTCCCACGTTGTCCCACGTTGTCCCACGTTGTCCCACGTTGTCCCACGTTGTCCCACGGTGTCCAACGATGTCCAACGGTGTCCAGCGATGTCCAACGGTGTCCCACGTTGTCCCACGTTGTCCCACGGTGTCCAACGATGTCCAACGATGTCCAACGGTGTCCCACGTTGTCCCACGTTGTTCCATGGTTTCCCACGTTGTCCCACGTTGTCCCACGTTGTCCCACGGTGTCCAACGATGTCCAACGGTGTCCAACGGTGTCCAACGGTGTCCAACGGTGTCCCACGTTGTCCCACGTTGTCCCACGTTGTCCCACGATGTCCCACGTTGTCCCACGTTGTCCCACGTTGTCCCACGATGTCCCACGTTGTCCCACGTTGTCCCACGTTGTCCCACGTTGTCCCACGTTGTCCCACGTTGTCCCACGTTGTCCCACGTTGTCCCACGTTGTCCCACGTTGTCCGACGATGTCCAACGGTGTCCCACGTTGTCCCACGTTGTTCCATGGTTTCCCACGTTGTCCCACGTTGTCCCACGTTGTCCCACGGTGTCCAACGATGTCCAACGGTGTCCAACGGTGTCCAACGGTGTCCAACGGTGTCCAACGGTGTCCCACGTTGTCCCACGTTGTCCCACGTTGTCCCACGGTGTCCAACGATGTCCAACGGTGTCCCACGTTGTCCCACGTTGTCCCACGTTGTCCCACGTTGTCCCACGTTGTCCCACGATGTCCCACGTTGTCCCACGTTGTCCCACGTTGTCCCACGATGTCCCACGTTGTCCCACGTTGTCCCACGTTGTCCCACGTTGTCCCACGTTGTCCCACGTTGTCCCACGTTGTCCCACGTTGTCCCACGGTGTCCAACGGTGTCCAACGATGTCCCACGTTGTCCCACGTTGTCCCACGTTGTCCCACGTTGTCCCACGATGTCCCACGTTGTCCCACGTTGTCCCACGTTGTCCCACGTTGTCCCACGTTGTCCCACGTTGTCCCACGTTGTCCCACGTTGTCCCACGTTGTCCCACGGTGTCCAACGATGTCCAACGGTGTCCAGCGATGTCCAACGGTGTCCCACGTTGTCCCACGTTTTCCCACGTTGTCCCACGTTGTCCCACGGTGTCCAACGATGTCCAACGATGTCCAACGGTGTCCCACGTTGTCCCACGTTGTTCCATGGTTTCCCACGTTGTCCCACGTTGTCCCACGTTGTCCCACGTTGTCCCACGTTGTCCCACGTTGTCCCACGGTGTCCAACGATGTCCAACGGTGTCCAACGGTGTCCCACGTTGTCCCACGTTGTCCCACGTTGTCCCACGTTGTCCCACGTTGTCCCACGTTGTCCCACGTTGTCCCACGTTGTCCCACGTTGTCCAACGATGTCCAACGGTGTCCCACGTTGTCCCACGTTGTCCCACGTTGTCCCACGATGTCCCACGTTGTCCCACGTTGTCCCACGTTGTCCCACGTTGTCCCACGTTGTCCCACGTTGTCCCACGTTGTCCCACGATGTCCCACGTTGTCCCACGTTGTCCCACGTTGTCCCACGTTGTCCCACGTTGTCCCACGTTGTCCCACGTTGTCCCACGTTGTCCCACGTTGTCCCACGGTGTCCAACGATGTCCAACGGTGTCCAGCGATGTCCAACGGTGTCCCACGTTGTCCCACGTTGTCCCACGGTGTCCAACGATGTCCAACGATGTCCAACGGTGTCCCACGTTGTCCCACGTTGTTCCATGGTTTCCCACGTTGTCCCACGTTGTCCCACGTTGTCCCACGGTGTCCAACGATGTCCAACGGTGTCCAACGGTGTCCAACGGTGTCCAACGGTGTCCCACGTTGTCCCACGTTGTCCCACGTTGTCCCACGATGTCCCACGTTGTCCCACGTTGTCCCACGTTGTCCCACGATGTCCCACGTTGTCCCACGTTGTCCCACGTTGTCCCACGTTGTCCCACGTTGTCCCACGTTGTCCCACGTTGTCCCACGTTGTCCCACGTTGTCCCACGTTGTCCGACGATGTCCAACGGTGTCCCACGTTGTCCCACGTTGTTCCATGGTTTCCCACGTTGTCCCACGTTGTCCCACGTTGTCCCACGGTGTCCAACGATGTCCAACGGTGTCCAACGGTGTCCAACGGTGTCCAACGGTGTCCAACGGTGTCCCACGTTGTCCCACGTTGTCCCACGTTGTCCCACGGTGTCCAACGATGTCCAACGGTGTCCCACGTTGTCCCACGTTGTCCCACGTTGTCCCACGTTGTCCCACGTTGTCCCACGATGTCCCACGTTGTCCCACGTTGTCCCACGTTGTCCCACGATGTCCCACGTTGTCCCACGTTGTCCGACGTTGTCCCACGTTGTCCCACGTTGTCCCACGTTGTCCCACGTTGTCCCACGTTGTCCCACGGTGTCCAACGGTGTCCAACGATGTCCCACGTTGTCCCACGTTGTCCCACGTTGTCCCACGTTGTCCCACGATGTCCCACGTTGTCCCACGTTGTCCCACGTTGTCCCACGTTGTCCCACGTTGTCCCACGTTGTCCCACGTTGTCCCACGTTGTCCCACGTTGTCCCACGGTGTCCAACGATGTCCAACGGTGTCCAGCGATGTCCAACGGTGTCCCACGTTGTCCCACGTTTTCCCACGTTGTCCCACGTTGTCCCACGGTGTCCAACGATGTCCAACGATGTCCAACGGTGTCCCACGTTGTCCCACGTTGTTCCATGGTTTCCCACGTTGTCCCACGTTGTCCCACGTTGTCCCACGTTGTCCCACGTTGTCCCACGTTGTCCCACGGTGTCCAACGATGTCCAACGGTGTCCAACGGTGTCCCACGTTGTCCCACGTTGTCCCACGTTGTCCCACGTTGTCCCACGTTGTCCCACGTTGTCCCACGTTGTCCCACGTTGTCCCACGTTGTCCCACGTTGTCCAACGATGTCCAACGGTGTCCCACGTTGTCCCACGTTGTCCCACGTTGTCCCACGATGTCCCACGTTGTCCCACGTTGTCCCACGTTGTCCCACGTTGTCCCACGTTGTCCCACGTTGTCCCACGTTCTCCCACGTTGTCCCACGTTGTCCCACGTTGTCCCACGGTGTCCAACGATGTCCAACGGTGTCCAACGGTGTCCCACGGTGTCCAACGGTGTCCCACGTTGTCCCACGTTGTCCCACGTTGTCCCACGTTGTCCCACGTTGTCCCACGTTGTCCCACGTTGTCCCACGTTGTCCCACGTTGTCCAACGATGTCCAACGGTGTCCCACGTTGTCCCACGTTGTTCCATGGTTTCCCACGTTGTCCCACGTTGTCCCACGTTGTCCCACGGTGTCCAACGATGTCCAACGGTGTCCAACGGTGTCCCACGTGGTCCCACGTTGTCCCACGGTGTCCAACGATGTCCAACGGTGTCCCACGTTGTCCAACGATGTCCAACGGTGTCCCACGTTGTCCCACGTTGTCCCACGTTGTCCCACGTTGTCCCACGTTGTCCCACGATGTCCCACGTTGTCCCACGTTGTCCCACGTTGTCCCACGTTGTCCCACGTTGTCCCACGTTGTCCCACGTTGTCCCACGTTGTCCCACGATGTCCCACGTTGTCCCACGTTGTCCCACGTTGTCCCAAGTTGTCCCACGTTGTCCCACGTTGTCCCACGTTGTCCCACGTTGTCCCACGTTGTCCCACGATGTCCCACGTTGTCCCACGTTGTCCCACGTTGTCCCACGTTGTCCCACGATGTCCCACGTTGTCCCACGTTGTCCGACGTTGTCCCACGTTGTCCCACGTTGTCCCACGTTGTCCCACGTTGTCCCACGGTGTCCAACGATGTCCAACGATGTCCAACGGTGTCCCACGTTGTCCCACGTTGTTCCATGGTTTCCCACGTTGTCCCACGTTGTCCCACGTTGTCCCACGGTGTCCAACGATGTCCAACGGTGTCCAACGGTGTCCAACGGTGTCCAACGGTGTCCCACGGTGTCCAACGATGTCCAACGGTGTCCCACGTTGTCCAACGGTGTCCCACGTTGTCCCACGTTGTCCCACGTTGTCCCACGTTGTCCCACGTTGTCCCACGTTGTCCCACGTTGTCCCACGTTGTCCCACGTTGTCCCGCGTTGTCCCACGGTGTCCAACGATGTCCAACGGTGTCCAACGGTGTCCCACGGTGTCCAACGGTGTCCCACGTTGTCCCACGTTGTCCCACGTTGTCCCACGTTGTCCCACGTTGTCCCACGTTGTCCAACGATGTCCAACGGTGTCCCACGTTGTCCCACGTTGTTCCATGGTTTCCCACGTTGTCCCACGTTGTCCCACGTTGTCCCACGTTGTCCCACGTTGTCCCACGGTGTCCCACGGTGTCCAACGATGTCCAACGGTGTCCCACGTTGTCCCACGTTGTCCCACGATGTCCCACGTTGTCCCACGTTGTCCCACGTTGTCCCACGTTGTCCCACGTTGTCCCACGTTGTCCCACGTGGTCCCACGTTGTCCCACGTTGTCCCACGGTGTCCAACGATGTCCAACGGTGTCCCACGTTGTCCAACGGTGTCCCACGTTGTCCCACGTTGTCCCACGTTGTCCCACGATGTCCCACGTTGTCCCACGTTGTCCCACGTTGTCCCACGTTGTCCCACGATGTCCCACGTTGTCCCACGTTGTCCCACGTTGTCCCACGTTGTCCCACGTTGTCCCACGTTGTCCCACGTTGTCCCACGGTGTCCAACGATGTCCAACGGTGTCCAGCGATGTCCAACGGTGTCCCACGTTGTCCCACGTTTTCCCACGTTGTCCCACGTTGTCCCACGGTGTCCAACGATGTCCAACGATGTCCAACGGTGTCCCACGTTGTCCCACGTTGTTCCATGGTTTCCCACGTTGTCCCACGTTGTCCCACGTTGTCCCACGGTGTCCAACGATGTCCAACGGTGTCCAACGGTGTCCAACATTGTCCAACGGTGTCCCACGTGGTCCCACGTTGTCCCACGTTGTCCCACGATGTCCCACGTTGTCCCACGTTGTCCCACGTTGTCCCACGTTGTCCCACGTTGTCCCACGTTGTCCCACGTTGTCCCACGGTGTCCAACGATGTCCAACGGTGTCCAACGGTGTCCCACGGTGTCCAACGGTGTCCCACGTTGTCCCACGTTGTCCCACGTTGTCCCACGTTGTCCCACGTTGTCCCACGTTGTCCCACGTTGTCCAACGATGTCCAACGGTGTCCCACGTTGTCCCACGTTGTTCCATGGTTTCCCACGTTGTCCCACGTTGTCCCACGTTGTCCCACGGTGTCCAACGATGTCCAACGGTGTCCAACGGTGTCCAACGGTGTCCAACGGTGTCCCAGGTTGGCCCACGTTGTCCCACGTTGTCCCACGGTGTCCAACGGTGTCCCACGTTGTCCAACGGTGTCCCACGTTGTCCCACGTTGTCCCACGTTGTCCCACGTTGTCAAACGATGTCCCACGTTGTCCCACGTTGTCCCACGTTGTCCCACGTTGTCCCACGTTGTCCCACGTTGTCCCACGTTGTCCCACGTTGTCCCACGTTGTCCCACGTTGTCCCACGTTGTCCCACGGTGTCCAACGATGTCCAACGGTGTCCAACGGTGTCCCACGGTGTCCAACGGTGTCCCACGTTGTCCCACGTTGTCCCACGTTGTCCCACGTTGTCCCACGTTGTCCCACGTTGTCCCACGTTGTCCAACGATGTCCAACGGTGTCCCACGTTGTCCCACGTTGTTCCATGGTTTCCCACGTTGTCCCACGTTGTCCCACGTTGTCCCACGGTGTCCAACGATGTCCAACGGTGTCCAACGGTGTCCAACGGTGTCCAACGGTGTCCCACGTTGTCCCACGTTGTCCCACGTTGTCCCACGGTGTCCCACGATGTCCAACGGTGTCCCACGTTGTCCCACGTTGTCCCACGTTGTCCCACGTTGTCCCACGATGTCCCACGTTGTCCCACGTTGTCCCACGTTGTCCCACGTTGTCCCACGTCGTCCCACGTTGTCCCACGTTGTCCCACGTTGTCCCACGTTGTCCCACGTTGTCCCACGTTGTCCCACGTTGTCCCACGGTGTCCAACGGTGTCCAACGATGTCCCACGTTGTCCCACGTTGTCCCACGTTGTCCCACGTTGTCCCACGATGTCCCACGTTGTCCCACGTTGTCCCACGTTGTCCCACGTTGTCCCACGTTGTCCCACGTTGTCCCACGTTGTCCCACGTTGTCCCACGTTGTCCCACGTTGTCCCACGTTGTTCCATGGTTTCCCACGTTGTCCCACGTTGTCCCACGTCGTCCCACGTTGTCCCACGTTGTCCCACGTTGTCCCACGTTGTTCCATGGTTTCCCACGTTGTCCCACGTTGTCCCACGTTGTCCCACGTTGTCCCACGATGTCCCACGTTGTCCCACGTTGTCCCACGTTGTCCCACGTTGTCCCACGTTGTCCCACGTTGTCCCACGTTGTCCCACGTTGTCCCACGTTGTCCCACGTTGTCCCACGTTGTCCCACGGTGTCCAACGATGTCCAACGGTGTCCAGCGATGTCCAACGGTGTCCCACGTTGTCCCACGTTTTCCCACGTTGTCCCACGTTGTCCCACGGTGTCCAACGATGTCCAACGATGTCCAACGATGTCCAACGGTGTCCCACGTTG
Organism: Bombus terrestris; assembly: GCF_910591885.1. Classification (NCBI taxonomy): domain Eukaryota; kingdom Metazoa; phylum Arthropoda; class Insecta; order Hymenoptera; family Apidae; genus Bombus; species Bombus terrestris. The sequence goes on from NW_025963607.1 coordinate 29,465, forward strand.
TCCCACGTTGTTCCATGGTTTCCCACGTTGTCCCACGTTGTCCCACGTTGTCCCACGGTGTCCAACGATGTCCAACGGTGTCCAACGGTGTCCAACGGTGTCCAACGGTGTCCCACGTTGTCCCACGTTGTCCCACGTTGTCCCACGTTGTCCCACGTTGTCCCACGATGTCCCACGTTGTCCCACGTTGTCCCACGTTGTCCCACGTTGTCCCACGTGGTCCCACGTTGTCCCACGTTGTCCCACGGTGTCCAACGGTGTCCAACGATGTCCCACGTTGTCCCACGTTGTCCCACGTTGTCCCACGTTGTCCCACTATGTCCCACGTTGTCCCACGTTGTCCCACGTTGTCCCACGTTGTCCCACGTTGTCCCACGTTGTCCCACGTTGTCCCACGTTGTCCCACGTTGTCCCACGTTGTTCCACGTTGTCCCACGTTGTCCCACGGTGTCCAACGATGTCCAACGGTGTCCAGCGATGTCCAACGGTGTCCCACGTTGTCCCACGTTTTCCCACGTTGTCCCACGTTGTCCCACGGTGTCCAACGATGTCCAACGATGTCCAACGGTGTCCCACGTTGTCCCACGTTGTTCCATGGCTTCCCACGTTGTCCCACGTTGTCCCACGTTGTCCCACGTTGTCCCACGATGTCCCACGTTGTCCCACGTTGTCCCACGTTGTCCCACGTTGTCCCACGTTGTCCCACGATGTCCCACGTTGTCCCACGTTGTTCCATGGTTTCCCACGTTGTCCCACGTTGTCCCACGTTGTCCCACGGTGTCCAACGATGTCCAACGGTGTCCAACGGTGTCCAACGGTGTCCAACGGTGTCCCACGTTGTCCCACGTTGTCCCACGTTGTCCCACGTTGTCCCACGTTGTCCCACGTTGTCCCACGTTGTCCCACGTTCTCCCACGTTGTCCCACGATGTCCCACGTTGTCCCACGTTGTCCCACGTTGTCCCACGTTGTCCCACGTTGTCCCACGTTGTCCCACGTTGTCCCACGTTGTCCCACGATGTCCCACGTTGTCCCACGTTGTCCCACGTTGTCCCACGTTGTCCCACGTTGTCCCACGTTGTCCCACGTTGTCCCACGTTGTCCCACGTTGTCCCACGTTGTCCGACGTTGTCCCACGTTGTCCCACGTTGTCCCACGTTGTCCCACGGTGTCCAACGATGTCCAACGATGTCCAACGGTGTCCCACGTTGTCCCACGTTGTTCCATGGTTTCCCACGTTGTCCCACGATGTCCCACGTTGTCCCACGTTGTCCCACGATGTCCCACGTTGTCCCACGTTGTCCCACGTTGTCCCACGTTGTCCCACGATGTCCCACGTTGTCCCACGTTGTCCCACGTTGTCCCACGATGTCCCACGTTGTCCCACGTTGTCCCACGTTGTCCCACGTTGTCCCACGATGTCCCACGTTGTCCCACGTTGTCCCACGTTGTCCCACGTTGTCCCACGGTGTCCAACGATGTCCAACGGTGTCCAACGGTGTCCCACGTTGTCCCACGTTGTCCCACGATGTCCCACGTTGTCCCACGTTGTCCCACGTTGTCCCACGTTGTCCCACGTTGTCCCACGTTGTCCCACGTGGTCCCACGTTGTCCCACGTTGTCCCACGGTGTCCAACGATGTCCAACGGTGTCCCACGTTGTCCAACGGTGTCCCACGTTGTCCCACGTTGTCCCACGTTGTCCCACGATGTCCCACGTTGTCCCACGTTGTCCCACGTTGTCCCACGTTGTCCCACGATGTCCCACGTTGTCCCACGTTGTCCCACGTTGTCCCACGTTGTCCCACGTTGTCCCACGTTGTCCCACGTTGTCCCACGGTGTCCAACGATGTCCAACGGTGTCCAGCGATGTCCAACGGTGTCCCACGTTGTCCCACGTTTTCCCACGTTGTCCCACGTTGTCCCACGGTGTCCAACGATGTCCAACGATGTCCAACGGTGTCCCACGATGTCCAACGGTGTCCAACGGTGTCCCACGTTGTCCCACGTTGTCCCACGTTGTCCCACGGTGTCCAACGATGTCCAACGGTGTCCAACGGTGTCCAACGGTGTCCAACGGTGTCCCACGTTGTCCCACGTTGTCCCACGTTGTCCCACGTTGTCCCACGTTGTCCCACGTTGTCCCACGTTGTCCCACGTTCTCCCACGTTGTCCCACGATGTCCCACGTTGTCCCACGGTGTCCAACGGTGTCCCACGTTGTCCCACGTTGTCCCACGTTGTCCCACGTTGTCCCACGTTGTCCCACGTTGTCCCACGTTGTCCAACGATGTCCAACGGTGTCCCACGTTGTCCCACGTTGTTCCATGGTTTCCCACGTTGTCCCACGTTGTCCCACGTTGTCCCACGGTGTCCAACGATGTCCAACGGTGTCCAACGGTGTCCAACGGTGTCCAACGGTGTCCCAGGTTGGCCCACGTTGTCCCACGTTGTCCCACGGTGTCCAACGGTGTCCCACGTTGTCCAACGGTGTCCCACGTTGTCCCACGTTGTCCCACGTTGTCCCACGTTGTCAAACGATGTCCCACGTTGTCCCACGTTGTCCCACGTTGTCCCACGTTGTCCCACGTTGTCCCACGTTGTCCCACGTTGTCCCACGTTGTCCCACGTTGTCCCACGTTGTCCCACGTTGTCCCACGGTGTCCAACGATGTCCAACGGTGTCCAACGGTGTCCCACGGTGTCCAACGGTGTCCCACGTTGTCCCACGTTGTCCCACGTTGTCCCACGTTGTCCCACGTTGTCCCACGTTGTCCCACGTTGTCCAACGATGTCCAACGGTGTCCCACGTTGTCCCACGTTGTTCCATGGTTTCCCACGTTGTCCCACGTTGTCCCACGTTGTCCCACGGTGTCCAACGATGTCCAACGGTGTCCAACGGTGTCCAACGGTGTCCAACGGTGTCCCACGTTGTCCCACGTTGTCCCACGTTGTCCCACGGTGTCCAACGATGTCCAACGGTGTCCCACGTTGTCCCACGTTGTCCCACGTTGTCCCACGTTGTCCCACGATGTCCCACGTTGTCCCACGTTGTCCCACGTTGTCCCACGTTGTCCCACGTCGTCCCACGTTGTCCCACGTTGTCCCACGTTGTCCCACGTTGTCCCACGTTGTCCCACGTTGTCCCACGTTGTCCCACGGTGTCCAACGGTGTCCAACGATGTCCCACGTTGTCCCACGTTGTCCCACGTTGTCCCACGTTGTCCCACGATGTCCCACGTTGTCCCACGTTGTCCCACGTTGTCCCACGTTGTCCCACGTTGTCCCACGGTGTCCCACGTTGTCCCACGTTGTCCCACGTTGTCCCACGTTGTCCCACGTTGTTCCATGGTTTCCCACGTTGTCCCACGTTGTCCCACGTCGTCCCACGTTGTCCCACGTTGTCCCACGTTGTCCCACGTTGTTCCATGGTTTCCCACGTTGTCCCACGTTGTCCCACGTTGTCCCACGTTGTCCCACGATGTCCCACGTTGTCCCACGTTGTCCCACGTTGTCCCACGTTGTCCCACGTTGTCCCACGTTGTCCCACGTTGTCCCACGTTGTCCCACGTTGTCCCACGTTGTCCCACGTTGTCCCACGGTGTCCAACGATGTCCAACGGTGTCCAGCGATGTCCAACGGTGTCCCACGTTGTCCCACGTTTTCCCACGTTGTCCCACGTTGTCCCACGGTGTCCAACGATGTCCAACGATGTCCAACGATGTCCCACGGTGTCCCACGTTGTCCCACGTTGTTCCATGGTTTCCCACGTTGTCCCACGTTGTCCCACGTTGTCCCACGGTGTCCAACGATGTCCAACGGTGTCCAACGGTGTCCAACGGTGTCCAACGGTGTCCCACGTTGTCCCACGTTGTCCCACGTTGTCCCACGTTGTCCCACGTTGTCCCACGATGTCCCACGTTGTCCCACGTTGTCCCACGTTGTCCCACGTTGTCCCACGTGGTCCCACGTTGTCCCACGTTGTCCCACGGTGTCCAACGGTGTCCAACGATGTCCCACGTTGTCCCACGTTGTCCCACGTTGTCCCACGTTGTCCCACTATGTCCCACGTTGTCCCACGTTGTCCCACGTTGTCCCACGTTGTCCCACGTTGTCCCACGTTGTCCCACGTTGTCCCACGTTGTCCCACGTTGTCCCACGTTGTTCCACGTTGTCCCACGTTGTCCCACGGTGTCCAACGATGTCCAACGGTGTCCAGCGATGTCCAACGGTGTCCCACGTTGTCCCACGTTTTCCCACGTTGTCCCACGTTGTCCCACGGTGTCCAACGATGTCCAACGATGTCCAACGGTGTCCCACGTTGTCCCACGTTGTTCCATGGCTTCCCACGTTGTCCCACGTTGTCCCACGTTGTCCCACGTTGTCCCACGATGTCCCACGTTGTCCCACGTTGTCCCACGTTGTCCCACGTTGTCCCACGTTGTCCCACGATGTCCCACGTTGTCCCACGTTGTTCCATGGTTTCCTACGTTGTCCCACGTTGTCCCACGTTGTCCCACGGTGTCCAACGATGTCCAACGGTGTCCAACGGTGTCCAACGGTGTCCAACGGTGTCCCACGTTGTCCCACGTTGTCCCACGTTGTCCCACGTTGTCCCACGTTGTCCCACGTTGTCCCACGTTGTCCCACGTTCTCCCACGTTGTCCCACGATGTCCCACGTTGTCCCACGTTGTCCCACGTTGTCCCACGTTGTCCCACGTTGTCCCACGTTGTCCCACGTTGTCCCACGTTGTCCCACGATGTCCCACGTTGTCCCACGTTGTCCCACGTTGTCCCACGTTGTCCCACGTTGTCCCACGTTGTCCCACGTTGTCCCACGTTGTCCCACGTTGTCCCACGTTGTCCGACGTTGTCCCACGTTGTCCCACGTTGTCCCACGTTGTCCCACGGTGTCCAACGATGTCCAACGATGTCCAACGGTGTCCCACGTTGTCCCACGTTGTTCCATGGTTTCCCACGTTGTCCCACGATGTCCCACGTTGTCCCACGTTGTCCCACGATGTCCCACGTTGTCCCACGTTGTCCCACGTTGTCCCACGTTGTCCCACGTTGTCCCACGTTGTCCCACGTTGTCCCACGTTGTCCCACGATGTCCCACGTTGTCCCACGTTGTCCCACGTTGTCCCACGTTGTCCCACGATGTCCCACGTTGTCCCACGTTGTCCCACGTTGTCCCACGTTGTCCCACGGTGTCCAACGATGTCCAACGGTGTCCAACGGTGTCCCACGGTGTCCAACGGTGTCCCACGTTGTCCCACGTTGTCCCACGTTGTCCCACGTTGTCCCACGTTGTCCCACGATGTCCCACGTTGTCCCACGTTGTCCGACGTTGTCCCACGTTGTCCCACGTTGTCCCACGTTGTCCCACGGTGTCCAACGATGTCCAACGGTGTCCCACGTTGTCCCACGTTGTTCCATGGTTTCCCACGTTGTCCCACGTTGTCCCACGTTGTCCCACGGTGTCCAACGATGTCCAACGGTGTCCAACGGTGTCCAACGGTGTCCAACGGTGTCCCACGTTGTCCCACTTTGTCCCACGTTGTCCCACGTTGTCCCACGTTGTCCCACGATGTCCCACGTTGTCCCACGTTGTCCCACGTTGTCCCACGATGTCCCACGTTGTCCCACGTTGTCCCACGTTGTCCCACGTTGTCCCACGATGTCCCACGTTGTCCCACGTTGTCCCACGTTGTCCCACGTTGTCCCACGGTGTCCAACGATGTCCAACGGTGTCCAACGGTGTCCCACGGTGTCCAACGGTGTCCCACGTTGTCCCACGTTGTCCCACGTTGTCCCACGTTGTCCCACGATGTCCCACGTTGTCCCACGTTGTCCCACGTTGTCCCACGTTGTCCCACGTTGTCCCACGTTGTCCCACGGTGTCCAACGATGTCCAACGGTGTCCAACGGTGTCCAACGGTGTCCAACGATGTCCAACGATGTCCAACGATGTCCAACGGTGTCCAACGATGTCCAACGATGTCCAACGGTGTCCCACGATGTCCAACGATGTCCAACGATGTAAAACGGTGTCCAACGATGTCCAACGGTGTCCAACGATGTCCAACGATGTCCAACGGTGTCCCACGTTGTCCCACGTTGTTCCATGGTTTCCCACGTTGTCCCACGTTGTCCCACGTTGTCCCACGTTGTCCCACGTTGTCCCACGGTGTCCCACGGTGTCCAACGATGTCCAACGGTGTCCCACGTTGTCCCACGTTGTCCCACGTTGTCCCACGTTGTCCCACGTTGTCCCACGATGTCCCACGTTGTCCCACGTTGTCCCACGTTGTCCCAAGTTGTCCCACGTTGTCCCACGTTGTCCCACGTTGTCCCACGTGGTCCCACGTTGTCCCACGTTGTCCAACGTTGTCCAACGATGTCCAACGGTGTCCCACGTTGTCCCACGTTGTTCCATGGTTTCCCACGTTGTCCCACGTTGTCCCACGTTGTCCCACGGTGTCCAACGATGTCCAACGGTGTCCCACGTTGTCCCACGTTGTCCCACGTTGTCCCACGTTGTCCCACGTTGTCCCACGTTGTCCCACGTTGTCCCACGTTGTCCCACGTTGTCCCACGTTGTCCCACGTTGTCCCACGGTGTCCAACGGTGTCCAACGATGTCCCACGTTGTCCCACGTTGTCCCACGTTGTCCCACGTTGTCCCACGACGTCCCACGTTGTCCCACGTTGTCCCACGTTGTCCCACGTTGTCCCACGTTGTCCCACGTTGTCCCACGTTGTCCCACGTTGTCCCACGTTGTCCCACGTTGTCCCACGTTGTCCCACGTTGTCCCACGTTGTCCCACGTTGTCCCACGTTGTCCCACGTTGTCCCACGATGTCCCACGTTGTCCCACGTTGTCCCACGTTGTCCCACGATGTCCCACGTTGTCCCACGTTGTCCCACGTTGTCCCACGTTGTCCCACGATGTCCCACGTTGTCCCACGTTGTCCCACGTTGTCCCACGTTGTCCCACGGTGTCCAACGATGTCCAACGGTGTCCAACGGTGTCCCACGGTGTCCAACGGTGTCCCACGTTGTCCCACGTTGTCCCACGTTGTCCCACGTTGTCCCACGTTGTCCCACGATGTCCCACGTTGTCCCACGTTGTCCGACGTTGTCCCACGTTGTCCCACGTTGTCCCACGTTGTCCCACGGTGTCCAACGATGTCCAACGATGTCCAACGGTGTCCCACGTTGTCCCACGTTGTTCCATGGTTTCCCACGTTGTCCCACGTTGTCCCACGTTGTCCCACGGTGTCCAACGTTGTCCAACGGTGTCCAACGGTGTCCAACGGTGTCCAACGGTGTCCCACGGTGTCCAACGATGTCCAACGGTGTCCCACGTTGTCCAACGGTGTCCCACGTTGTCCCACGTTGTCCCACGTTGTCCCACGTTGTCCCACGTTGTCCCACGTTGTCCCACGTTGTCCCACGTTGTCCCACGTTGTCCCGCGTTGTCCCACGGTGTCCAACGATGTCCAACGGTGTCCAACGGTGTCCCACGGTGTCCAACGGTGTCCCACGTTGTCCCACGTTGTCCCACGTTGTCCCACGTTGTCCCACGTTGTCCCACGTTGTCCAACGATGTCCAACGGTGTCCCACGTTGTCCCACGTTGTTCCATGGTTTCCCACGTTGTCCCACGTTGTCCCACGTTGTCCCACGTTGTCCCACGTTGTCCCACGGTGTCCCACGGTGTCCAACGATGTCCAACGGTGTCCCACGTTGTCCCACGTTGTCCCACGATGTCCCACGTTGTCCCACGTTGTCCCACGTTGTCCCACGTTGTCCCACGTTGTCCCACGTTGTCCCACGTGGTCCCACGTTGTCCCACGTTGTCCCACGGTGTCCAACGATGTCCAACGGTGTCCCACGTTGTCCAACGGTGTCCCACGTTGTCCCACGTTGTCCCACGTTGTCCCACGTTGTCCCACGATGTCCCACGTTGTCCCACGTTGTCCCACGTTGTCCCACGTTGTCCCACGTTGTCCCACGGTGTCCAACGATGTCCCACGTTGTCCCACGTTGTCCCACGTTGTCCCACGTTGTCCCACGATGTCCCACGTTGTCCCACGTTGTCCCACGTTGTCCCACGTTGTCCCACGTTGTCCCACGTTGTCCAACGATGTCCAACGGTGTCCCACGTTGTCCCACGTTGTTCCATGGTTTCCCACGTTGTCCCACGTTGTCCCACGTTGTCCCACGGTGTCCAACGATGTCCAACGGTGTCCAACGGTGTCCAACGGTGTCCAACGGTGTCCCACGTTGTCCCACGTTGTCCCACGTTGTCCCACGGTGTCCAACGATGTCCAACGGTGTCCCACGTTGTCCCACGTTGGCCCACGTTGTCCCACGTTGTCCCACGTTGTCCCACGATGTCCCACGTTGTCCCACGTTGTCCCACGTTGTCCCACGTTGTCCCGCGTTGTCCCACGGTGTCCAACGATGTCCAACGGTGTCCAACGGTGTCCCACGGTGTCCAACGGTGTCCCACGTTGTCCCACGTTGTCCCACGTTGTCCCACGTTGTCCCACGTTGTCCCACGTTGTCCCACGATGTCCTACGGTGTCCCACGTTGTCCCACGTTGTTCCATGGTTTCCCACGTTGTCCCACGTTGTCCCACGTTGTCCCACGTTGTCCCACGTTGTCCCACGGTGTCCCACGGTGTCCAACGATGTCCAACGGTGTCCCACGTTGTCCCACGTTGTCCCACGATGTCCCACGTTGTCCCACGTTGTCCCACGTTGTCCCACGTTGTCCCACGTTGTCCCACGTTGTCCCACGTGGTCCCACGTTGTCCCACGTTGTCCCACGGTGTCCAACGATGTCCAACGGTGTCCCACGTTGTCCAACGGTGTCCCACGTTGTCCCACGTTGTCCCACGTTGTCCCACGTTGTCCCACGATGTCCCACGTTGTCCCACGTTGTCCCACGTTGTCCCACGTTGTCCCACGTTGTCCCACGGTGTCCAACGATGTCCCACGTTGTCCCACGTTGTCCCACGTTGTCCCACGTTGTCCCACGATGTCCCACGTTGTCCCACGTTGTCCCACGTTGTCCCACGTTGTCCCACGTTGTCCCACGTTGTCCAACGATGTCCAACGGTGTCCCACGTTGTCCCACGTTGTTCCATGGTTTCCCACGTTGTCCCACGTTGTCCCACGTTGTCCCACGGTGTCCAACGATGTCCCACGTTGTCCCACGGTGTCCAACGATGTCCAACGGTGTCCCACGTTGTCCCACGTTGGCCCACGTTGTCCCACGTTGTCCCACGTTGTCCCACGATGTCCCACGTTGTCCCACGTTGTCCCACGTTGTCCCACGTTGTCCCACGTTGTCCCACGTTGTCCCACGTTGTCCCACGTTGTCCCACGTTGTCCCACGTTGTCCCACGTTGTCCCACGTTGTCCCACGTTGTCCCACGTTGTCCCACGTTGTCCCACGTTGTCCCACGATGTCCCACGTTGTCCCACGTTGTCCCACGTTGTCCCACGTTGTCCCACGTGGTCCCACGTTGTCCCACGTTGTCCCACGGTGTCCAACGATGTCCAACGGTGTCCAGCGATGTCCAACGGTGTCCAGCGATGTCCAACGGTGTCCCACGTTGTCCCACGTTTTCCCACGTTGTCCCACGTTGTCCCACGGTGTCCAACGATGTCCAACGATGTCCAACGGTGTCCCACGTTGTCCCACGTTGTTCCATGGTTTCCCACGTTGTCCCACGTTGTCCCACGTTGTCCCACGATGTCCCACGTTGTCCCACGTTGTTCCATGGTTTCCCACGTTGTCCCACGTTGTCCCACGTTGTCCCACGGTGTCCAACGATGTCCAACGGTGTCCAACGGTGTCCAACGGTGTCCAACGGTGTCCCACGTTGTCCCACGTTGTCCCACGTTGTCCCACGTTGTCCCACGTTGTCCCACGTTGTCCCACGTTGTCCCACGTTGTCCCACGTTGTCCCACGTTGTCCCACGTTGTCCCACGTTGTCCCACGTTGTCCCACGTTGTCCCACGTTGTCCCACGTTGTCCCACGTTGTCCCACGTTGTCCCACGGTGTCCAACGATGTCCAACGGTGTCCAGCGATGTCCAACGGTGTCCCACGTTGTCCCACGTTTTCCCACGTTGTCCCACGTTGTCCCACGTTGTCCCACGTTGTCCCACGTTGTCCCACGTTGTCCCACGGTGTCCAACGATGTCCAACGGTGTCCAGCGATGTCCAACGGTGTCCCACGTTGTCCCACGTTTTCCCACGTTGTCCCACGTTGTCCCACGGTGTCCAACGATGTCCAACGATGTCCAACGGTGTCCCACGTTGTCCCACGTTGTTCCATGGTTTCCCACGTTGTCCCACGTTGTCCCACGTTGTCCCACGGTGTCCAACGATGTCCAACGGTGTCCAACGGTGTCCAACGGTGTCCAACGGTGTCCCACGTTGTCCCACGTTGTCCCACGTTGTCCCACGTTGTCCCACGTTGTCCCACGATGTCCCACGTTGTCCCACGTTGTCCCACGTTGTCCCACGTTGTCCCACGTTGTCCCACGTTGTCCCACGTTGTCCCGCGTTGTCCCACGTTGTCCCACGTTGTCCCACGTTGTCCCACGGTGTCCAACGATGTCCAACGGTGTCCAGCGATGTCCAACGGTGTCCCACGTTGTCCCACGTTTTCCCACGTTGTCCCACGTTGTCCCACGGTGTCCAGCGATGTCCAACGATGTCCAACGGTGTCCCCCGTTGTCCCACGTTGTTCCATGGTTTCCCACGTTGTCCCACGTTGTCCCACGTTGTCCCACGGTGTCCAACGATGTCCAACGGTGTCCAACGGTGTCCAACGGTGTCCAACGGTGTCCCACGGTGTCCCACGTTGTCCCACGTTGTCCCACGTTGTCCCACGTTGTCCCACGTTGTCCCACGTGGTCCCACGTTGTCCCACGTTGTCCCACGGTGTCCAACGGTGTCCCACGTTGTCCCACGTTTTCCCACGTTGTCCCACGTTGTCCCACGGTGTCCAACGATGTCCAACGATGTCCAACGGTGTCCCACGTTGTCCCACGTTGTTCCATGGTTTCCCACGTTGTCCCACGTTGTCCCACGTTGTCCCACGTTGTTCCACGGTATCCAACGATGTCCAACGGTGTCCAACGGTGTCCAACGGTGTCCCACGGTGTCCAACGGTGTCCCACGTTGTCCCACGTTGTCCCACGTTGTCCCACGTTGTCCCACGTTGTCCCACGTTGTCCCACGTTGTCCAACGATGTCGAACGGTGTCCCACGTTGTCCCACGTTGTCCCACGTTGTCCCACGTTGTCCCACGTTGTCCCACGTTGTCCCACGTTGTCCCACGTTGTCCAACGATGTCCAACGGTGTCCCACGTTGTCCCACGTTGTTCCATGGTTTCCCACGTTGTCCCACGTTGTCCCACGTTGTCCCACGGTGTCCAACGATGTCCAACGGTGTCCAACGGTGTCCAACGGTGTCCCACGTTGTCCCACGTTGTCCCACGTTGTCCCACGTTGTCCCACGTTGTCCCACGTTGTCCCACGGTGTCCAACGATGTCCCACGTTGTCCCACGTTGTCCCACGTTGTCCCACGTTGTCCCACGATGTCCCACGTTGTCCCACGTTGTCCCACGTTGTCCCACGTTGTCCCACGTTGTCCCACGTTGTCCAACGATGTCCAACGGTGTCCCACGTTGTCCCACGTTGTTCCATGGTTTCCCACGTTGTCCCACGTTGTCCCACGTTGTCCCACGGTGTCCAACGATGTCCAACGGTGTCCAACGGTGTCCAACGGTGTCCAACGGTGTCCCACGTTGTCCCACGTTGTCCCACGTTGTCCCACGGTGTCCAACGATGTCCAACGGTGTCCCACGTTGTCCCACGTTGGCCCACGTTGTCCCACGTTGTCCCACGTTGTCCCACGATGTCCCACGTTGTCCCACGTTGTCCCACGTTGTCCCACGTTGTCCCGCGTTGTCCCACGGTGTCCAACGATGTCCAACGGTGTCCAACGGTGTCCCACGGTGTCCAACGGTGTCCCACGTTGTCCCACGTTGTCCCACGTTGTCCCACGTTGTCCCACGTTGTCCCACGTTGTCCAACGATGTCCAACGGTGTCCCACGTTGTCCCACGTTGTTCCATGGTTTCCCACGTTGTCCCACGTTGTCCCACGTTGTCCCACGTTGTCCCACGTTGTCCCACGGTGTCCCACGGTGTCCAACGATGTCCAACGGTGTCCCACGTTGTCCCACGTTGTCCCACGATGTCCCACGTTGTCCCACGTTGTCCCACGTTGTCCCACGTTGTCCCACGTTGTCCCACGTTGTCCCACGTGGTCCCACGTTGTCCCACGTTGTCCCACGGTGTCCAACGATGTCCAACGGTGTCCCACGTTGTCCAACGGTGTCCCACGTTGTCCCACGTTGTCCCACGTTGTCCCACGTTGTCCCACGATGTCCCACGTTGTCCCACGTTGTCCCACGTTGTCCCACGTTGTCCCACGTTGTCCCACGGTGTCCAACGATGTCCCACGTTGTCCCACGTTGTCCCACGTTGTCCCACGTTGTCCCACGATGTCCCACGTTGTCCCACGTTGTCCCACGTTGTCCCACGTTGTCCCACGTTGTCCCACGTTGTCCAACGATGTCCAACGGTGTCCCACGTTGTCCCACGTTGTTCCATGGTTTCCCACGTTGTCCCACGTTGTCCCACGTTGTCCCACGGTGTCCAACGATGTCCAACGGTGTCCCACGGTGTCCAACGGTGTCCAACGGTGTCCCACGTTGTCCCACGTTGTCCCACGTTGTCCCACGGTGTCCAACGATGTCCAACGGTGTCCCACGTTGTCCCACGTTGGCCCACGTTGTCCCACGTTGTCCCACGTTGTCCCACGATGTCCCACGTTGTCCCACGTTGTCCCACGTTGTCCCACGTTGTCCCACGTTGTCCCACGTTGTCCCACGTTGTCCCACGTTGTCCCACGTTGTCCCACGTTGTCCCACGTTGTCCCACGTTGTCCCACGTTGTCCCACGTTGTCCCACGTTGTCCCACGTTGTCCCACGATGTCCCACGTTGTCCCACGTTGTCCCACGTTGTCCCACGTTGTCCCACGTGGTCCCACGTTGTCCCACGTTGTCCCACGGTGTCCAACGATGTCCAACGGTGTCCAGCGATGTCCAACGGTGTCCAGCGATGTCCAACGGTGTCCCACGTTGTCCCACGTTTTCCCACGTTGTCCCACGTTGTCCCACGGTGTCCAACGATGTCCAACGATGTCCAACGGTGTCCCACGTTGTCCCACGTTGTTCCATGGTTTCCCACGTTGTCCCACGTTGTCCCACGTTGTCCCACGATGTCCCACGTTGTCCCACGTTGTTCCATGGTTTCCCACGTTGTCCCACGTTGTCCCACGTTGTCCCACGGTGTCCAACGATGTCCAACGGTGTCCAACGGTGTCCAACGGTGTCCAACGGTGTCCCACGTTGTCCCACGTTGTCCCACGTTGTCCCACGTTGTCCCACGTTGTCCCACGTTGTCCCACGTTGTCCCACGTTGTCCCACGTTGTCCCACGTTGTCCCACGTTGTCCCACGTTGTCCCACGTTGTCCCACGTTGTCCCACGTTGTCCCACGTTGTCCCACGGTGTCCAACGATGTCCAACGGTGTCCAGCGATGTCCAACGGTGTCCCACGTTGTCCCACGTTTTCCCACGTTGTCCCACGTTGTCCCACGTTGTCCCACGTTGTCCCACGTTGTCCCACGTTGTCCCACGGTGTCCAACGATGTCGAACGGTGTCCAGCGATGTCCAACGGTGTCCCACGTTGTCCCACGTTTTCCCACGTTGTCCCACGTTGTCCCACGGTGTCCAACGATGTCCAACGATGTCCAACGGTGTCCCACGTTGTCCCACGTTGTTCCATGGTTTCCCACGTTGTCCCACGTTGTCCCACGTTGTCCCACGGTGTCCAACGATGTCCAACGGTGTCCAACGGTGTCCAACGGTGTCCAACGGTGTCCCACGTTGTCCCACGTTGTCCCACGTTGTCCCACGTTGTCCCACGTTGTCCCACGATGTCCCACGTTGTCCCACGTTGTCCCACGTTGTCCCACGTTGTCCCACGTTGTCCCACGTTGTCCCACGTTGTCCCGCGTTGTCCCACGTTGTCCCACGTTGTCCCACGTTGTCCCACGGTGTCCAACGATGTCCAACGGTGTCCAGCGATGTCCAACGGTGTCCCACGTTGTCCCACGTTTTCCCACGTTGTCCCACGTTGTCCCACGGTGTCCAGCGATGTCCAACGATGTCCAACGGTGTCCCACGTTGTCCCACGTTGTTCCATGGTTTCCCACGTTGTCCCACGTTGTCCCACGTTGTCCCACGGTGTCCAACGATGTCCAACGGTGTCCAACGGTGTCCAACGGTGTCCAACGGTGTCCCACGGTGTCCCACGTTGTCCCACGTTGTCCCACGTTGTCCCACGTTGTCCCACGTTGTCCCACGTGGTCCCACGTTGTCCCACGTTGTCCCACGGTGTCCAACGGTGTCCCACGTTGTCCCACGTTTTCCCACGTTGTCCCACGTTGTCCCACGGTGTCCAACGATGTCCAACGATGTCCAACGGTGTCCCACGTTGTCCCACGTTGTTCCATGGTTTCCCACGTTGTCCCACGTTGTCCCACGTTGTCCCACGTTGTTCCACGGTATCCAACGATGTCCAACGGTGTCCAACGGTGTCCAACGGTGTCCCACGGTGTCCAACGGTGTCCCACGTTGTCCCACGTTGTCCCACGTTGTCCCACGTTGTCCCACGTTGTCCCACGTTGTCCCACGTTGTCCAACGATGTCGAACGGTGTCCCACGTTGTCCCACGTTGTCCCACGTTGTCCCACGTTGTCCCACGTTGTCCCACGTTGTCCCACGTTGTCCCACGTTGTCCAACGATGTCCAACGGTGTCCCACGTTGTCCCACGTTGTTCCATGGTTTCCCACGTTGTCCCACGTTGTCCCACGTTGTCCCACGGTGTCCAACGATGTCCAACGGTGTCCAACGGTGTCCAACGGTGTCCCACGTTGTCCCACGTTGTCCAACGGTGTCCAACGGTGTCCAACGGTGTCCAACGGTGTCCCAAGTTGTCCCACGTTGTCCCACGTTGTCCCACGGTGTCCAACGATGTCCAACGGTGTCCCACGTTGTCCCACGGTGTCCAACGATGTCCAACGGTGTCCCACGTTGTCCAACGGTGTCCCACGTTGTCCCACGGTGTCCAACGATGTCCAACGGTGTCCCACGTTGTCCCACGTTGTCCCACGTTGTCCCACGTTGTCCCACGTTGTCCCACGATGTCCCACGTTGTCCCACGTTGTCCCACGTTGTCCCACGTTGTCCCACGTTGTCCCAAGTTGTCCCACGTTGTCCCACGTTGTCCCACGTTGTCCCACGTTGTCCCACGTTGTCCCACGTTGTCCCACGTTGTCCCACGTTGTCCCACGTTGTCCCACGTTGTCCCACGTTGTCCCACGTTGTCCCACGTTGTCCCACGTTGTCCCACGTTGTCCCACGTTGTCCCACGTTGTCCCACGATGTCCCACGTTGTCCCACGTTGTCCCACGTTGTCCCACGTTGTCCCACGGTGTCCAACGATGTCCAACGGTGTCCAACGGTGTCCCACGGTGTCCAACGGTGTCCCACGTTGTCCCACGTTGTCCCACGTTGTCCCACGTTGTCCCACGTTGTCCCACGATGTCCCACGTTGTCCGACGTTGTCCCACGTTGTCCCACGTTGTCCCACGTTGTCCCACGTTGTCCCACGTTGTCCCACGTTGTCCCACGTTGTCCGACGTTGTCCCACGTTGTCCCACGTTGTCCCACGTTGTCCCACGGTGTCCAACGATGTCCAACGATGTCCAACGGTGTCCCACGTTGTCCCACGTTGTTCCATGGTTTCCCACGTTGTCCCACGTTGTCCCACGTTGTCCCACGGTGTCCAACGATGTCCAACGGTGTCCAACGGTGTCCAACGGTGTCCAACGGTGTCCCTCGTTGTCCCACGTTGTCCCACGTTGTCCCACGTTGTCCCACGTTGTCCCACGATGTCCCACGTTGTCCCACGTTGTCCCACGTTGTCCCACGATGTCCCACGTTGTCCCACGTTGTCCCACGTTGTCCCACGTTGTCCCACGATGTCCCACGTTGTCCCACGTTGTCCCACGTTGTCCCACGTTGTCCCACGGTGTCCAACGATGTCCAACGGTGTCCAACGGTGTCCCACGGTGTCCAACGGTGTCCCACGTTGTCCCACGTTGTCCCACGTTGTCCCACGTTGTCCCACGTTGTCCCACGATGTCCCACGTTGTCCCACGTTGTCCGACGTTGTCCCACGTTGTCCCACGTTGTCCCACGTTGTCCCACGGTGTCCAACGATGTCCAACGATGTCCAACGGTGTCCCACGTTGTCCCACGTTGTTCCATGGTTTCCCACGTTGTCCCACGTTGTCCCACGTTGTCCCACGGTGTCCAACGATGTCCAACGGTGTCCAACGGTGTCCAACGGTGTCCAACGGTGTCCCACGGTGTCCAACGATGTCCAACGGTGTCCCACGTTGTCCAACGGTGTCCCACGTTGTCCCACGTTGTCCCACGTTGTCCCACGTTGTCCCACGTTGTCCCGCGTTGTCCCACGGTGTCCAACGATGTCCAACGGTGTCCAACGGTGTCCCACGGTGTCCAACGGTGTCCCACGTTGTCCCACGTTTTCCCACGTTGTCCCACGTTGTCCCACGTTGTCCCACGTTGTCCAACGATGTCCAACGGTGTCCCACGTTGTCCCACGTTGTTCCATGGTTTCCCACGTTGTCCCACGTTGTCCCACGTTGTCCCACGTTGTCCCACGTTGTCCCACGGTGTCCCACGGTGTCCAACGATGTCCAACGGTGTCCCACGTTGTCCCACGTTGTCCCACGATGTCCCACGTTGTCCCACGTTGTCCCACGTTGTCCCACGTTGTCCCACGTTGTCCCACGTTGTCCCACGTTGTCCCACGTTGTCCCACGTTGTCCCACGGTGTCCAACGATGTCCAACGGTGTCCCACGTTGTCCAACGGTGTCCCACGTTGTCCCACGTTGTCCCACGTTGTCCCACGTTGTCCCACGATGTCCCACGTTGTCCCACGTTGTCCCACGTTGTCCCACGTTGTCCCACGTTGTCCCACGGTGTCCAACGATGTCCCACGTTGTCCCACGTTGTCCCACGTTGTCCCACGTTGTCCCACGATGTCCCACGTTGTCCCACGTTGTCCCACGTTGTCCCACGTTGTCCCACGTTGTCCCACGTTGTCCAACGATGTCCAACGGTGTCCCACGTTGTCCCACGTTGTTCCATGGTTTCCCACGTTGTCCCACGTTGTCCCACGTTGTCCCACGGTGTCCAACGATGTCCAACGGTGTCCAACGGTGTCCAACGGTGTCCAACGGTGTCCCACGTTGTCCCACGTTGTCCCACGTTGTCCCACGGTGTCCAACGATGTCCAACGGTGTCCCACGTTGTCCCACGTTGGCCCACGTTGTCCCACGTTGTCCCACGTTGTCCCACGATGTCCCACGTTGTCCCACGTTGTCCCACGTTGTCCCACGTTGTCCCACGTTGTCCCACGGTGTCCAACGATGTCCAACGGTGTCCAGCGATGTCCAACGGTGTCCCACGTTTTCCCACGTTGTCCCACGGTGTCCAACGATGTCCAACGATGTCCAACGGTGTCCCACGTTGTCCCACGTTGTTCCATGGTTTCCCACGTTGTCCCACGTTGTCCCACGTTGTCCCACGGTGTCCAACGATGTCCAACGGTGTCCAACGGTGTCCAACGGTGTCCAACGGTGTCCCACGTGGTCCCACGTTGTCCCACGTTGTCCCACGATGTCCCACGTTGTCCCACGTTGTCCCACGTTGTCCCACGTTGTCCCACATTGTCCCACGTTGTCCCACGTTGTCCCACGGTGTCCAACGATGTCCAACGGTGTCCAACGGTGTCCCACGGTGTCCAACGGTGTCCCACGTTGTCCCACGTTGTCCCACGTTGTCCCACGTTGTCCCACGTTGTCCCACGTTGTCCCACGTTGTCCAACGATGTCCAACGGTGTCCCACGTTGTCCCACGTTGTTCCATGGTTTCCCACGTTGTCCCACGTTGTCCCACGTTGTCCCACGGTGTCCAACGATGTCCAACGGTGTCCAACGGTGTCCAACGGTGTCCAACGGTGTCCCACGTTGGCCCACGTTGTCCCACGTTGTCCCACGGTGTCCAACGATGTCCAACGGTGTCCCACGTTGTCCCACGTTGTCCCACGTTGTCCCACGTTGTCCCACGTTGTCCCACGATGTCCCACGTTGTACCACGTTGTCCCACGTTGTCCCACGTTGTCCCACGTTGTCCCACGTTGTCCCACGTTGTCCCACGTTGTCCCACGTTGTCCCACGTTGTCCCACGTTTTCCCACGTTGTCCCACGTTGTCCCACGGTGTCCAACGATGTCCAACGGTGTCCAACGGTGTCCCACGGTGTCCAACGTTGTCCCACGTTGTCCCACGTTGTCCCACGTTGTCCCACGTTGTCCCACGTTGTCCCACGTTGTCCCACGTTGTCCCACGTTGTCCCACGTTGTTCCACGTTGTCCCACGTTGTCCCACGTTGTCCCACGTTGTCCCACGTTGTCCCACGTTGTCCCACGTTTTCCCACGTTGTCCCACGTTGTCCCACGGTGTCCAACGATGTCCAACGGTGTCCCACGTTGTCCAACGGTGTCCCACGTTGTCCCACGTTGTCCCACGTTGTCCCACGTTGTCAAACGATGTCCCACGTTGTCCCACGTTGTCCCACGTTGTCCCACGTTGTCCCACGTTGTCCCACGTTGTCCCACGTTGTCCCACGTTGTCCCACGTTGTCCCACGTTGTCCCACGTTGTCCCACGGTGTCCAACGATGTCCAACGGTGTCCAACGGTGTCCCACGGTGTCCAACGGTGTCCCACGTTGTCCCACGTTGTCCCACGTTGTCCCACGTTGTCCCACGTTGTCCCACGTTGTCCAACGATGTCCAACGGTGTCCCACGTTGTCCCACGTTGTTCCATGGTTTCCCACGTTGTCCCACGTTGTTCCATGGTTTCCCACGTTGTCCCACGTTGTCCCACGTTGTCCCACGGTGTCCAACGATGTCCAACGGTGTCCAACGGTGTCCAACGGTGTCCCACGTTGTCCCACGTTGTCCCACGTTGTCCCACGGTGTCCAACGATGTCCAACGGTGTCCCACGTTGTCCCACGTTGTCCCACGTTGTCCCACGATGTCCCACGATGTCCCACGTTGTCCCACGTTGTCCCACGTTGTCCCACGTTGTCCCACGTCGTCCCACGTTGTCCCACGTTGTCCCACGTTGTCCCACGTTGTCCCACGTTGTCCCACGTTGTCCCACGTTGTCCCACGGTGTCCAACGGTGTCCAACGATGTCCCACGTTGTCCCACGTTGTCCCACGTTGTCCCACGTTGTCCCACGATGTCCCACGTTGTCCCACGTTGTCCCACGTTGTCCCACGTTGTCCCACGTTGTCCCACGTTGTCCCACGTTGTCCCACGTTGTCCCACGTTGTCCCACGTTGTCCCACGTTGTCCCACGGTGTCCAACGATGTCCAACGGTGTCCAGCGATGTCCAACGGTGTCCCACGTTGTCCCACGTTTTCCCACGTTGTCCCACGTTGTCCCACGTTGTCCCACGTTGTCCCACGTTGTCCCACGTTGTCCCACGTTGTCCCACGTTGTCCCACGGTGTCCAACGATGTCCAACGGTGTCCAGCGATGTCCAACGGTGTCCCACGTTGTCCCACGTTTTCCCACGTTGTCCCACGTTGTCCCACGGTGTCCAACGATGTCCAACGATGTCCAACGGTGTCCCACGTTGTCCCACGTTGTTCCATGGTTTCCCACGTTGTCCCACGTTGTCCCACGTTGTCCCACGGTGTCCAACGATGTCCAACGGTGTCCAACGGTGTCCAACGGTGTCCAACGGTGTCCCACGTTGTCCCACGTTGTCCCACGTTGTCCCACGTTGTCCCACGTAGTCCCACGATGTCCCACGTTGTCCCACGTTGTCCCACGTTGTCCCACGTTGTCCCACGTGGTCCCACGTTGTCCCACGTTGTCCCACGTTGTCCCACGTTGTCCCACGTTGTCCCACGTTGTCCCACGTTGTCCCACGTTGTCCCACGTTGTCCCACGTTGTCCCACGTTGTCCCACGTTGTCCCACGTTGTCCCACGTTGTCCCACGTTGTCCCGCGTTGTCCCACGTTGTCCCACGTTGTCCCACGTTGTCCCACGGTGTCCAACGATGTCCAACGGTGTCCAGCGATGTCCAACGGTGTCCCACGTTGTCCCACGTTTTCCCACGTTGTCCCACGTTGTCCCACGGTGTCCAGCGATGTCCAACGATGTCCAACGGTGTCCCACGTTGTCCCACGTTGTTCCATGGTTTCCCACGTTGTCCCACGTTGTCCCACGTCGTCCCACGGTGTCCAACGATGTCCAACGGTGTCCAACGGTGTCCAACGGTGTCCAACGGTGTCCCACGGTGTCCCACGTTGTCCCACGTTGTCCCACGTTGTCCCACGTTGTCCCACGTTGTCCCACGTGGTCCCACGTTGTCCCACGTTGTCCCACGGTGTCCAACGGTGTCCCACGTTGTCCCACGTTTTCCCACGTTGTCCCACGTTGTCCCACGGTGTCCAACGATGTCCAACGATGTCCAACGGTGTCCCACGTTGTCCCACGTTGTTCCATGGTTTCCCACGTTGTCCCACGTTGTCCCACGTTGTCCCACGTTGTTCCACGGTATCCAACGATGTCCAACGGTGTCCAACGGTGTCCAACGGTGTCCCACGGTGTCCAACGGTGTCCCACGTTGTCCCACGTTGTCCCACGTTGTCCCACGTTGTCCCACGTTGTCCCACGTTGTCCCACGTTGTCCAACGGTGTCGAACGGTGTCCCACGTTGTCCCACGTTGTCCCACGTTGTCCCACGTTGTCCCACGTTGTCCCACGTTGTCCCACGTTGTCCCACGTTGTCCAACGATGTCCAACGGTGTCCCACGTTGTCCCACGTTGTTCCATGGTTTCCCACGTTGTCCCACGTTGTCCCACGTTGTCCCACGGTGTCCAACGATGTCCAACGGTGTCCAACGGTGTCCAACGGTGTCCCACGTTGTCCCACGTTGTCCAACGGTGTCCAACGGTGTCCAACGGTGTCCAACGGTGTCCCAAGTTGTCCCACGTTGTCCCACGTTGTCCCACGGTGTCCAACGATGTCCAACGGTGTCCCACGTTGTCCCACGGTGTCCAACGATGTCCAACGGTGTCCCACGTTGTCCAACGGTGTCCCACGTTGTCCCACGGTGTCCAACGATGTCCAACGGTGTCCCACGTTGTCCCACGTTGTCCCACGTTGTCCCACGTTGTCCCACGTTGTCCCACGATGTCCCACGTTGTCCCACGTTGTCCCACGTTGTCCCACGTTGTCCCACGTTGTCCCAAGTTGTCCCACGTTGTCCCACGTTGTCCCACGTTGTCCCACGTTGTCCCACGTTGTCCCACGTTGTCCCACGTTGTCCCACGTTGTCCCACGTTGTCCCACGTTGTCCCACGTTGTCCCACGTTGTCCCACGTTGTCCCACGTTGTCCCACGTTGTCCCACGTTGTCCCACGTTGTCCCACGATGTCCCACGTTGTCCCACGTTGTCCCACGTTGTCCCACGTTGTCCCACGGTGTCCAACGATGTCCAACGGTGTCCAACGGTGTCCCACGGTGTCCAACGGTGTCCCACGTTGTCCCACGTTGTCCCACGTTGTCCCACGTTGTCCCACGTTGTCCCACGATGTCCCACGTTGTCCGACGTTGTCCCACGTTGTCCCACGTTGTCCCACGTTGTCCCACGTTGTCCCACGTTGTCCCACGTTGTCCCACGTTGTCCGACGTTGTCCCACGTTGTCCCACGTTGTCCCACGTTGTCCCACGGTGTCCAACGATGTCCAACGATGTCCAACGGTGTCCCACGTTGTCCCACGTTGTTCCATGGTTTCCCACGTTGTCCCACGTTGTCCCACGTTGTCCCACGGTGTCCAACGATGTCCAACGGTGTCCAACGGTGTCCAACGGTGTCCAACGGTGTCCCTCGTTGTCCCACGTTGTCCCACGTTGTCCCACGTTGTCCCACGTTGTCCCACGATGTCCCACGTTGTCCCACGTTGTCCCACGTTGTCCCACGATGTCCCACGTTGTCCCACGTTGTCCCACGTTGTCCCACGTTGTCCCACGATGTCCCACGTTGTCCCACGTTGTCCCACGTTGTCCCACGTTGTCCCACGGTGTCCAACGATGTCCAACGGTGTCCAACGGTGTCCCACGGTGTCCAACGGTGTCCCACGTTGTCCCACGTTGTCCCACGTTGTCCCACGTTGTCCCACGTTGTCCCACGATGTCCCACGTTGTCCCACGTTGTCCGACGTTGTCCCACGTTGTCCCACGTTGTCCCACGTTGTCCCACGTTGTCCCACGTTGTCCCACGGTGTCCAACGATGTCCAACGATGTCCAACGGTGTCCCACGTTGTCCCACGTTGTTCCATGGTTTCCCACGTTGTCCCACGTTGTCCCACGTTGTCCCACGGTGTCCAACGATGTCCAACGGTGTCCAACGGTGTCCAACGGTGTCCAACGGTGTCCCACGGTGTCCAACGATGTCCAACGGTGTCCCACGTTGTCCAACGGTGTCCCACGTTGTCCCACGTTGTCCCACGTTGTCCCACGTTGTCCCACGTTGTCCCGCGTTGTCCCACGGTGTCCAACGATGTCCAACGGTGTCCAACGGTGTCCCACGGTGTCCAACGGTGTCCCACGTTGTCCCACGTTTTCCCACGTTGTCCCACGTTGTCCCACGTTGTCCCACGTTGTCCAACGATGTCCAACGGTGTCCCACGTTGTCCCACGTTGTTCCATGGTTTCCCACGTTGTCCCACGTTGTCCCACGTTGTCCCACGTTGTCCCACGTTGTCCCACGGTGTCCCACGGTGTCCAACGATGTCCAACGGTGTCCCACGTTGTCCCACGTTGTCCCACGATGTCCCACGTTGTCCCACGTTGTCCCACGTTGTCCCACGTTGTCCCACGTTGTCCCACGTTGTCCCACGTGGTCCCACGTTGTCCCACGTTGTCCCACGGTGTCCAACGATGTCCAACGGTGTCCCACGTTGTCCAACGGTGTCCCACGTTGTCCCACGTTGTCCCACGTTGTCCCACGTTGTCCCACGATGTCCCACGTTGTCCCACGTTGTCCCACGTTGTCCCACGTTGTCCCACGGTGTCCAACGATGTCCCACGTTGTCCCACGTTGTCCCACGTTGTCCCACGTTGTCCCACGATGTCCCACGTTGTCCCACGTTGTCCCACGTTGTCCCACGTTGTCCCACGTTGTCCCACGTTGTCCAACGATGTCCAACGGTGTCCCACGTTGTCCCACGTTGTTCCATGGTTTCCCACGTTGTCCCACGTTGTCCCACGTTGTCCCACGGTGTCCAACGATGTCCAACGGTGTCCAACGGTGTCCAACGGTGTCCAACGGTGTCCCACGTTGTCCCACGTTGTCCCACGTTGTCCCACGGTGTCCAACGATGTCCAACGGTGTCCCACGTTGTCCCACGTTGGCCCACGTTGTCCCACGTTGTCCCACGTTGTCCCACGATGTCCCACGTTGTCCCACGTTGTCCCACGTTGTCCCACGTTGTCCCACGTTGTCCCACGTTGTCCCACGTTGTCCCACGTTGTCCCACGTTGTCCCACGTTGTCCCACGTTGTCCCACGTTGTCCCACGTTGTCCCACGTTGTCCCACGGTGTCCAACGGTGTCCAACGATGTCCCACGTTGTCCCACGTTGTCCCACGTTGTCCCACGTTGTCCCACGATGTCCCACGTTGTCCCACGTTGTCCCACGTTGTCCCACGTTGTCCCACGTTGTCCCACGTTGTCCCACGTTGTCCCACGGTGTCCAACGATGTCCAACGGTGTCCAGCGATGTCCAACGGTGTCCCACGTTTTCCCACGTTGTCCCACGTTGTCCCACGGTGTCCAACGATGTCCAACGATGTCCAACGGTGTCCCACGTTGTCCCACGTTGTTCCATGGTTTCCCACGTTGTCCCACGTTGTCCCACGTTGTCCCACGGTGTCCAACGATGTCCAACGGTGTCCAACGGTGTCCAACGGTGTCCAACGGTGTCCCACGTGGTCCCACGTTGTCCCACGTTGTCCCACGATGTCCCACGTTGTCCCACGTTGTCCCACGTTGTCCCACGTTGTCCCGCATTGTCCCACGTTGTCCCACGTTGTCCCACGGTGTCCAACGATGTCCAACGGTGTCCAACGGTGTCCCACGGTGTCCAACGGTGTCCCACGTTGTCCCACGTTGTCCCACGTTGTCCCACGTTGTCCCACGTTGTCCCACGTTGTCCCACGTTGTCCAACGATGTCCAACGGTGTCCCACGTTGTCCCACGTTGTTCCATGGTTTCCCACGTTGTCCCACGTTGTCCCACGTTGTCCCACGGTGTCCAACGATGTCCAACGGTGTCCAACGGTGTCCAACGGTGTCCAACGGTGTCCCACGTTGGCCCACGTTGTCCCACGTTGTCCCACGGTGTCCAACGATGTCCAACGGTGTCCCACGTTGTCCCACGTTGTCCCACGTTGTCCCACGTTGTCCCACGTTGTCCCACGTTGTCCCACGATGTCCCACGTTGTACCACGTTGTCCCACGTTGTCCCACGTTGTCCCACGTTGTCCCACGTTGTCCCACGTTGTCCCACGTTGTCTCACGTTGTCCCACGTTGTCCCACGTTTTCCCACGTTGTCCCACGTTGTCCCACGGTGTCCAACGATGTCCAACGGTGTCCAACGGTGTCCCACGGTGTCCAACGTTGTCCCACGTTGTCCCACGTTGTCCCACGTTGTCCCACGTTGTCCCACGTTGTCCCACGTTGTCCCACGTTGTCCCACGTTGTCCCACGTTGTTCCACGTTGTCCCACGTTGTCCCACGTTGTCCCACGTTGTCCCACGTTGTCCCACGTTGTCCCACGTTTTCCCACGTTGTCCCACGTTGTCCCACGGTGTCCAACGATGTCCAACGGTGTCCCACGTTGTCCAACGGTGTCCCACGTTGTCCCACGTTGTCCCACGTTGTCCCACGTTGTCAAACGATGTCCCACGTTGTCCCACGTTGTCCCACGTTGTCCCACGTTGTCCCACGTTGTCCCACGTTGTCCCACGTTGTCCCACGTTGTCCCACGTTGTCCCACGTTGTCCCACGTTGTCCCACGGTGTCCAACGATGTCCAACGGTGTCCAACGGTGTCCCACGGTGTCCAACGGTGTCCCACGTTGTCCCACGTTGTCCCACGTTGTCCCACGTTGTCCCACGTTGTCCCACGTTGTCCAACGATGTCCAACGGTGTCCCACGTTGTCCCACGTTGTTCCATGGTTTCCCACGTTGTCCCACGTTGTTCCATGGTTTCCCACGTTGTCCCACGTTGTCCCACGTTGTCCCACGGTGTCCAACGATGTCCAACGGTGTCCAACGGTGTCCAACGGTGTCCAACGGTGTCCCACGTTGTCCCACGTTGTCCCACGTTGTCCCACGGTGTCCAACGATGTCCAACGGTGTCCCACGTTGTCCCACGTTGTCCCACGTTGTCCCACGTTGTCCCACGATGTCCCACGTTGTCCCACGTTGTCCCACGTTGTCCCACGTTGTCCCACGTCGTCCCACGTTGTCCCACGTTGTCCCACGTTGTCCCACGTTGTCCCACGTTGTCCCACGTTGTCCCACGTTGTCCCACGGTGTCCAACGGTGTCCAACGATGTCCCACGTTGTCCCACGTTGTCCCACGTTGTCCCACGTTGTCCCACGATGTCCCACGTTGTCCCACGTTGTCCCACGTTGTCCCACGTTGTCCCACGTTGTCCCACGTTGTCCCACGGTGTCCAACGATGTCCAACGGTGTCCAGCGATGTCCAACGGTGTCCCACGTTGTCCCACGTTTTCCCACGTTGTCCCACGTTGTCCCACGTTGTCCCACGTTGTCCCACGTTGTCCCACGTTGTCCCACGTTGTCCCACGTTGTCCCACGGTGTCCAACGATGTCCAACGGTGTCCAGCGATGTCCCACGGTGTCCCACGTTGTCCCACGTTTTCCCACGTTGTCCCACGTTGTCCCACGGTGTCCAACGATGTCCAACGATGTCCAACGGTGTCCCACGTTGTCCCACGTTGTTCCATGGTTTCCCACGTTGTCCCACGTTGTCCCACGTTGTCCCACGGTGTCCAACGATGTCCAACGGTGTCCAACGGTGTCCAACGGTGTCCAACCGTGTCCCACGTTGTCCCACGTTGTCCCACGTTGTCCCACGTTGTCCCACGTAGTCCCACGATGTCCCACGTTGTCCCACGTTGTCCCACGTTGTCCCACGTTGTCCCACGTGGTCCCACGTTGTCCCACGTTGTCCCACGTTGTCCCACGTTGTCCCACGTTGTCCCACGTTGTCCCACGTTGTCCCACGTTGTCCCACGTTGTCCAACGGTGTCCCACGTTGTCCCACGTTGTTCCATGGTTTCCCACGTTGTCCCACGTTGTCCCACGTTGTCCCACGTTGTCCCACGTTGTCCCACGATGTCCCACGTTGTCCCACGTTGTCCCACGTTGTCCCACGTTGTCCCACGTGGTCCCACGTTGTCCCACGTTGTCCCACGGTGTCCAACGATGTCCAACGGTGTCCAGCGATGTCCAACGGTGTCCAGCGATGTCCAACGGTGTCCCACGTTGTCCCACGTTGTCCCACGTTGTCCCACGTTGTCCCACGATGTCCCACGTTGTCCCACGTTGTCCCACGTTGTCCCACGTTGTCCCACGTGGTCCCACGTTGTCCCACGTTGTCCCACGTTGTCCCACGTTGTCCCACGTTGTCCCACGTTGTCCCACGATGTCCCACGTTGTCCCACGTTGTCCCACGTTGTCCCACGTTGTCCCACGTCGTCCCACGTTGTCCCACGTTGTCCCACGTTGTCCCACGTTGTCCCACGTTGTCCCACGCTGTCCCACGTTGTCCCACGGTGTCCAACGGTGTCCAACGATGTCCCACGTTGTCCCACGTTGTCCCACGTTGTCCCACGTTGTCCCACGTTGTCCCACGGTGTCCGACGTTGTCCCACGTTGTCCCACGTTGTCCCACGTTGTCCCACGTTGTCCCACGTTGTCCCACGGTGTCCAACGATGTCCAACGATGTCCAACGGTGTCCCACGTTGTCCCACGTTGTTCCATGGTTTCCCACGTTGTCCCACGTTGTCCCACGTTGTCCCACGGTGTCCAACGATGTCCAACGGTGTCCAACGGTGTCCAACGGTGTCCAACGGTGTCCCACGGTGTCCAACGATGTCCAACGGTGTCCCACGTTGTCCAACGGTGTCCCACGTTGTCCCACGTTGTCCCACGTTGTCCCACGTTGTCCCACGTTGTCCCGCGTTGTCCCACGGTGTCCAACGATGTCCAACGGTGTCCAACGGTGTCCCACGGTGTCCAACGGTGTCCCACGTTGTCCCACGTTTTCCCACGTTGTCCCACGTTGTCCCACGTTGTCCCACGTTGTCCAACGATGTCCAACGGTGTCCCACGTTGTCCCACGTTGTTCCATGGTTTCCCACGTTGTCCCACGTTGTCCCACGTTGTCCCACGTTGTCCCACGTTGTCCCACGGTGTCCCACGGTGTCCAACGATGTCCAACGGTGTCCCACGTTGTCCCACGTTGTCCCACGATGTCCCACGTTGTCCCACGTTGTCCCACGTTGTCCCACGTTGTCCCACGTTGTCCCACGTTGTCCCACGTGGTCCCACGTTGTCCCACGTTGTCCCACGGTGTCCAACGATGTCCAACGGTGTCCCACGTTGTCCAACGGTGTCCCACGTTGTCCCACGTTGTCCCACGTTGTCCCACGTTGTCCCACGATGTCCCACGTTGTCCCACGTTGTCCCACGTTGTCCCACGTTGTCCCACGGTGTCCAACGATGTCCCACGTTGTCCCACGTTGTCCCACGTTGTCCCACGTTGTCCCACGATGTCCCACGTTGTCCCACGTTGTCCCACGTTGTCCCACGTTGTCCCACGTTGTCCCACGTTGTCCAACGATGTCCAACGGTGTCCCACGTTGTCCCACGTTGTTCCATGGTTTCCCACGTTGTCCCACGTTGTCCCACGTTGTCCCACGGTGTCCAACGATGTCCAACGGTGTCCAACGGTGTCCAACGGTGTCCAACGGTGTCCCACGTTGTCCCACGTTGTCCCACGTTGTCCCACGGTGTCCAACGATGTCCAACGGTGTCCCACGTTGTCCCACGTTGGCCCACGTTGTCCCACGTTGTCCCACGTTGTCCCACGATGTCCCACGTTGTCCCACGTTGTCCCACGTTGTCCCACGTTGTCCCACGTTGTCCCACGTTGTCCCACGTTGTCCCACGTTGTCCCACGTTGTCCCACGTTGTCCCACGTTGTCCCACGTTGTCCCACGTTGTCCCACGTTGTCCCACGGTGTCCAACGGTGTCCAACGATGTCCCACGTTGTCCCACGTTGTCCCACGTTGTCCCACGTTGTCCCACGATGTCCCACGTTGTCCCACGTTGTCCCACGTTGTCCCACGTTGTCCCACGTTGTCCCACGTTGTCCCACGTTGTCCCACGTTGTCCCACGGTGTCCAACGATGTCCAACGGTGTCCAGCGATGTCCAACGGTGTCCCACGTTTTCCCACGTTGTCCCACGTTGTCCCACGGTGTCCAACGATGTCCAACGATGTCCAACGGTGTCCCACGTTGTCCCACGTTGTTCCATGGTTTCCCACGTTGTCCCACGTTGTCCCACGTTGTCCCACGGTGTCCAACGATGTCCAACGGTGTCCAACGGTGTCCAACGGTGTCCAACGGTGTCCCACGTGGTCCCACGTTGTCCCACGTTGTCCCACGATGTCCCACGTTGTCCCACGTTGTCCCACGTTGTCCCACGTTGTCCCGCATTGTCCCACGTTGTCCCACGTTGTCCCACGGTGTCCAACGATGTCCAACGGTGTCCAACGGTGTCCCACGGTGTCCAACGGTGTCCCACGTTGTCCCACGTTGTCCCACGTTGTCCCACGTTGTCCCACGTTGTCCCACGTTGTCCCACGTTGTCCAACGATGTCCAACGGTGTCCCACGTTGTCCCACGTTGTTCCATGGTTTCCCACGTTGTCCCACGTTGTCCCACGTTGTCCCACGGTGTCCAACGATGTCCAACGGTGTCCAACGGTGTCCAACGGTGTCCAACGGTGTCCCACGTTGGCCCACGTTGTCCCACGTTGTCCCACGGTGTCCAACGATGTCCAACGGTGTCCCACGTTGTCCCACGTTGTCCCACGTTGTCCCACGTTGTCCCACGTTGTCCCACGTTGTCCCACGATGTCCCACGTTGTACCACGTTGTCCCACGTTGTCCCACGTTGTCCCACGTTGTCCCACGTTGTCCCACGTTGTCCCACGTTGTCTCACGTTGTCCCACGTTGTCCCACGTTTTCCCACGTTGTCCCACGTTGTCCCACGGTGTCCAACGATGTCCAACGGTGTCCAACGGTGTCCCACGGTGTCCAACGTTGTCCCACGTTGTCCCACGTTGTCCCACGTTGTCCCACGTTGTCCCACGTTGTCCCACGTTGTCCCACGTTGTCCCACGTTGTCCCACGTTGTTCCACGTTGTCCCACGTTGTCCCACGTTGTCCCACGTTGTCCCACGTTGTCCCACGTTGTCCCACGTTTTCCCACGTTGTCCCACGTTGTCCCACGGTGTCCAACGATGTCCAACGGTGTCCCACGTTGTCCAACGGTGTCCCACGTTGTCCCACGTTGTCCCACGTTGTCCCACGTTGTCAAACGATGTCCCACGTTGTCCCACGTTGTCCCACGTTGTCCCACGTTGTCCCACGTTGTCCCACGTTGTCCCACGTTGTCCCACGTTGTCCCACGTTGTCCCACGTTGTCCCACGTTGTCCCACGGTGTCCAACGATGTCCAACGGTGTCCAACGGTGTCCCACGGTGTCCAACGGTGTCCCACGTTGTCCCACGTTGTCCCACGTTGTCCCACGTTGTCCCACGTTGTCCCACGTTGTCCAACGATGTCCAACGGTGTCCCACGTTGTCCCACGTTGTTCCATGGTTTCCCACGTTGTCCCACGTTGTTCCATGGTTTCCCACGTTGTCCCACGTTGTCCCACGTTGTCCCACGGTGTCCAACGATGTCCAACGGTGTCCAACGGTGTCCAACGGTGTCCAACGGTGTCCCACGTTGTCCCACGTTGTCCCACGTTGTCCCACGGTGTCCAACGATGTCCAACGGTGTCCCACGTTGTCCCACGTTGTCCCACGTTGTCCCACGTTGTCCCACGATGTCCCACGTTGTCCCACGTTGTCCCACGTTGTCCCACGTTGTCCCACGTCGTCCCACGTTGTCCCACGTTGTCCCACGTTGTCCCACGTTGTCCCACGTTGTCCCACGTTGTCCCACGTTGTCCCACGGTGTCCAACGGTGTCCAACGATGTCCCACGTTGTCCCACGTTGTCCCACGTTGTCCCACGTTGTCCCACGATGTCCCACGTTGTCCCACGTTGTCCCACGTTGTCCCACGTTGTCCCACGTTGTCCCACGTTGTCCCACGGTGTCCAACGATGTCCAACGGTGTCCAGCGATGTCCAACGGTGTCCCACGTTGTCCCACGTTTTCCCACGTTGTCCCACGTTGTCCCACGTTGTCCCACGTTGTCCCACGTTGTCCCACGTTGTCCCACGTTGTCCCACGTTGTCCCACGGTGTCCAACGATGTCCAACGGTGTCCAGCGATGTCCAACGGTGTCCCACGTTGTCCCACGTTTTCCCACGTTGTCCCACGTTGTCCCACGGTGTCCAACGATGTCCAACGATGTCCAACGGTGTCCCACGTTGTCCCACGTTGTTCCATGGTTTCCCACGTTGTCCCACGTTGTCCCACGTTGTCCCACGGTGTCCAACGATGTCCAACGGTGTCCAACGGTGTCCAACGGTGTCCAACCGTGTCCCACGTTGTCCCACGTTGTCCCACGTTGTCCCACGTTGTCCCACGTAGTCCCACGATGTCCCACGTTGTCCCACGTTGTCCCACGTTGTCCCACGTTGTCCCACGTGGTCCCACGTTGTCCCACGTTGTCCCACGTTGTCCCACGTTGTCCCACGTTGTCCCACGTTGTCCCACGTTGTCCCACGTTGTCCCACGTTGTCCAACGGTGTCCCACGTTGTCCCACGTTGTTCCATGGTTTCCCACGTTGTCCCACGTTGTCCCACGTTGTCCCACGTTGTCCCACGTTGTCCCACGATGTCCCACGTTGTCCCACGTTGTCCCACGTTGTCCCACGTTGTCCCACGTGGTCCCACGTTGTCCCACGTTGTCCCACGGTGTCCAACGATGTCCAACGGTGTCCAGCGATGTCCAACGGTGTCCAGCGATGTCCAACGGTGTCCCACGTTGTCCCACGTTGTCCCACGTTGTCCCACGTTGTCCCACGATGTCCCACGTTGTCCCACGTTGTCCCACGTTGTCCCACGTTGTCC
The DNA here is from genome assembly GCF_910591885.1 of Bombus terrestris. Lineage (NCBI taxonomy): Eukaryota > Metazoa > Arthropoda > Insecta > Hymenoptera > Apidae > Bombus > Bombus terrestris. Next base: position 61,228 of record NW_025963607.1, read on the forward strand.
CACGTGGTCCCACGTTGTCCCACGTTGTCCCACGTTGTCCCACGTTGTCCCACGTTGTCCCACGTTGTCCCACGATGTCCCACGTTGTCCCACGTTGTCCCACGTTGTCCCACGTTGTCCCACGTCGTCCCACGTTGTCCCACGTTGTCCCACGTTGTCCCACGTTGTCCCACGTTGTCCCACGCTGTCCCACGTTGTCCCACGGTGTCCAACGGTGTCCAACGATGTCCCACGTTGTCCCACGTTGTCCCACGTTGTCCCACGTTGTCCCACGTTGTCCCACGGTGTCCAACGATGTCCAACGGTGTCCAACGGTGTCCCACGGTGTCCAACGGTGTCCCACGTTGTCCCACGTTGTCCCACGTTGTCCCACGTTGTCCCACGTTGTCCCACGTTGTCCCACGTTGTCCAACGATGTCCAACGGTGTCCCACGTTGTCCCACGTTGTTCCATGGTTTCCCACGTTGTCCCACGTTGTCCCACGTTGTCCCACGGTGTCCAACGATGTCCAACGGTGTCCAACGGTGTCCAACGGTGTCCAACGGTGTCCCACGTTGTCCCACGTTGTCCCACGTTGTCCCACGGTGTCCAACGATGTCCAACGGTGTCCCACGTTGTCCCACGTTGTCCCACGTTGTCCCACGTTGTCCCACGTTGTCCCACGTTGTCCCACGTTGTCCCACGTTGTCCCACGATGTCCCACGTTGTCCCACGTTGTCCCACGTTGTCCCACGTTGTCCCACGTTGTCCCACGTTGTCCCACGTTGTCCCACGTTGTCCCACGTTGTCCCACGTTGTCCCACGTTGTTCCATGGTTTCCCACGTTGTCCCACGTTGTCCCACGTTGTCCCACGTTGTCCCACGGTGTCCAACGATGTCCAACGATGTCCAACGGTGTCCCACGTTGTCCCACGTTGTTCCATGGTTTCCCACGTTGTCCCACGTTGTCCCACGTTGTCCCACGATGTCCCACGTTGTCCCACGTTGTCCCACGTTGTCCCACGTTGTCCCACGTTGTCCCACGTTGTCCCACGTTGTCCCACGTTGTCCCACGTTGTCCCACGTTGTCCCACGGTGTCCAACGATGTCCAACGGTGTCCAACGGTGTCCCACGGTGTCCAACGGTGTCCCACGTTGTCCCACGTTGTCCCACGTTGTCCCACGTTGTCCCACGTTGTCCCACGTTGTCCCACGTTGTCCAACGATGTCCAACGGTGTCCCACGTTGTCCCACGTTGTTCCATGGTTTCCCACGTTGTCCCACGTTGTCCCACGTTGTCCCACGGTGTCCAACGATGTCCAACGGTGTCCAACGGTGTCCAACGGTGTCCAACGGTGTCCCACGTTGTCCCACGTTGTCCCACGTTGTCCCACGTTGTCCCACGTTTTCCCACGTTGTCCCACGTTGTCCCACGTTGTCCCACGTTGTCCCACGTTGTCCCACGTTGTCCCACGTTGTCCCACGGTGTCCAACGATGTCCAACGGTGTCCAACGGTGTCCCACGGTGTCCAACGGTGTCCCACGTTGTCCCACGTTGTCCCACGTTGTCCCACGTTGTCCCACGTTGTCCCACGTTGTCCCACGTTGTCCAACGATGTCCAACGGTGTCCCACGTTGTCCCACGTTGTTCCATGGTTTCCCACGTTGTCCCACGTTGTCCCACGTTGTCCCACGGTGTCCAACGATGTCCAACGGTGTCCAACGGTGTCCAACGGTGTCCAACGGTGTCCCACGTTGTCCCACGTTGTCCCACGTTGTCCCACGGTGTCCAACGATGTCCAACGGTGTCCCACGTTGTCCCACGTTGTCCCACGTTGTTCCACGTTGTCCCACGTTGTCCCACGATGTCCCACGTTGTCCCACGTTGTCCCACGTTGTCCCACGTTGTCCCACGTTGTCCCACGTTGTCCCACGTTGTCCCACGTTGTCCAACGATGTCCAACGGTGTCCCACGTTGTCCCACGTTGTTCCATGGTTTCCCACGTTGTCCCACGTTGTCCCACGTTGTCCCACGGTGTCCAACGATGTCCAACGGTGTCCAACGGTGTCCAACAGTGTCCAACGGTGTCCCACGTTGTCCCACGTTGTCCCACGTTGTCCCACGGTGTCCAACGATGTCCAACGGTGTCCCACGTTGTCCCACGTTGTCCCACGTTGTCCCACGTTGTCCCACGTTGTCCCACGTTGTCCCACGTTGTCCCACGTTGTCCCACGTTGTCCCACGTTGTCCCACGTTGTCCCACGTTGTCCCACGTTGTCCCACGTTGTCCCACGTTGTCCCACGTTGTCCCACGTTGTCCCACGTTGTCCCACGTTGTCCCACGTTGTTCCATGGTTTCCCACGTTGTCCCACGTTGTCCCACGTTGTCCCACGTTGTCCCACGGTGTCCAACGATGTCCAACGATGTCCAACGGTGTCCCACGTTGTCCCACGTTGTTCCATGGTTTCCCACGTTGTCCCACGTTGTCCCACGTTGTCCCACGGTGTCCAACGATGTCCAACGGTGTCCAACGGTGTCCAACGGTGTCCAACGGTGTCCCACGTTGTCCCACGTTGTCCCACGTTGTCCCACGATGTCCCACGTTGTCCCACGTTGTTCCATGGTTTCCCACGTTGTCCCACGTTGTCCCACGTTGTCCCACGGTGTCCAACGATGTCCAACGGTGTCCAACGGTGTCCAACGGTGTCCAACGGTGTCCAACGGTGTCCAACGATGTCCCACGTTGTCCCACGTTGTCCCACGTTGTCCCACGTTGTCCCACGATGTCCCACGTTGTCCCACGTTGTCCCACGTTGTCCCACGTTGTCCGACGTTGTCCCACGGTGTCCAACGGTGTCCAACGATGTCCCACGTTGTCCCACGTTGTCCCACGTTGTCCCACGTTGTCCCACGTTGTCCCACGTTGTCCCACGTTGTCCCACGTTGTCCCACGTTGTCCCACGTTGTCCCACGTTGTCCCACGTTGTCCCACGTTGTCCCACGTTGTCCCACGGTGTCCAACGGTGTCCAACGATGTCCCACGTTGTCCCACGTTGTCCCACGTTGTCCCACGTTGTCCCACGATGTCCCACGTTGTCCCACGTTGTCCCACGTTGTCCCACGTTGTCCCACGTTGTCCCACGTTGTCCCACGTTGTCCCACGTTGTCCCACGTTGTCCCACGGTGTCCAACGATGTCCAACGGTGTCCAGCGATGTCCAACGGTGTCCCACGTTGTCCCACGTTTTCCCACGTTGTCCCACGTTGTCCCACGTTGTCCCACGTTGTCCCACGATGTCCCACGTTGTCCCACGTTGTCCCACGTTGTCCCACGTTGTCCCACGTTGTCCCACGTTGTCCCACGTTGTCCCACGTTGTCCCACGTTGTCCCACGTTGTCCCACGTTGTTCCATGGTTTCCCACGTTGTCCCACGTTGTCCCACGTTGTCCCACGTTGTCCCACGGTGTCCAACGATGTCCAACGATGTCCAACGGTGTCCCACGTTGTCCCACGTTGTTCCATGGTTTCCCACGTTGTCCCACGTTGTCCCACGTTGTCCCACGGTGTCCAACGATGTCCAACGGTGTCCAACGGTGTCCAACGGTGTCCAACGGTGTCCCACGTTGTCCCACGTTGTCCCACGTTGTCCCACGATGTCCCACGTTGTCCCACGTTGTTCCATGGTTTCCCACGTTGTCCCACGTTGTCCCACGTTGTCCCACGGTGTCCAACGATGTCCAACGGTGTCCAACGGTGTCCAACGGTGTCCAACGGTGTCCCACGTTGTCCCACGTTGTCCCACGTTGTCCCACGGTGTCCAACGATGTCCAACGGTGTCCAACGGTGTCCAACGGTGTCCAACGGTGTCCCACGTTGTCCCACGTTGTCCCACGTTGTCCCACGATGTCCCACGTTGTCCCACGTTGTTCCATGGTTTCCCACGTTGTCCCACGTTGTCCCACGTTGTCCCACGGTGTCCAACGATGTCCAACGGTGTCCAACGGTGTCCAACGGTGTCCAACGGTGTCCCACGTTGTCCCACGTTGTCCCACGTTGTCCCACGTTGTCCCACGTTGTCCCACGATGTCCCACGTTGTCGCACGATGTCCCACGTTGTCCCACGTTGTCCCACGTGGTCCCACGTTGTCCCACGTTGTCCCACGGTGTCCAACGGTGTCCAACGATGTCCCACGTTGTCCCACGTTGTCCCACGTTGTCCCACGTTGTCCCACGTTGTCCCACGTTGTCCCACGGTGTCCAACGATGTCCAACGGTGTCCAACGGTGTCCCACGGTGTCCAACGGTGTCCCACGTTGTCCCACGTTGTCCCACGTTGTCCCACGTTGTCCCACGTTGTCCAACGATGTCCAACGGTGTCCCACGTTATCCCACGTTGTTCCATGGTTTCCCACGTTGTCCCACGTTGTCCCACGTTGTCCCACGGTGTCCAACGATGTCCAACGGTGTCCAACGGTGTCCAACGGTGTCCAACGGTGTCCCACGTTGTCCCACGTTGTCCCACGTTGTCCCACGGTGTCCAACGATGTCCAACGGTGTCCCACGTTGTCCCACGTTGTCCCACGTTGTCCCACGTTGTCCCACGTTGTCCCACGATGTCCCGCGTTGTCCCACGTTGTCCCACGTTGTCCCACGTTGTCCCACGTTGTCCCACGTTGTCCCACGTTGTCCCACGTTGTCCCACGTTGTCCCACGTTGTCCCACGTTTTCCCACGTTGTCCCACGTTGTCCCACGTTGTCCCACGTTGTCCCACGTTGTCCCACGTTGTCCCACGTTGTCCCACGTTGTCCCACGTTGTCCCACGTTGTCCCACGTTGTCCCACGTTGTCCCACGTTGTCCCACGTTGTCCCACGTTGTCCCACGTTGTCCCACGTTTTCCCACGTTGTCCCACGTTGTCCCACGGTGTCCAACGATGTCCAACGGTGTCCCACGTTGTCCAACGGTGTCCCACGTTGTCCCACGTTGTCCCACGTTGTCCCACGTTGTCAAACGATGTCCCACGTTGTCCCACGTTGTCCCACGTTGTCCCACGTTGTCCCACGTTGTCCCACGTTGTCCCACGTTGTCCCACGTTGTCCCACGTTGTCCCACGGTGTCCAACGATGTCCAACGGTGTCCAACGGTGTCCCACGGTGTCCAACGGTGTCCCACGTTGTCCCACGTTGTCCCACGTTGTCCCACGTTGTCCCACGTTGTCCCACGTTGTCCCACGTTGTCCCACGTTGTCCCACGTTGTCCAACGATGTCCAACGGTGTCCCACGTTGTCCCACGTTGTTCCATGGTTTCCCACGTTGTCCCACGTTGTCCCACGTTGTCCCACGGTGTCCAACGGTGTCCAACGGTGTCCCACGTTGTCCCACGTTGTCCCACGTTGTCCCACGGTGTCCAACGATGTCCAACGGTGTCCCACGTTGTCCCACGTTGTCCCACGTTGTCCCACGTTGTCCCACGTTGTCCCACGTTGTCCCACGTTGTCCCACGTTGTCCCACGATGTCCCACGTTGTCCCACGTTGTCCCACGTTGTCCCACGTTGTCCCACGTTGTCCCACGTTGTCCCACGTTGTCCCACGTTGTCCCACGTTGTCCCACGTTGTCCCACGTTGTTCCATGGTTTCCCACGTTGTCCCACGTTGTCCCACGTTGTCCCACGTTGTCCCACGGTGTCCAACGATGTCCAACGATGTCCAACGGTGTCCCACGTTGTCCCACGTTGTTCCATGGTTTCCCACGTTGTCCCACGTTGTCCGACGTTGTCCCACGGTGTCCAACGATGTCCAACGGTGTCCAACGGTGTCCAACGGTGTCCAACGGTGTCCCACGTTGTCCCACGTTGTCCCAGGTTGTCCCACGATGTCCCACGTTGTCCCACGTTGTTCCATGGTTTCCCACGTTGTCCCACGTTGTCCCACGTTGTCCCACGGTGTCCAACGATGTCCAACGGTGTCCAACGGTGTCCAACGGTGTCCAACGGTGTCCCACGTTGTCCCACGTTGTCCCACGTTGTCCCACGATGTCCCACGTTGTCCCACGTTGTTCCATGGTTTCCCACGTTGTCCCACGTTGTCCCACGTTGTCCCACGGTGTCCAACGATGTCCAACGGTGTCCAACGGTGTCCAACGGTGTCCAACGGTGTCCCACGTTGTCCCACGTTGTCCCACGGTGTCCAACGATGTCCAACGGTGTCCAACGGTGTCCCACGGTGTCCAACGGTGTCCCACGTTGTCCCACGTTGTCCCACGTTGTCCCACGTTGTCCCACGTTGTCCCACGTTGTCCCACGTTGTCCAACGATGTCCAACGGTGTCCCACGTTGTCCCACGTTGTTCCATGGTTTCCCACGTTGTCCCACGTTGTCCCACGTTGTCCCACGGTGTCCAACGATGTCCAACGGTGTCCAACGGTGTCCAACGGTGTCCAACGGTGTCCCACGTTGTCCCACGTTGTCCCACGTTGTCCCACGGTGTCCAACGATGTCCAACGGTGTCCCACGTTGTCCCACGTTGTCCCACGTTGTCCCACGTTGTCCCACGTTGTCCCACGATGTCCCGCGTTGTCCCACGTTGTCCCACGTTGTCCCACGTTGTCCCACGTTGTCCCACGTTGTCCCACGTTGTCCCACGTTGTCCCACGTTGTCCCACGTTTTCCCACGTTGTCCCACGTTGTCCCACGTTGTCCCACGTTGTCCCACGTTGTCCCACGATGTCCCACGTTGTCCCACGTTGTCCCACGTTGTCCCACGTTGTCCCACGTTGTCCCACGTTGTCCCACGTTGTCCCACGTTGTCCCACGTTGTCCCACGTTGTCCCACGTTGTTCCATGGTTTCCCACGTTGTCCCACGTTGTCCCACGTTGTCCCACGTTGTCCCACGGTGTCCAACGATGTCCAACGATGTCCAACGGTGTCCCACGTTGTCCCACGTTGTTCCATGGTTTCCCACGTTGTCCCACGTTGTCCCACGTTGTCCCACGGTGTCCAACGATGTCCAACGGTGTCCAACGGTGTCCAACGGTGTCCAACGGTGTCCCACGTTGTCCCACGTTGTCCCACGTTGTCCCACGATGTCCCACGTTGTCCCACGTTGTTCCGTGGTTTCCCACGTTGTCCCACGTTGTCCCACGTTGTCCCACGGTGTCCAACGATGTCCAACGGTGTCCAACGGTGTCCAACGGTGTCCAACGGTGTCCCACGTTGTCCCACGTTGTCCCACGTTGTCCCACGGTGTCCAACGATGTCCAACGGTGTCCAACGGTGTCCAACGGTGTCCAACGGTGTCCCACGTTGTCCCACGTTGTCCCACGTTGTCCCACGATGTCCCACGTTGTCCCACGTTGTTCCATGGTTTCCCACGTTGTCCCACGTTGTCCCACGTTGTCCCACGGTGTCCAACGATGTCCAACGGTGTCCAACGGTGTCCAACGGTGTCCAACGGTGTCCCACGTTGTCCCACGTTGTCCCACGTTGTCCCACGGTGTCCAACGATGTCCAACGGTGTCCCACGTTGTCCCACGTTGTCCCACGTTGTCCCACGTTGTCCCACGTTGTCCCACGTTGTCCCACGTTGTCCCACGTTGTCCCACGATGTCCCACGTTGTCCCACGTTGTCCCACGTTGTCCCACGTTGTCCCACGTTGTCCCACGTTGTCCCACGTTGTCCCACGTTGTCCCACGTTGTCCCACGTTGTCCCACGTTGTTCCACGGTTTCCCACGTTGTCCCACGTTGTCCCACGTTGTCCCACGTTGTCCCACGGTGTCCAACGATGTCCAACGATGTCCAACGGTGTCCCACGTTGTCCCACGTTGTTCCATGGTTTCCCACGTTGTCCCACGTTGTCCCACGTTGTCCCACGGTGTCCAACGATGTCCAACGGTGTCCAACGGTGTCCAACGGTGTCCAACGGTGTCCCACGTTGTCCCACGTTGTCCCACGTTGTCCCACGATGTCCCACGTTGTCCCACGTTGTTCCATGGTTTCCCACGTTGTCCCACGTTGTCCCACGTTGTCCCACGGTGTCCAACGATGTCCAACGGTGTCCAACGGTGTCCAACGGTGTCCAACGGTGTCCCACGTTGTCCCACGTTGTCCCACGTTGTCCCACGATGTCCCACGTTGTCCCACGTTGTTCCACGGTTTCCCACGTTGTCCCACGTTGTCCCACGTTGTCCCACGGTGTCCAACGATGTCCAACGGTGTCCAACGGTGTCCAACGGTGTCCAACGGTGTCCCACGTTGTCCCACGTTGTCCCACGGTGTCCAACGATGTCCAACGGTGTCCAACGGTGTCCCACGGTGTCCAACGGTGTCCCACGTTGTCCCACGTTGTCCCACGTTGTCCCACGTTGTCCCACGTTGTCCCACGTTGTCCCACGTTGTCCAACGATGTCCAACGGTGTCCCACGTTGTCCCACGTTGTTCCATGGTTTCCCACGTTGTCCCACGTTGTCCCACGTTGTCCCACGGTGTCCAACGATGTCCAACGGTGTCCAACGGTGTACAACGGTGTCCAACGGTGTCCCACGTTGTCCCACGTTGTCCCACGTTGTCCCACGGTGTCCAACGATGTCCAACGGTGTCCCACGTTGTCCCACGTTGTCCCACGTTGTCCCACGTTGTCCCACGTTGTCCCACGTTGTTCCATGGTTTCCCACGTTGTCCCACGTTGTCCCACGTTGTCCCACGTTGTCCCACGGTGTCCAACGATGTCCAACGATGTCCAACGGTGTCCCACGTTGTCCCACGTTGTTCCATGGTTTCCCACGTTGTCCCACGTTGTCCCACGTTGTCCCACGGTGTCCAACGATGTCCAACGGTGTCCAACGGTGTCCAACGGTGTCCAACGGTGTCCCACGTTGTCCCACGTTGTCCCACGTTGTCCCACGATGTCCCACGTTGTCCCACGTTGTTCCGTGGTTTCCCACGTTGTCCCACGTTGTCCCATGTTGTCCCACGGTGTCCAACGATGTCCAACGGTGTCCAACGGTGTCCAACGGTGTCCAACGGTGTCCCACGTTGTCCCACGTTGTCCCACGTTGTCCCACGGTGTCCAACGATGTCCAACGGTGTCCAACGGTGTCCAACGGTGTCCAACGGTGTCCCACGTTGTCCCACGTTGTCCCACGTTGTCCCACGATGTCCCACGTTGTCCCACGTTGTTCCATGGTTTCCCACGTTGTCCCACGTTGTCCCACGTTGTCCCACGGTGTCCAACGATGTCCAACGGTGTCCAACGGTGTCCAACGGTGTCCAACGGTGTCCCACGTTGTCCCACGTTGTCCCACGTTGTCCCACGTTGTCCCACGTTGTCCCACGATGTCCCACGTTGTCCCACGTTGTCCCACGTTGTCCCACGTTGTCCCACGTGGTCCCACGTTGTCCCACGTTGTCCCACGGTGTCCAACGGTGTCCAACGATGTCCCACGTTGTCCCACGTTGTCCCACGTTGTCCCACGTTGTCCCACGATGTCCCACGTTGTCCCACGTTGTCCCACGTTGTCCCACGTTGTCCCACGTTGTCCCACGTTGTCCCACGTTGTCCCACGTTGTCCCACGTTGTCCCACGTTGTCCCACGTTGTCCCACGTTGTCCCACGTTGTCCCACGGTGTCCAACGATGTCCAACGGTGTCCAGCGATGTCCAACGGTGTCCCACGTTGTCCCACGTTTTCCCTCGTTGTCCCACGTTGTCCCACGGTGTCCAACGATGTCCAACGATGTCCAACGGTGTCCCACGTTGTCCCACGTTGTTCCATGGTTTCCCACGTTGTCCCACGTTGTCCCACGTTGTCCCACGTTGTCCCACGTTGTCCCACGTTGTCCCACGTTGTCCCACGTTGTCCCACGGTGTCCAACGATGTCCAACGGTGTCCAACGGTGTCCAACGGTGTCCAACGGTGTCCCACGTTGTCCCACGTTGTCCCACGTTGTCCCACGATGTCCCACGTTGTCCCACGTTGTTCCATGGTTTCCCACGTTGTCCCACGTTGTCCCACGTTGTCCCACGGTGTCCAACGATGTCCAACGGTGTCCAACGGTGTCCAACGGTGTCCAACGGTGTCCAACGGTGTCCCACGTTGTCCCACGTTGTCCCACGTTGTCCCACGTTGTCCCACGTTGTCCCACGGTGTCCAACGGTGTCCAACGATGTCCCACGTTGTCCCACGTTGTCCCACGTTGTCCCACGTTGTCCCACGATGTCCCACGTTGTCCCACGTTGTCCCACGTTGTCCCACGTTGTCCCACGTTGTCCCACGTTGTCCCACGTTGTCCCACGTTGTCCCACGTTGTCCCACGTTGTCCCACGTTGTCCCACGGTGTCCAACGATGTCCAACGGTGTCCAACGGTGTCCCACGTTGTCCCACGTTGTCCCACGTTGTCCCACGTTGTCCCACGTTTTCCCACGTTGTCCCACGTTGTCCCACGTTGTCCCACGTTGTCCCACGTTGTCCCACGTTGTCCCACGATGTCCCACGTTGTCCCACGTTGTCCCACGTTGTCCCACGTTGTCCCACGTTGTCCCACGTTGTCCCACGTTGTCCCACGTTGTCCCACGTTGTCCCACGTTGTCCCACGTTGTTCCATGGTTTCCCACGTTGTCCCACGTTGTCCCACGTTGTCCCACGTTGTCCCACGGTGTCCAACGATGTCCAACGATGTCCAACGGTGTCCCACGTTGTCCCACGTTGTTCCATGGTTTCCCACGTTGTCCCACGTTGTCCCACGTTGTCCCACGGTGTCCAACGATGTCCAACGGTTTCCAACGGTGTCCAACGGTGTCCCACGTTGTCCCACGTTGTCCCACGTTGTCCCACGATGTCCCACGATGTCCCACGTTGTCCCACGTTGTTCCATGGTTTCCCACGTTGTCCCACGTTGTCCCACGGTGTCCAACGATGTCCAACGGTGTCCAACGGTGTCCAACGGTGTCCAACGGTGTCCCACGTTGTCCCACGTTGTCCCACGTTGTCCCACGGTGTCCAACGATGTCCAACGGTGTCCAACGGTGTCCAACGGTGTCCAACGGTGTCCCACGTTGTCCCACGTTGTCCCACGTTGTCCCACGATGTCCCACGTTGTCCCACGTTGTTCCATGGTTTCCCACGTTGTCCCACGTTGTCCCACGTTGTCCCACGGTGTCCAACGATGTCCAACGGTGTCCAACGGTGTCCAACGGTGTCCAACGGTGTCCCACGTTGTCCCACGTTGTCCCACGGTGTCCAACGATGTCCAACGGTGTCCAACGGTGTCCCACGGTGTCCAACGTTGTCCCACGTTGTCCCACGTTGTCCCACGTTGTCCCACGTTGTCCCACGTTGTCCCACGTTGTCCCACGTTGTCCAACGATGTCCAACGGTGTCCCACGTTGTCCCACGTTGTTCCATGGTTTCCCACGTTGTCCCACGTTGTCCCACGTTGTCCCACGGTGTCCAACGATGTCCAACGGTGTCCAACGGTGTCCAACGGTGTCCCACGGTGTCCCACGTTGTCCCACGTTGTCCCACGTTGTCCCACGGTGTCCAACGATGTCCAACGGTGTCCCACGTTGTCCCACGTTGTCCCACGTTGTCCCACGTTGTCCCACGTTGTCCCACGATGTCCCGCGTTGTCCCACGTTGTCCCACGTTGTCCCAGGTTGTCCCACGTTGTCCCACGTTGTCCCACGTTGTCCCACGTTGTCCCACGTTGTCCCACGTTGTCCCACGTTTTCCCACGTTGTCCCACGTTGTCCCACGTTGTCCCACGTTGTCCCACGTTGTCCCACGATGTCCCACGTTGTCCCACGTTGTCCCACGTTGTCCCACGTTGTCCCACGTTGTCCCACGTTGTCCCACGTTGTCCCACGTTGTCCCACGTTGTCCCACGTTGTCCCACGTTGTTCCATGGTTTCCCACGTTGTCCCACGTTGTCCCACGTTGTCGCACGTTGTCCCACGGTGTCCAACGATGTCCAACGATGTCCAACGGTGTCCCACGTTGTCCCACGTTGTTCCATGGTTTCCCACGTTGTCCCACGTTGTCCCACGGTGTCCAACGATGTCCAACGGTGTCCAACGGTGTCCAACGGTGTCCAACGGTGTCCCACGTTGTCCCACGTTGTCCCACGTTGTCCCACGTTGTCCCACGTTTTCCCACGTTGTCCCACGTTGTCCCACGTTGTCCCACGTTGTCCCACGTTGTCCCACGATGTCCCACGTTGTCCCACTATGTCCCACGTTGTCCCACGTTGTCCCACGTTGTCCCACGTTGTCCCACGTTGTCCCACGTTGTCCCACGTTGTCCCACGGTGTCCAACGATGTCCAACGGTGTCCAACGGTGTCCAACGGTGTCCAACGGTGTCCCACGTTGTCCCACGTTGTCCCACGTTGTCCCACGGTGTCCAACGATGTCCAACGGTGTCCAACGGTGTCCAACGGTGTCCAACGGTGTCCCACGTTGTCCCACGTTGTCCCACGTTGTCCCACGATGTCCCACGTTGTCCCACGTTGTTCCATGGTTTCCCACGTTGTCCCACGTTGTCCCACGGTGTCCAACGATGTCCAACGGTGTCCAACGGTGTCCAACGGTGTCCAACGGTGTCCCACGTTGTCCCACGTTGTCCCACGTTGTCCCACGTTGTCCCACGTTGTCCCACGATGTCCCACGTTGTCCCACGTTGTCCCACGTTGTCCCACGTTGTCCCACGTGGTCCCACGTTGTCCCACGTTGTCCCACGGTGTCCAACGGTGTCCAACGATGTCCCACGTTGTCCCACGTTGTCCCACGTTGTCCCACGTTGTCCCACGATGTCCCACGTTGTCCCACGTTGTCCCACGTTGTCCCACGTTGTCCCACGTTGTCCCACGTTGTCCCACGTTGTCCCACGTTGTCCCACGTTGTCCCACGTTGTCCCACGTTGTCCCACGGTGTCCAACGATGTCCAACGGTGTCCAGCGATGTCCAACGGTGTCCCACGTTGTCCCACGTTTTCCCTCGTTGTCCCACGTTGTCCCACGGTGTCCAACGATGTCCAACGATGTCCAACGGTGTCCCACGTTGTCCCACGTTGTCCCACGTTGTCCCACGTTGTCCCACGTTGTCCCACGTTGTCCCACGTTGTCCCACGTTGTCCCACGTTGTCCCACGTTGTCCCACGTTGTCCCACGTTGTCCCACGTTGTCCCACGGTGTCCAACGGTGTCCAACGATGTCCCACGTTGTCCCACGTTGTCCCACGTTGTCCCACGTTGTCCCACGATGTCCCACGTTGTCCCACGTTGTCCCACGTTGTCCCACGTTGTCCCACGTTGTCCCACGTTGTCCCACGTTGTCCCACGTTGTCCCACGTTGTCCCACGTTGTCCCACGTTGTCCCACGTTGTCCCACGTTGCCCCACGTTGTCCCACGGTGTCCAACGATGTCCAACGGTGTCCAGCGATGTCCAACGGTGTCCCACGTTGTCCCACGTTTTCCCACGTTGTCCCACGTTGTCCCACGTTGTCCCACGTTGTCCCACGTTGTCCCACGTTGTCCCACGTTGTCCCACGGTGTCCAACGATGTCCAACGGTGTCCAGCGATGTCCAACGGTGTCCCACGTTGTCCCACGTTTTCCTACGTTGTCCCACGATGTCCCACGTTGTCCCATGTTGTCCAACGATGTCCAACGGTGTCCCACGTTGTCCCACGTTGTCCCACGTTGTCCCACGTTGTCCCACGTTGTCCCACGTTGTCCCACGTTGTCCCACGTTGTCCCACGGTGTCCAACGGTGTCCCACGTTGTCCCACGTTTTCCCACGTTGTCCCACGTTGTCCCACGGTGTCCAACGATGTCCAACGATGTCCAACGGTGTCCCACGTTGTCCCACGTTGTTCCATGGTTTCCCACGTTGTCCCACGTTGTCCCACGTTGTCCCACGTTGTCCCACGGTGTCCAACGATGTCCAACGGTGTCCAACGGTGTCCAACGGTGTCCCACGGTGTCCAACGGTGTCCCACGTTGTCCCACGTTGTCCCACGTTGTCCCACGTTGTCCCACGTTGTCCCACGTTGTCCCACGTTGTCCAACGATGTCGAACGGTGTCCCACGTTGTCCCACGTTGTCCCACGTTGTCCCACGTTGTCCCACGTTGTCCCACGTTGTCCCACGTTGTCCCACGTTGTCCCACGTTGTCCCACGTTGTCCCACGTTGTCCCACGTTGTCCCACGTTGTCCAACGATGTCCAACGGTGTCCCACGTTGTCCCACGTTGTCCCACGTTGTCCCACGTTGTCCCACGTTGTCCCACGTTGTCCCACGTTGTCCCACGTTGTCCCACGTTGTCCCACGTTGTCCCACGTTGTCCCACGTTGTCCCACGTTGTCCCACGGTGTCCAACGATGTCCAACGGTGTCCAACGGTGTCCAACGGTGTCCAACGGTGTCCCACGTTGTCCCACGTTGTCCCACGTTGTCCCACGATGTCCCACGTTGTCCCACGTTGTTCCATGGTTTCCCACGTTGTCCCACGTTGTCCCACGTTGTCCCACGGTGTCCAACGATGTCCAACGGTGTACAACGGTGTCCAACGGTGTCCAACGGTGTCCCACGTTGTCCCACGTTGTCCCACGTTGTCCCACGTTGTCCCACGTTGTCCCACGATGTCCCACGTTGTCCCACGTTGTCCCACGTTGTCCCACGTTGTCCCACGTTGTCCCACGTTGTCCCACGTGGTCCCACGTTGTCCCACGTTGTCCCACGGTGTCCAACGGTGTCCAACGATGTCCCACGTTGTCCCACGTTGTCCCACGTTGTCCCACGTTGTCCCACGATGTCCCACGTTGTCCCACGTTGTCCCACGTTGTCCCACGTTGTCCCACGTTGTCCCACGTTGTCCCACGTTGTCCCACGTTGTCCCACGTTGTCCCACGTTGTCCCACGTTGTCCCACGTTGTCCCACGTTGTCCCACGGTGTCCAACGATGTCCAACGGTGTCCAGCGATGTCCAACGGTGTCCCACGTTGTCCCACGTTTTCCCTCGTTGTCCCACGTTGTCCCACGGTGTCCAACGATGTCCAACGATGTCCAACGGTGTCCCACGTTGTCCCACGTTGTTCCATGGTTTCCCACGTTGTCCCACGTTGTCCCACGTTGTCCCACGTTGTCCCACGTTGTCCCACGTTGTCCCACGTTGTCCCACGTTGTCCCACGTTGTCCCACGTTGTCCCACGTTGTCCCACGGCGTCCAACGGTGTCCAACGATGTCCCACGTTGTCCCACGTTGTCCCACGTTGTCCCACGTTGTCCCACGATGTCCCACGTTGTCCCACGTTGTCCCACGTTGTCCCACGTTGTCCCACGTTGTCCCACGTTGTCCCACGTTGTCCCACGTTGTCCCACGTTGTCCCACGTTGTCCCACGTTGCCCCACGTTGTCCCACGGTGTCCAACGATGTCCAACGGTGTCCAGCGATGTCCAACGGTGTCCCACGTTGTCCCACGTTTTCCCACGTTGTCCCACGTTGTCCCACGTTGTCCCACGTTGTCCCACGTTGTCCCACGTTGTCCCACGTTGTCCCACGGTGTCCAACGATGTCCCACGGTGTCCAACGATGTACAACGGTGTCCAACGGTGTCCCACGGTGTCCAACGGTGTCCCACGTTGTCCCACGTTGTCCCACGTTGTCCCACGTTGTCCCACGTTGTCCCACGTTGTCCAACGATGTCCAACGGTGTCCCACGTTGTCCCACGTTGTCCCACGTTGTCCCACGTTGTCCCACGTTGTCCCACGTTGTCCCACGTTGTCCCACGTTGTCCCACGTTGTCCCACGTTGTCCCACGTTGTCCCACGTTGTCCCACGTTGTCCCACGGTGTCCAACGATGTCCAACGGTGTCCAACGGTGTCCAACGGTGTCCAACGGTGTCCCACGTTGTCCCACGTTGTCCCACGTTGTCCCACGATGTCCCACGTTGTCCCACGTTGTTCCATGGTTTCCCACGTTGTCCCACGTTGTCCCACGTTGTCCCACGGTGTCCAACGATGTCCAACGGTGTACAACGGTGTCCAACGGTGTCCAACGGTGTCCCACGTTGTCCCACGTTGTCCCACGTTGTCCCACGTTGTCCCACGTTGTCCCACGATGTCCCACGTTGTCCCACGTTGTCCCACGTTGTCCCACGTTGTCCCACGTTGTCCCACGTTGTCCCACGTGGTCCCACGTTGTCCCACGTTGTCCCACGGTGTCCAACGGTGTCCAACGATGTCCCACGTTGTCCCACGTTGTCCCACGTTGTCCCACGTTGTCCCACGATGTCCCACGTTGTCCCACGTTGTCCCACGTTGTCCCACGTTGTCCCACGTTGTCCCACGTTGTCCCACGTTGTCCCACGTTGTCCCACGTTGTCCCACGTTGTCCCACGTTGTCCCACGTTGTCCCACGTTGTCCCACGGTGTCCAACGATGTCCAACGGTGTCCAGCGATGTCCAACGGTGTCCCACGTTGTCCCACGTTTTCCCTCGTTGTCCCACGTTGTCCCACGGTGTCCAACGATGTCCAACGATGTCCAACGGTGTCCCACGTTGTCCCACGTTGTTCCATGGTTTCCCACGTTGTCCCACGTTGTCCCACGTTGTCCCACGTTGTCCCACGTTGTCCCACGTTGTCCCACGTTGTCCCACGTTGTCCCACGTTGTCCCACGTTGTCCCACGTTGTCCCACGGCGTCCAACGGTGTCCAACGATGTCCCACGTTGTCCCACGTTGTCCCACGTTGTCCCACGTTGTCCCACGATGTCCCACGTTGTCCCACGTTGTCCCACGTTGTCCCACGTTGTCCCACGTTGTCCCACGTTGTCCCACGTTGTCCCACGTTGTCCCACGTTGTCCCACGTTGTCCCACGTTGCCCCACGTTGTCCCACGGTGTCCAACGATGTCCAACGGTGTCCAGCGATGTCCAACGGTGTCCCACGTTGTCCCACGTTTTCCCACGTTGTCCCACGTTGTCCCACGTTGTCCCACGTTGTCCCACGTTGTCCCACGTTGTCCCACGTTGTCCCACGGTGTCCAACGATGTCCAACGGTGTCCAGCGATGTCCAACGGTGTCCCACGTTGTCCCACGTTTTCCTACGTTGTCCCACGATGTCCCACGTTGTCCCATGTTGTCCAACGATGTCCAACGGTGTCCCACGTTGTCCCACGTTGTCCCACGTTGTCCCACGTTGTCCCACGTTGTCCCACGTTGTCCCACGTTGTCCCACGTTGTCCCACGTTGTCCCACGTTGTCCCACGTTGTCCCACGTTGTCCCACGTTGTCCCACGTTGTCCCACGTTGTCCCACGGTGTCCAACGGTGTCCCACGTTGTCCCACGTTTTCCCACGTTGTCCCACGTTGTCCCACGGTGTCCAACGATGTCCAACGATGTCCAACGGTGTCCCACGTTGTCCCACGTTGTTCCATGGTTTCCCACGTTGTCCCACGTTGTCCCACGTTGTCCCACGTTGTCCCACGGTGTCCAACGATGTCCAACGGTGTCCAACGGTGTCCAACGGTGTCCCACGGTGTCCAACGGTGTCCCACGTTGTCCCACGTTGTCCCACGTTGTCCCACGTTGTCCCACGTTGTCCCACGTTGTCCCACGTTGTCCAACGATGTCGAACGGTGTCCCACGTTGTCCCACGTTGTCCCACGTTGTCCCACGTTGTCCCACGTTGTCCCACGTTGTCCCACGTTGTCCCACGTTGTCCCACGTTGTCCCACGGTGTCCAACGATGTCCAACGGTGTCCAACGGTGTCCCACGGTGTCCAACGGTGTCCCACGTTGTCCCACGTTGTCCCACGTTGTCCCACGTTGTCCCACGTTGTCCCACGTTGTCCAACGATGTCCAACGGTGTCCCACGTTGTCCCACGTTGTCCCACGTTGTCCCACGTTGTCCCACGTTGTCCCACGTTGTCCCACGTTGTCCCACGTTGTCCCACGTTGTCCCACGTTGTCCCACGGTGTCCAACGATGTCCAACGATGTCCAACGGTGTCCCACGATGTCCAACGATGTCCAACGATGTCCAACGGTGTCCAACGGTGTCCCACGTTGTCCCACGTTGTCCCGCGTTGTCCCACGGTGTCCAACGATGTCCAACGGTGTCCCACGTTGTCCAACGGTGTCCCACGTTGTCCCACGTTGTCCCACGATGTCCCACGTTGTCCCACGATGTCCCACGTTGTCCCACGTTGTCCCACGTTGTCCCAAGTTGTCCCACGTTGTCCCACGATGTCCCACGTTGTCCCACGTTGTCCCACGTTGTCCCACGTTGTCCCACGTTGTCCCACGGTGTCCAACGATGTCCAACGGTGTCCAACGGTGTCCCACGGTGTCCAACGGTGTCCCACGTTGTCCCACGTTGTCCCACCTTGTCCCACGATGTCCCACGTTGTCCCATGTTGTCCAACGATGTCCAACGGTGTCCCACGTTGTCCCACGTTGTCCCACGTTGTCCCACGTTGTCCCACGATGTCCCACGTTGTCCCATGTTGTCCAACGATGTCCAACGGTGTCCCACGTTGTCCCACGTTGTCCCACGTTGTCCCACGTTGTCCCACGTTGTCCCACGTTGTCCCACGTTGTCCCACGTTGTCCCACGTTGTCCCACGTTGTCCCACGGTGTCCAACGGTGTCCCACGTTGTCCCACGTTTTCCCACGTTGTCCCACGTTGTCCCACGGTGTCCAACGATGTCCAACGATGTCCAACGGTGTCCCACGTTGTCCCACGTTGTTCCATGGTTTCCCACGTTGTCCCACGTTGTCCCACGTTGTCCCACGTTGTCCCACGGTGTCCAACGATGTCCAACGGTGTCCAACGGTGTCCAACGGTGTCCCACGGTGTCCAACGGTGTCCCACGTTGTCCCACGTTGTCCCACGTTGTCCCACGTTGTCCCACGTTGTCCCACGTTGTCCCACGTTGTCCAACGACGTCGAACGGTGTCCCACGTTGTCCCACGTTGTCCCACGTTGTCCCACGTTGTCCCACGTTGTCCCACGTTGTCCAACGATGTCCAACGGTGTCCCACGTTGTCCCACGTTGTTCCATGGTTTCCCACGTTGTCCCACGTTGTCCCACGTTGTCCCACGGTGTCCAACGATGTCCAACGGTGTCCAACGGTGTCCAACGGTGTCCAACGGTGTCCCACGTTGTCCAACGATGTCCAACGGTGTCCAACGGTGTCCAACGGTGTCCCACGTTGTCCCACGGTGTCCAACGATGTCCAACGTTGTCCCACGTTGTCCCACGATGTCCCACGTTGTCCCACGTTGTCCCACGTTGTCCCACGGTGTCCAACGATGTCCAACGGTGTCCAACGGTGTCCCACGGTGTCCAACGGTGTCCCACGTTGTCCCACGTTGTCCCACGTTGTCCCACGTTGTCCCACGTTGTCCCACGTTGTCCCACGTTGTCCAACGATGTCCAACGGTGTCCCACGTTGTCCCACGTTTTTCCATGGTTTCCCACGTTGTCCCACGTTGTCCCACGTTGTCTCACGGTGTCCAACGATGTCCAACGGTGTCCACCGGTGTCCAACGGTGTCCAACGGTGTCCCACGTTGTCCCACGTTGTCCCACGTTGTCCCACGGTGTCCAACGATGTCCAACGGTGTCCCACGTTGTCCCACGTTGTCCCACGTTGTCCCACGTTGTCCCACGTTGTCCCACGATGTCCCACGTTGTCCCACGTTGTCCCACGTTGTCCCACGTTGTCCCACGTTGTCCCACGTTGTCCCACGTTGTCAAACGATGTCCCACGTTGTCCCACGTTGTCCCACGTTGTCCCACGTTGTCCCACGTTGTCCCACGTTGTCCCACGTTGTCCCACGTTGTCCCACGTTGTCCCACGTTTTCCCACGTTGTCCCACGTTGTCCCACGGTGTCCAACGATGTCCAACGGTGTCCCACGTTGTCCAACGGTGTCCCACGTTGTCCCACGTTGTCCCACGTTGTCCCACGTTGTCAAACGATGTCCCACGTTGTCCCACGTTGTCCCACGTTGTCCCACGTTGTCCCACGTTGTCCCACGTTGTCCCACGTTGTCCCACGTTGTCCCACGTTGTCCCACGGTGTCCAACGATGTCCAACGGTGTCCAACGGTGTCCCACGGTGTCCAACGTTGTCCCACGTTGTCCCACGATGTCCCACGTTGTCCCACGTTGTCCCACGTTGTCCCACGTTGTCCCACGTTGTCCCACGTTGTCCCACGTTGTCCCACGTTGTCCCACGTTGTCCCACGTTGTCCCACGTTGTCCCACGTTGTCCCACGTTGTCCCACGTTGTCCCACGGTGTCCAACGGTGTCCAACGATGTCCGACGTTGTCCCACGTTGTCCCACGTTGTCCCACGTTGTCCCACGATGTCCCACGTTGTCCCACGTTGTCCCACGTTGTCCCACGTTGTCCCACGTTGTCCCACGTTGTCCCACGTTGTCCCACGTTGTCCCACGTTGTCCCACGTTGTCCCACGTTGTTCCATGGTTTCCCACGTTGTCCCACGTTGTCCCACGTTGTCCCACGTTGTCCAACGGTGTCCAACGGTGTCCCACGGTGTCCAACGGTGTCCCACGTTGTCCCACGTTGTCCCACGTTGTCCCACGTTGTCCCACGTTGTCCCACGTTGTCCAACGATGTCCAACGGTGTCCCACGTTGTCCCACGTTTTTCCATGGTTTCCCACGTTGTCCCACGTTGTCCCACGTTGTCCCACGGTGTCCAACGATGTCCAACGGTGTCCAACGGTGTCCAACGTTGTCCAACGGTGTCCCACGTTGTCCCACGTTGTCCCACGTTGTCCCACGGTGTCCAACGATGTCCAACGGTGTCCCACGTTGTCCCACGTTGTCCCACGTTGTCCCACGTTGTCCCACGTTGTCCCACGATGTCCCACGTTGTCCCACGTTGTCCCACGTTGTCCCACGTTGTCCCACGTTGTCCCACGTTGTCCCACGTTGTCCCACGTTGTCCCACGATGTCCCACGTTGTCCCACGTTGTCCCACGTTGTCCCACGTTGTCCCACGTTGTCCCACGTTGTCCCACGTTGTCCCACGTTGTCCCACGTTGTCCCACGTTGTCCCACGTTGTCCCACGTTGTCCCACGTTGTCCCACGTTGTCCCACGGTGTCCAACGGTGTCCAACGATGTCCCACGTTGTCCCACGTTGTCCCACGTTGTCCCACGTTGTCCCACGATGTCCCACGTTGTCCCACGTTGTCCCACGTTGTCCCACGTTGTCCCACGTTGTCCCACGTTGTCCCACGTTGTCCCACGTTGTCCCACGTTGTCCCACGTTGTCCCACGTTGTTCCATGGTTTCCCACGTTGTCCCACGTTGTCCCACGTTGTCCCACGTTGTCCAACGGTGTCCAACGGTGTCCCACGGTGTCCAACGGTGTCCCACGTTGTCCCACGTTGTCCCACGTTGTCCCACGTTGTCCCACGTTGTCCCACGTTGTCCAACGATGTCCAACGGTGTCCCACGTTGTCCCACGTTTTTCCATGGTTTCCCACGTTGTCCCACGTTGTCCCACGTTGTCCCACGGTGTCCAACGATGTCCAACGGTGTCCAACGGTGTCCAACGGTGTCCAACGGTGTCCCACGTTGTCCCACGTTGTCCCACGTTGTCCCACGGTGTCCAACGATGTCCAACGGTGTCCCACGTTGTCCCACGTTGTCCCACGTTGTCCCACGTTGTCCCACGTTGTCCCACGATGTCCCACGTTGTCCCACGTTGTCCCACGTTGTCCCACGTTGTCCCACGTTGTCCCACGTTGTCCCACGTTGTCCCACGTTGTCCCACGATGTCCCACGTTGTCCCACGTTGTCCCACGTTGTCCCACGTTGTCCCACGTTGTCCCACGTTGTCCCACGTTGTCCCACGTTGTCCCACGTTGTCCCACGTTGTCCCACGTTGTCCCACGTTGTCCCACGTTGTCCCACGTTGTCCCACGGTGTCCAACGGTGTCCAACGATGTCCCACGTTGTCCCACGTTGTCCCACGTTGTCCCACGTTGTCCCACGATGTCCCACGTTGTCCCACGTTGTCCCACGTTGTCCCACGTTGTCCCACGTTGTCCCACGTTGTCCCACGTTGTCCCACGTTGTCCCACGTTGTCCCACGTTGTCCCACGTTGTTCCATGGTTTCCCACGTTGTCCCACGTTGTCCCACGTTGTCCCACGTTGTCCAACGGTGTCCAACGGTGTCCCACGGTGTCCAACGGTGTCCCACGTTGTCCCACGTTGTCCCACGTTGTCCCACGTTGTCCCACGTTGTCCCACGTTGTCCAACGATGTCCAACGGTGTCCCACGTTGTCCCACGTTTTTCCATGGTTTCCCACGTTGTCCCACGTTGTCCCACGTTGTCCCACGGTGTCCAACGATGTCCAACGGTGTCCAACGGTGTCCAACGGTGTCCAACGGTGTCCCACGGTGTCCAACGGTGTCCCACGTTGTCCCACGTTGTCCCACGTTGTCCCACGTTGTCCCACGTTGTCCCACGTTGTCCAACGATGTCCAACGGTGTCCCACGTTGTCCCACGTTTTTCCATGGTTTCCCACGTTGTCCCACGTTGTCCCACGTTGTCCCACGGTGTCCAACGATGTCCAACGGTGTCCAACGGTGTCCAACGGTGTCCAACGGTGTCCCACGTTGTCCCACGTTGTCCCACGTTGTCCCACGTTGTCCCACGTTGTCCCACGTTGTCCAACGATGTCCAACGGTGTCCCACGTTGTCCCACGTTTTTCCATGGTTTCCCACGTTGTCCCACGTTGTCCCACGTTGTCCCACGGTGTCCAACGATGTCCAACGGTGTCCCACGTTGTCCCACGTTGTCCCACGTTGTTCCATGGTTTCCCACGTTGTCCCACGTTGTCCCACGTTGTCCCACGTTGTCCAACGGTGTCCAACGGTGTCCCACGGTGTCCAACGGTGTCCCACGTTGTCCCACGTTGTCCCACGTTGTCCCACGTTGTCCCACGTTGTCCCACGTTGTCCAACGATGTCCAACGGTGTCCCACGTTGTCCCACGTTTTTCCATGGTTTCCCACGTTGTCCCACGTTGTCCCACGTTGTCCCACGGTGTCCAACGAT
Organism: Bombus terrestris; assembly: GCF_910591885.1. Taxonomy (NCBI): domain Eukaryota; kingdom Metazoa; phylum Arthropoda; class Insecta; order Hymenoptera; family Apidae; genus Bombus; species Bombus terrestris. Next base: position 84,314 of record NW_025963607.1, read on the forward strand.
GTCCAACGGTGTCCAACGGTGTCCAACGGTGTCCAACGGTGTCCCACGTTGTCCCACGTTGTCCCACGTTGTCCCACGGTGTCCAACGATGTCCAACGGTGTCCCACGTTGTCCCACGTTGTCCCACGTTGTCCCACGTTGTCCCACGTTGTCCCACGTTGTCCCACGTTGTCCCACGTTGTCCCACGTTGTCCCACGTTGTCCAACGGTGTCCAACGGTGTCCCACGGTGTCCAACGGTGTCCCACGTTGTCCCACGTTGTCCCACGTTGTCCCACGTTGTCCCACGTTGTCCCACGTTGTCCAACGATGTCCAACGGTGTCCCACGTTGTCCCACGTTTTTCCATGGTTTCCCACGTTGTCCCACGTTGTCCCACGTTGTCCCACGGTGTCCAACGATGTCCAACGGTGTCCAACGGTGTCCAACGGTGTCCAACGGTGTCCCACGTTGTCCCACGTTGTCCCACGTTGTCCCACGTTGTCCAACGATGTCCAACGGTGACCCACGTTGTCCCACGTTGTTCCATGGTTTCCCACGTTGTCCCACGTTGTCCCACGTTGTCCCACGGTGTCCAACGATGTCCAACGGTGTCCAACGGTGTCCAACGGTGTCCAACGGTGTCCCACGTTGTCCCACGTTGTCCAACGGTGTCCAACGGTGTCCAACGGTGTCCAACGGTGTCCCAAGTTGTCCCACGTTGTCCCACGTTGTCCCACGGTGTCCAACGATGTCCAACGGTGTCCCACGTTGTCCCACGGTGTCCAACGATGTCCAACGGTGTCCCACGTTGTCCAACGGTGTCCCACGTTGTCCCACGGTGTCCAACGATGTCCAACGGTGTCCCACGTTGTCCCACGTTGTCCCACGTTGTCCCACGGTGTCCAACGATGTCCAACGGTGTCCCACGTTGTCCAACGGTGTCCCACGTTGTCCCACGTTGTCCCACGTTGTCCCACGTTGTCAAACGATGTCCCACGTTGTCCCACGTTGTCCCACGTTGTCCCACGTTGTCCCACGTTGTCCCACGTTGTCCCACGTTGTCCCACGTTGTCCCACGTTGTCCCACGTTGTCCCACGTTGTCCCACGTTGTCCCACGGTGTCCAACGATGTCCAACGGTGTCCAACGGTGTCCCACGGTGTCCAACGTTGTCCCACGTTGTCCCACGATGTCCCACGTTGTCCCACGTTGTCCCACGTTGTCCCACGTTGTCCCACGTTGTCCCACGTTGTCCCACGTTGTCCCACGTTGTCCCACGTTGTCCCACGTTGTCCCACGTTGTCCCACGTTGTCCCACGTTGTCCCACGGTGTCCAACGGTGTCCAACGATGTCCCACGTTGTCCCACGTTGTCCCACGTTGTCCCACGTTGTCCCACGATGTCCCACGTTGTCCCACGTTGTCCCACGTTGTCCCACGTTGTCCCACGTTGTCCCACGTTGTCCCACGTTGTCCCACGTTGTCCCACGTTGTTCCATGGTTTCCCACGTTGTCCCACGTTGTCCCACGTTGTCCCACGTTGTCCCACGGTGTCCAACGATGTCCAACGATGTCCAACGGTGTCCCACGTTGTCCCACGTTGTTCCATGGTTTCCCACGTTGTCCCACGTTGTCCCACGTTGTCCCACGGTGTCCAACGATGTCCAACGGTGTCCAACGGTGTCCAACGGTGTCCAACGGTGTCCCACGTTGTCCCACGTTGTCCCACGTTGTCCCACGATGTCCCACGTTGTCCCACGTTGTTCCATGGTTTCGCACGTTGTCCCACGTTGTCCCACGTTGTCCCACGGTGTCCAACGATGTCCAACGGTGTCCAACGGTGTCCAACGGTGTCCAACGGTGTCCAACGGTGTCCCACGTTGTCCCACGTTGTCCCACGTTGTCCCACGGTGTCCAACGATGTCCAACGGTGTCCAACGGTGTCCAACGGTGTCCAACGGTGTCCCACGTTGTCCCACGTTGTCCCACGTTGTCCCACGTTGTCCCACGTTGTCCCACGTTGTCCCACGTTGTCCCACGTTGTCCCACGTTGTCCCACGTTGTCCCACGTTGTCCCACGTTTTCCCACGTTGTCCCACGTTGTCCCACGGTGTCCAACGATGTCCAACGGTGTCCCACGTTGTCCAACGGTGTCCCACGTTGTCCCACGTTGTCCCACGTTGTCCCACGTTGTCAAACGATGTCCCACGTTGTCCCACGTTGTCCCACGTTGTCCCACGTTGTCCCACGTTGTTCCATGGTTTCCCACGTTGTCCCACGTTGTCCCACGTTGTCCCACGGTGTCCAACGATGTCCAACGGTGTCCAACGGTGTCCAACGGTGTCCCACGGTGTCCAACGGTGTCCCACGTTGTCCCACGTTGTCCCACGTTGTCCCACGTTGTCCCACGTTGTCCCACGTTGTCCCACGTTGTCCAACGATGTCGAACGGTGTCCCACGTTGTCCCACGTTGTCCCACGTTGTCCCACGTTGTCCCACGTTGTCCCACGTTGTCCAACGATGTCCAACGGTGTCCCACGTTGTCCCACGTTGTTCCATGGTTTCCCACGTTGTCCCACGTTGTCCCACGTTGTCCCACGGTGTCCAACGATGTCCAACGGTGTCCAACGGTGTCCAACGGTGTCCAACGGTGTCCCACGTTGTCCCACGTTGTCCAACGGTGTCCAACGGTGTCCAACGGTGTCCAACGGTGTCCCACGTTGTCCCACGTTGTCCCACGTTGTCCCACGGTGTCCAACGATGTCCAACGGTGTCCCACGTTGTCCCACGGTGTCCAACGATGTCCAACGGTGTCCCACGTTGTCCAACGGTGTCCCACGTTGTCCCACGGTGTCCAACGATGTCCAACGGTGTCCCACGTTGTCCCACGTTGTCCCACGTTGTCCCACGTTGTCCCACGTTGTCCCACGATGTCCCACGTTGTCCCACGTTGTCCCACGTTGTCCCACGTTGTCCCACGTTGTCCCACGTTGTCCCACGTTGTCCCACGTTGTCCCACGTTGTCCCACGTTGTCCCACGTTGTCCCACGTTGTCCCACGTTGTCCCACGTTGTCCCACGTTGTCCCACGTTGTCCCACGTTGTCCCACGTGGTCCCACGTTGTCCCACGTTGTCCCACGGTGTCCAACGGTGTCCCACGTTGTCCCACGTTGTCCCGCGTTGTCCCACGTTGTCCCACGTTGTCCCACGGTGTCCAACGATGTCCAACGGTGTCCAACGGTGTCCCACGGTGTCCAACGGTGTCCCACGTTGTCCCACGTTGTCCCACGTTGTCCCACGTTGTCCCACGTTGTCCCACGTTGTCCCACGTTGTCCCACGGTGTCCAACGGTGTCCAACGATGTCCCACGTTGTCCCACGTTGTCCCACGTTGTCCCACGTTGTCCCACGTTGTCCCACGTTGTCCCACGTTGTCCCACGTTGTCCCACGTTGTCCCACGTTGTCCCACGTTGTCCCACGTTGTCCCACGTTGTCCCACGTTGTCCCACGTTGTCCCACGTTGTTCCATGGTTTCCCACGTTGTCCCACGTTGTCCCACGTTGTCCCACGTTGTCCAACGGTGTCCAACGGTGTCCCACGGTGTCCAACGGTGTCCCACGTTGTCCCACGTTGTCCCACGTTGTCCCACGTTGTCCCACGTTGTCCCACGTTGTCCAACGATGTCCAACGGTGTCCCACGTTGTCCCACGTTTTTCCATGGTTTCCCACGTTGTCCCACGTTGTCCCACGTTGTCCCACGGTGTCCAACGATGTCCAACGGTGTCCAACGGTGTCCAACGGTGTCCAACGGTGTCCCACGTTGTCCCACGTTGTCCCACGTTGTCCCACGGTGTCCAACGATGTCCAACGGTGTCCCACGTTGTCCCACGTTGTCCCACGTTGTCCCACGTTGTCCCACGTTGTCCCACGATGTCCCACGTTGTCCCACGTTGTCCCACGTTGTCCCACGTTGTCCCACGTTGTCCCACGTTGTCCCACGTTGTCCCACGTTGTCCCACGTTGTCCCACGTTGTCCCACGTTTTCCCACGTTGTCCCACGTTGTCCCACGGTGTCCAACGATGTCCAACGGTGTCCAACGGTTTCCCACGGTGTCCAACGTTGTCCCACGTTGTCCCACGTTGTCCCACGTTGTCCCACGTTGTCCCACGTTGTCCCACGTTGTCCCACGTTGTCAAACGATGTCCCACGTTGTCCCACGTTGTCCCACGTTGTCCCACGTTGTCCCACGTTGTCCCACGTTGTCCCACGTTGTCCCACGTTGTCCCACGTTGTCCCACGTTTTCCCACGTTGTCCCACGTTGTCCCACGGTGTCCAACGATGTCCAACGGTGTCCCACGTTGTCCAACGGTGTCCCACGTTGTCCCACGTTGTCCCACGTTGTCCCACGTTGTCAAACGATGTCCCACGTTGTCCCACGTTGTCCCACGTTGTCCCACGTTGTCCCACGTCTTCCCACGTTGTCCCACGTTGTCCCACGTTGTCCCACGTTGTCCCACGTTGTCCCACGTTGTCCCACGTTGTCCCACGGTGTCCAACGATGTCCAACGGTGTCCAACGGTGTCCCACGGTGTCCAACGTTGTCCCACGTTGTCCCACGATGTCCCACGTTGTCCCACGTTGTCCCACGTTGTCCCACGTTGTCCCACGTTGTCCCACGTTGTCCCACGTTGTCCCACGTTGTCCCACGTTGTCCCACGTTGTCCCACGTTGTCCCACGTTGTCCCACGTTGTCCCACGTTGTCCCACGTTGTCCCACGTTGTCCCACGTTGTCCCACGTTGTCCCACGTTGTCCCACGTTGTCCCACGTTGTCCCACGTTGTCCCACGTTGTCCCACGTTGTCCCACGGTGTCCAACGGTGTCCAACGATGTCCCACGTTGTCCCACGTTGTCCCACGTTGTCCCACGTTGTCCCACGATGTCCCACGTTGTCCCACGTTGTCCCACGTTGTCCCACGTTGTCCCACGTTGTCCCACGTTGTCCCACGTTGTCCCACGTTGTCCCACGTTGTTCCATGGTTTCCCACGTTGTCCCACGTTGTCCCACGTTGTCCCACGTTGTCCCACGGTGTCCAACGATGTCCAACGATGTCCAACGGTGTCCCACGTTGTCCCACGTTGTTCCATGGTTTCCCACGTTGTCCCACGTTGTCCCACGTTGTCCCACGGTGTCCAACGATGTCCAACGGTGTCCAACGGTGTCCAACGGTGTCCAACGGTGTCCCACGTTGTCCCACGTTGTCCCACGTTGTCCCACGATGTCCCACGTTGTCCCACGTTGTTCCATGGTTTCCCACGTTGTCCCACGTTGTCCCACGTTGTCCCACGGTGTCCAACGATGTCCAACGGTGTCCAACGGTGTCCAACGGTGTCCAACGGTGTCCCACGTTGTCCCACGTTGTCCCACGTTGTCCCACGGTGTCCAACGATGTCCAACGGTGTCCAACGGTGTCCAACGGTGTCCAACGGTGTCCCACGTTGTCCCACGTTGTCCCACGTTGTCCCACGTTGTCCCACGTTGTCCCACGTTGTCCCACGTTGTCCCACGTTGTCCCACGTTGTCCCACGTTGTCCCACGTTTTCCCACGTTGTCCCACGTTGTCCCACGGTGTCCAACGATGTCCAACGGTGTCCCACGTTGTCCAACGGTGTCCCACGTTGTCCCACGTTGTCCCACGTTGTCCCACGTTGTCAAACGATGTCCCACGTTGTCCCACGTTGTCCCACGTTGTCCCACGTTGTCCCACGTTGTCCCACGTTGTCCCACGTTGTCCCACGTTGTCCCACGTTGTCCCACGTTGTCCCACGGTGTCCAACGATGTCCAACGGTGTCCAACGGTGTCCCACGGTGTCCAACGGTGTCCCACGTTGTCCCACGTTGTCCCACGTTGTCCCACGTTGTCCCACGTTGTCCCACGTTGTCCCACGTTGTCCAACGATGTCCAACGGTGTCCCACGTTGTCCCACGTTGTTCCATGGTTTCCCACGTTGTCCCACGTTGTCCCACGGTGTCCAACGATGTCCAACGGTGTCCAACGGTGTCCAACGGTGTCCAACGGTGTCCCACGTTGTCCCACGTTGTCCCACGTTGTCCCACGGTGTCCAACGATGTCCAACGGTGTCCCACGTTGTCCCACGTTGTCCCACGTTGTCCCACGTTGTCCCACGTTGTCCCACGTTGTCCCACGTTGTCCCACGTTGTCCCACGATGTCCCACGTTGTCCCACGTTGTCCCACGTTGTCCCACGTTGTCCCACGTTGTCCCACGTTGTCCCACGTTGTCCCACGTTGTCCCACGTTGTTCCATGGTTTCCCACGTTGTCCCACGTTGTCCCACGTTGTCCCACGTTGTCCCACGGTGTCCAACGATGTCCAACGATGTCCAACGGTGTCCCACGTTGTCCCACGTTGTCCCACGTTGTCCCACGTTGTCCCACGTTGTCCCACGTTGTCCCACGTTGTCCCACGTTGTCCCACGTTGTCCCACGGTGTCCAACGATGTCCAACGGTGTCCAGCGATGTCCAACGGTGTCCCACGTTGTCCCACGTTTTCCCACGTTGTCCCACGTTGTCCCACGGTGTCCAACGATGTCCAACGATGTCCAACGGTGTCCCACGTTGTCCCACGTTGTTCCATGGTTTCCCACGTTGTCCCACGTTGTCCCACGTTGTCCCACGTTGTCCCACGTTGTCCCACGTTGTCCCACGTTGTCCCACGTTGTCCCACGTTGTCCCACGTTGTCCCACGTTGTCCCACGGTGTCCAACGATGTCCAACGGTGTCCAGCGATGTCCAACGGTGTCCCACGTTGTCCCACGTTTTCCCACGTTGTCCCACGTTGTCCCACGGTGTCCAACGATGTCCAACGATGTCCAACGGTGTCCCACGATGTCCAACGGTGTCCCACGTTGTCCCACGTTGTCCCACGTTGTCCCACGTTGTCCCACGGTGTCCAACGGTGTCCAACGATGTCCCACGTTGTCCCACGTTGTCCCACGTTGTCCCACGTTGTCCCACGATGTCCCACGTTGTCCCACGTTGTCCCACGTTGTCCCACGTTGTCCCACGTTGTCCCACGTTGTCCCACGTTGTCCCACGTTGTCCCACGTTGTCCCACGTTGTCCCACGTTGTCCCACGTTGCCCCACGTTGTCCCACGGTGTCCAACGATGTCCAACGGTGTCCAGCGATGTCCAACGGTGTCCCACGTTGTCCCACGTTTTCCCACGTTGTCCCACGTTGTCCCACGTTGTCCCACATTGTCCCACGTTGTCCCACGTTGTCCCACGTTGTCCCACGTTGTCCCACGGTGTCCAACGATGTCCAACGGTGTCCAGCGATGTCCAACGGTGTCCCACGTTGTCCCACGTTTTCCTACGTTGTCCCACGTTGTCCCACGGTGTCCAACGATGTCCAACGATGTCCAACGGTGTCCCACGTTGTCCCACGTTGTTCCATGGTTTCCCACGTTGTCCCACGTTGTCCCACGTTGTCCCACGGTGTCCAACGATGTCCAACGGTGTTCAACGGTGTCCAACGGTGTCCAACGGTGTCCCACGTTGTCCCACGTTGTCCCACGTTGTCCCACGTTGTCCCACGATGTCCCACGTTGTCCCACGTTGTCCCACGTTGTCCCACGTTGTCCCACGTGGTCCCACGTTGTCCCACGTTGTCCCACGGTGTCCAACGGTGTCCAACGATGTCCCACGTTGTCCCACGTTGTCCCACGTTGTCCCACGTTGTCCCACGATGTCCCACGTTGTCCCACGTTGTCCCACGTTGTCCCACGTTGTCCCACGTTGTCCCACGATGTCCCACGTTGTCCCACGTTGTCCCACGTTGTCCCACGTTGTCCCACGGTGTCCAACGATGTCCAACGATGTCCAACGGTGTCCCACGTTGTCCCACGTTGTTCCATGGTTTCCCACGTTGTCCCACGTTGTCCCACGTTGTCCCACGGTGTCCAACGATGTCCAACGGTGTCCAACGGTGTCCAACGGTGTCCAACGGTGTCCCACGTTGTCCCACGTTGTTCCATGGTTTCCCACGTTGTCCCACGTTGTCCCACGTTGTCCCACGTTGTCCCACGGTGTCCAACGATGTCCAACGGTGTCCAACGGTGTCCAACGGTGTCCAACGGTGTCCCACGTTGTCCCACGTTGTCCCACGTTGTCCCACGATGTCCCACGTTGTCCCACGTTGTTCCATGGTTTCCCACGTTGTCCCACGTTGTCCCACGTTGTCCCACGGTGTCCAACGATGTCCAACGGTGTCCAACGGTGTCCAACGGTGTCCAACGGTGTCCCACGTTGTCCCACGTTGTCCCACGTTGTCCCACGTTGTCCCACGTTGTCCCACGTTGTCCCACGATGTCCCACGTTGTCCCACGTTGTCCCACGTTGTCCCACGTTGTCCCACGTTGTCCCACGTTGTCCCACGTTGTCCCACGATGTCCCACGTTGTCCCACGTTGTCCCACGTTGTCCCACGTTGTCCCACGTTGTCCCACGGTGTCCAACGATGTCCAACGGTGTCCAACGGTGTCCAACGGTGTCCAACGGTGTCCCACGTTGTCCCACGTTTTCCCACGTTGTCCCACGTTGTCCCACGGTGTCCAACGATGTCCAACGATGTCCAACGGTGTCCCACGTTGTCCCACGTTGTTCCATGGTTTCCCACGTTGTCCCACGTTGTCCCACGTTGTCCCACGTTGTCCCACGTTGTCCCACGTTGTCCCACGTTGTCCCACGTTGTCCCACGTTGTCCCACGTTGTCCCACGTTGTCCCACGGTGTCCAACGGTGTCCAACGATGTCCCACGTTGTCCCACGTTGTCCCACGTTGTCCCACGTTGTCCCACGATGTCCCACGTTGTCCCACGTTGTCCCACGTTGTCCCACGTTGTCCCACGTTGTCCCACGTTGTCCCACGTTGTCCCACGTTGTCCCACGTTGTCCCACGTTGTCCCACGTTGCCCCACGTTGTCCCACGGTGTCCAACGATGTCCAACGGTGTCCAGCGATGTCCAACGGTGTCCCACGTTGTCCCACGTTTTCCCACGTTGTCCCACGTTGTCCCACGTTGTCCCACATTGTCCCACGTTGTCCCACGTTGTCCCACGTTGTCCCACGTTGTCCCACGGTGTCCAACGATGTCCAACGGTGTCCAGCGATGTCCAACGGTGTCCCACGTTGTCCCACGTTTTCCTACGTTGTCCCACGTTGTCCCACGGTGTCCAACGATGTCCAACGATGTCCAACGGTGTCCCACGTTGTCCCACGTTGTTCCATGGTTTCCCACGTTGTCCCACGTTGTCCCACGTTGTCCCACGGTGTCCAACGATGTCCAACGGTGTCCAACGGTGTCCAACGGTGTCCAACGGTGTCCCACGTTGTCCCACGTTGTCCCACGTTGTCCCACGTTGTCCCACGTTGTCCCACGATGTCCCACGTTGTCCCACGTTGTTCCATGGTTTCCTACGTTGTCCCACGTTGTCCCACGTTGTCCCACGGTGTCCAACGATGTCCAACGGTGTCCAACGGTGTCCAACGGTGTCCAACGGTGTCCCACGTTGTCCCACGTTGTCCCACGTTGTCCCACGTTGTCCCACGTTGTCCCACGTTGTCCCACGTTGTCCCACGTTGTCCCACGTTGTCCCACGTTGTCCCACGTTGTCCCACGTTGTTCCACGTTGTCCCGCGGTGTCCAACGATGTCCAACGGTGTCCAGCGATGTCCAACGGTGTCCCACGTTGTCCCACGTTTTCCCACGTTGTCCCACGTTGTCCCACGGTGTCCAACGATGTCCAACGATGTCCAACGGTGTCCCACGTTGTCCCACGTTGTTCCATGGTTTCCCACGTTGTCCCACGTTGTCCCACGTTGTCCCACGGTGTCCAACGATGTCCAACGGTGTCCAACGGTGTCCAACGGTGTCCAACGGTGTCCCACGTTGTCCCACGTTGTCCCACGTTGTCCCACGTTGTCCCACGTTGTCCCACGATGTCCCACGTTGTCCCACGTTGTCCCACGTTGTCCCACGTTGTCCCACGTTGTCCCACGTGGTCCCACGTTGTCCCACGTTGTCCCACGGTGTCCAACGGTGTCCAACGATGTCCCACGTTGTCCCACGTTGTCCCACGTTGTCCCACGTTGTCCCACGATGTCCCACGTTGTCCCACGTTGTCCCACGTTGTCCCACGTTGTCCCACGTTGTCCCACGTTGTCCCACGTTGTCCCACGTTGTCCCACGTTGTCCCACGTTGTCCCACGTTGTCCCACGTTGTCCCACGGTGTCCAACGATGTCCAACGGTGTCGAGCGATGTCCAACGGTGTCCCACGTTGTCCCACGTTTTCCCACGTTGTCCCACGTTGTCCCACGGTGTCCAACGATGTCCAACGATGTCCAACGGTGTCCCACGTTGTCCCACGTTGTTCCATGGTTTCCCACGTTGTCCCACGTTGTCCCACGTTGTCCCACGGTGTCCAACGATGTCCAACGGTGTCCAACGGTGTCCAACGGTGTCCAACGGTGTCCCACGTTGTCCCACGTTGTCCCACGTTGTCCCACGTTGTCCCACGTTGTCCCACGTTGTCCCACGTGGTCCCACGTTGTCCCACGTTGTCCCACGGTGTCCAACGGTGTCCCACGTTGTCCCACGTTTTCCCACGTTGTCCCACGTTGTCCCACGGTGTCCAACGATGTCCAACGATGTCCAACGGTGTCCCACGTTGTCCCACGTTGTTCCATGGTTTCCCACGTTGTCCCACGTTGTCCCACGTTGTCCCACGTTGTCCCACGGTGTCCAACGATGTCCAACGGTGTCCAACGGTGTCCAACGGTGTCCTACGGTGTCCAACGGTGTCCCACGTTGTCCCACGTTGTCCCACGTTGTCCCACGTTGTCCCACGTTGTCCCACGTTGTCCCACGTTGTCCAACGATGTCCAACGGTGTCCCACGTTGTCCCACGTTGTCCCACGTTGTCCCACGTTGTCCCACGTTGTCCCACGTTGTCCAACGATGTCCAACGGTGTCCCACGTTGTCCCACGTTGTTCCATGGTTTCCCACGTTGTCCCACGTTGTCCCACGTTGTCCCACGGTGTCCAACGATGTCCAACGGTGTCCAACGGTGTCCAACGGTGTCCAACGGTGTCCCACGTTGTCCCACGTTGTCCAACGGTGTCCAACGGTGTCCAACGGTGTCCAACGGTGTCCCAAGTTGTCCCACGTTGTCCCACGTTGTCCCACGGTGTCCAACGATGTCCAACGGTGTCCCACGTTGTCCCACGGTGTCCAACGATGTCCAACGGTGTCCCACGTTGTCCAACGGTGTCCCACGTTGTCCCACGTTGTCCCACGTTGTCCCACGTTGTCCCACGTTGTCCCACGTTGTCCCACGTTGTCCAACGATGTCCAACGGTGTCCCACGTTGTCCCACGTTGTTCCATGGTTTCCCACGTTGTCCCACGTTGTCCCACGTTGTCCCACGTTGTCCCACGTTGTCCCACGGTGTCCCACGGTGTCCAACGATGTCCAACGGTGTCCCACGTTGTCCCACGTTGTCCCACGATGTCCCACGTTGTCCCACGTTGTCCCACGTTGTCCCACGTTGTCCCACGTTGTCCCACGTTGTCCCACGTTGCCCCACGATGTCCCACGTTGTCCCACGTTGTCCCACGTTGTCCCACGTTGTCCCACGTTGTCCCACGTTGTCCCACGTTGTCCCACGTTGTCCCACGTTGTCCCACGTTGTCCCACGTTGTCCCACGTTGTCCCACGTTGTCCCACGGTGTCCAACGGTGTCCAACGATGTCCCACGTTGTCCCACGTTGTCCCACGTTGTCCCATGTTGTCCCACGATGTCCAACGGTGTCCAGCGATGTCCAACGGTGTCCAGCGATGTCCAACGGTGTCCCACGTTGTCCCACGTTGTCCCACGATGTCCCACGTTGTCCCACGTTGTCCCACGTTGTCCCACGTTGTCCCACGATGTCCCACGTTGTCCCACGTTGTCCCACGTTGTCCCACGTTGTCCCACGTTGTCCCACGTTGTCCAACGATGTCCAACGGTGTCCCACGTTGTCCCACGTTGTTCCATGGTTTCCCACGTTGTCCCACGTGGTCCCACGTTGTCCCACGGTGTCCAACGATGTCCAACGGTGTCCAACGGTGTCCAACGGTGTCCAACGGTGTCCCACGTTGTCCCACGTTGTCCCACGTTGTCCCACGTTGTCCCACGTTGTCCCACGTTGTCCCACGTTGTCCCACGTTGTCCCACGTTGTCCCACGTTGTCCCACGGTGTCCAACGATGTCCAACGGTGTCCAACGGTGTCCCACGGTGTCCAACGGTGTCCCACGTTGTCCCACGTTGTCCCACGTTGTCCCACGTTGTCCCACGTTGTCCCACGTTGTCCCACGTTGTCCAACGATGTCCAACGGTGTCCCACGTTGTCCCACGTTGTTCCATGGTTTCCCACGTTGTCCCACGTTGTCCCACGTTGTCCCACGGTGTCCAACGATGTCCAACGGTGTCCAACGGTGTCCAACGGTGTCCAACGGTGTCCCACGTTGTCCCACGTTGTCCCACGTTGTCCCACGGTGTCCAACGATGTCCAACGGTGTCCCACGTTGTCCCACGTTGTCCCACGTTGTCCCACGTTGTCCCACGTTGTCCCACGATGTCCCACGTTGTCCCACGGTGTCCAACGATGTCCAACGGTGTCCAACGGTGTCCCACGGTGTCCAACGGTGTCCCACGTTGTCCCACGTTGTCCCACGTTGTCCCACGTTGTCCCACGTTGTCCCACGTTGTCCCACGTTGTCCAACGATGTCCAACGGTGTCCCACGTTGTCCCACGTTGTTCCATGGTTTCCCACGTTGTCCCACGTTGTCCCACGTTGTCCCACGGTGTCCAACGATGTCCAACGGTGTCCAACGGTGTCCAACGGTGTCCAACGGTGTCCCACGTTGTCCCACGTTGTCCCACGTTGTCCCACGGTGTCCAACGATGTCCAACGGTGTCCCACGTTGTCCCACGTTGTCCCACGTTGTCCCACGTTGTCCCACGTTGTCCCACGATGTCCCACGTTGTCCCACGTTGTCCCACGTTGTCCCACGTTGTCCCACGTTGTCCCACGTTGTCCCACGTTGTCCCACGTTGTCCCACGTTGTCCCACGTTGTCCCACGTTGTCCCACGTTGTCCCACGGTGTCCAACGGTGTCCAACGATGTCCCACGTTGTCCCACGTTGTCCCACGTTGTCCCACGTTGTCCCACGATGTCCAACGGTGTCCAGCGATGTCCAACGGTGTCCAGCGATGTCCAACGGTGTCCCACGTTGTCCCACGTTTTCCCACGTTGTCCCACGTTGTCCCACGGTGTCCAACGATGTCCAACGATGTCCAACGGTGTCCCACGTTGTCCCACGTTGTTCCATGGTTTCCCACGTTGTCCCACGTTGTCCCACGTTGTCCCACGGTGTCCAACGATGTCCAACGGTGTCCAACGGTGTCCAACGGTGTCCAACGGTGTCCCACGTTGTCCCACGTTGTCCCACGTTGTCCCACGATGTCCCACGTTGTCCCACGTTGTCCCACGTTGTCCCACGTTGTCCCACGATGTCCCACGTTGTCCCACGTTGTCCCACGTTGTCCCACGTTGTCCCACGTTGTCCCACGTTGTCCAACGATGTCCAACGGTGTCCCACGTTGTCCCACGTTGTTCCATGGTTTCCCACGTTGTCCCACGTGGTCCCACGTTGTCCCACGGTGTCCAACGATGTCCAACGGTGTCCAACGGTGTCCAACGGTGTCCAACGGTGTCCCACGTTCTCCCACGTTGTCCCACGTTGTCCCACGGTGTCCAACGATGTCCAACGGTGTCCCACGTTGTCCCACGTTGTCCCACGTTGTCCCACGTTGTCCCACGTTGTCCCACGATGTCCCACGTTGTCCCACGTTGTCCCACGTTGTCCCACGTTGTCCCACGTTGTCCCACGTTGTCCCACGTTGTCCAACGGTGTCCAACGGTGTCCCACGTTGTCCCACGTTGTCCCACGTTGCCCCACGTTGTCCCACGTTGTCCCACGTTGTCCCACGTTGTCCCACGTTGTCCCACGTTGTCCCACGTTGTCCCACGGTGTCCAACGATGTCCAACGGTGTCCAACGGTGTCCCACGGTGTCCAACGGTGTCCCACGTTGTCCCACGTTGTCCCACGTTGTCCCACGTTGTCCCACGTTGTCCCACGTTGTCCAACGGTGTCCAACGGTGTCCCACGTTGTCCCACGTTGTTCCATGGTTTCCCACGTTGTCCCACGTTGTCCCACGTTGTCCCACGGTGTCCAACGATGTCCAACGGTGTCCAACGGTGTCCAACGGTGTCCAACGGTGTCCCACGTTGTCCCACGTTGTCCCACGTTGTCCCACGGTGTCCAACGATGTCCAACGGTGTCCCACGTTGTCCCACGTTGTCCCACGTTGTCCCACGTTGTCCCACGTTGTCCCACGATGTCCCACGTTGTCCCACGTTGTCCCACGTTGTCCCACGTTGTCCCACGTTGTCCCACGTTGTCCCACGTTGTCCCACGTTGTCCCACGTTGTCCCACGTTGTCCCACGTTGTCCCACGTTGTCCCACGTTGTCCCACGTTGTCCCACGTTGTCCCACGGTGTCCAACGGTGTCCAACGATGTCCCACGTTGTCCCACGTTGTCCCACGTTGTCCCACGTTGTCCCACGATGTCCAACGGTGTCCAGCGATGTCCAACGGTGTCCAGCGATGTCCAACGGTGTCCCACGTTGTCCCACGTTGTCCCACGTTGTCCCACGTTGTCCCACGTTGTCCCACGTTGTCCCACGTTGTCCCACGTTGTCCCACGTTGTCCCACGTTGTCCCACGGTGTCCAACGATGTCCAACGATGTCCAACGGTGTCCCACGATGTCCAACGATGTCCAACGATGTCCAACGGTGTCCAACGGTGTCCAACGGTGTCCCACGGTGTCCAACGGTGTCCCACGGTGTCCAACGGTGTCCCACGTTGTCCCACGTTGTCCCACGATGTCCCACGTTGTCCAACGGTGTCCCACGTTGTCCCACGTTGTCCCACGTTGTCCCACGTTGTCCCACGTTGTCCCACGTTGTCCCACGTTGTCCAACGATGTCCAACGGTGTCCCACGTTGTCCCACGTTGTTCCATGGTTTCCCACGTTGTCCCACGTTGTCCCACGTTGTCCCACGGTGTCCAACGATGTCCAACGGTGTCCAACGGTGTCCAACGGTGTCCAACGGTGTCCCACGTTGTCCCACGTTGTCCCACGTTGTCCCACGGTGTCCAACGATGTCCAACGGTGTCCCACGTTGTCCCACGTTGTCCCACGTTGTCCCACGTTGTCCCACGTTGTCCCACGATGTCCCACGTTGTCCCACGGTGTCCAACGATGTCCAACGGTGTCCAACGGTGTCCCACGGTGTCCAACGGTGTCCCACGTTGTCCCACGTTGTCCCACGTTGTCCCACGTTGTCCCACGTTGTCCCACGTTGTCCCACGTTGTCCAACGATGTCCAACGGTGTCCCACGTTGTCCCACGTTGTTCCATGGTTTCCCACGTTGTCCCACGTTGTCCCACGTTGTCCCACGGTGTCCAACGATGTCCAACGGTGTCCAACGGTGTCCAACGGTGTCCAACGGTGTCCCACGTTGTCCCACGTTGTCCCACGTTGTCCCACGGTGTCCAACGATGTCCAACGGTGTCCCACGTTGTCCCACGTTGTCCCACGTTGTCCCACGTTGTCCCACGTTGTCCCACGTTGTCCCACGGTGTCCAACGATGTCCAACGGTGTCCAACGGTGTCCCACGGTGTCCAACGGTGTCCCACGTTGTCCCACGTTGTCCCACGTTGTCCCACGTTGTCCCACGTTGTCCCACGTTGTCCCACGTTGTCCAACGATGTCCAACGGTGTCCCACGTTGTCCCACGTTGTTCCATGGTTTCCCACGTTGTCCCACGTTGTCCCACGTTGTCCCACGGTGTCCAACGATGTCCAACGGTGTCCAACGGTGTCCAACGGTGTCCAACGGTGTCCCACGTTGTCCCACGTTGTCCCACGTTGTCCCACGGTGTCCAACGATGTCCAACGGTGTCCCACGTTGTCCCACGTTGTCCCACGTTGTCCCACGTTGTCCCACGTTGTCCCACGATGTCCCACGTTGTCCCACGTTGTCCCACGTTGTCCCACGTTGTCCCACGTTGTCCCACGTTGTCCCACGTTGTCCCACGTTGTCCCACGTTGTCCCACGTTGTCCCACGTTGTCCCACGTTGTCCCACGTTGTCCCACGTTGTCCCACGGTGTCCAACGGTGTCCAACGATGTCCCACGTTGTCCCACGTTGTCCCACGTTGTCCCACGTTGTCCCACGATGTCCCACGTTGTCCCACGTTGTCCCACGTTGTCCCACGTTGTCCCACGTTGTCCCACGTTGTCCCACGTTGTCCCACGTTGTCCCACGTTGTCCCACGTTGTCCCACGTTGTCCCACGTTGTCCCACGTTGTCCCACGTTGTCCCACGGTGTCCAACGATGTCCAACGGTGTCCAGCGATGTCCAACGGTGTCCTACGTTGTCCCACGTTTTCCCACGTTGTCCCACGTTGTCCCACGTTGTCCCACGGTGTCCAACGATGTCCAACGGTGTCCAACGTTGTCCCACGGTGTCCAACGATGTCCAACGGTGTCCAACGGTGTCCCACGGTGTCCAACGGTGTCCCACGTTGTCCCACGTTGTCCCACGTTGTCCCACGTTGTCCCACGTTGTCCCACGTTGTCCCACGTTGTCCAACGATGTCCAACGGTGTCCCACGTTGTCCCACGTTGTTCCATGGTTTCCCACGTTGTCCCACGTTGTCCCACGTTGTCCCACGGTGTCCAACGATGTCCAACGGTGTCCAACGGTGTCCAACGGTGTCCAACGGTGTCCCACGTTGTCCCACGTTGTCCCACGTTGTCCCACGGTGTCCAACGATGTCCAACGGTGTCCCACGTTGTCCCACGTTGTCCCACGTTGTCCCACGTTGTCCCACGTTGTCCCACGATGTCCCACGTTGTCCCACGTTGTCCCACGTTGTCCCACGTTGTCCCACGTTGTCCCACGTTGTCCCACGTTGTCCCACGTTGTCCCACGTTGTCCCACGTTGTCCCACGTTGTCCCACGTTGTCCCACGTTGTCCCACGTTGTCCCACGGTGTCCAACGGTGTCCAACGATGTCCCACGTTGTCCCACGTTGTCCCACGTTGTCCCACGTTGTCCCACGATGTCCCACGTTGTCCCACGTTGTCCCACGTTGTCCCACGTTGTCCCACGTTGTCCCACGTTGTCCCACGTTGTCCCACGTTGTCCCACGGTGTCCAACGGTGTCCAACGATGTCCCACGTTGTCCCACGTTGTCCCACGTTGTCCCACGGTGTCCAACGATGTCCAACGGTGTCCAGCGATGTCCAACGGTGTCCTACGTTGTCCCACGTTGTCCCACGTTGTCCCACGTTGTCCCACGTTGTCCCACGTTGTCCAACGATGTCCAACGGTGTCCCACGTTGTCCCACGTTGTTCCATGGTTTCCCACGTTGTCCCACGTGGTCCCACGTTGTCCCACGGTGTCCAACGATGTCCAACGGTGTCCAACGGTGTCCAACGGTGTCCAACGGTGTCCCACGTTGTCCCACGTTGTCCCACGTTGTCCCACGGTGTCCAACGATGTCCAACGATGTCCAACGGTGTCCCACGTTGTCCCACGTTGTTCCATGGTTTCCCACGTTGTCCCACGTTGTCCCACGTTGTCCCACGTTGTCCCACGTTGTCCCACGATGTCCAACGGTGTCCAGCGATGTCCAACGGTGTCCAGCGATGTCCAACGGTGTCCCACGTTGTCCCACGTTTTCCCACGTTGTCCCACGTTGTCCCACGGTGTCCAACGATGTCCAACGATGTCCAACGGTGTCCCACGTTGTCCCACGTTGTTCCATGGTTTCCCACGTTGTCCCACGTTGTCCCACGTTGTCCCACGGTGTCCAACGATGTCCAACGGTGTCCAACGGTGTCCAACGGTGTCCAACGGTGTCCCACGTTGTCCCACGTTGTCCCACGTTGTCCCACGATGTCCCACGTTGTCCCACGTTGTCCCACGTTGTCCCACGTTGTCCCACGATGTCCCACGTTGTCCCACGTTGTCCCACGTTGTCCCACGTGGTCCCACGTTGTCCCACGGTGTCCAACGATGTCCAACGGTGTCCAACGGTGTCCAACGGTGTCCAACGGTGTCCCACGTTGTCCCACGTTGTCCCACGTTGTCCCACGGTGTCCAACGACGTCCAACGGTGTCCCACGTTTTCCCACGTTGTCCCACGTTGTCCCACGTTGTCCCACGTTGTCCCACGATGTCCCACGTTGTCCCACGTTGTCCCACGTTGTCCCGCGTTGTCCCACGTTGTCCCACGGTGTCCAACGATGTCCAACGGTGTCCCACGTTGTCCCACGTTGTCCCACGTTGTCCCACGTTGTCCCACGTTGTCCCACGATGTCCCACGTTGTCCCACGTTGTCCCACGTTGTCCCACGTTGTCCCACGGTGTCCAACGATGTCCAACGGTGTCCAGCGATGTCCAACGGTGTCCCACGTTGTCCCACGTTTTCCCACGTTGTCCCACGTCTTCCCACGTTGTCCCACGTTGTCCCACGGTGTCCAACGATGTCCAACGATGTCCAACGGTGTCCCACGTTGTCCCACGTTGTTCCATGGTTTCCCACGTTGTCCCACGTTGTCCCACGTTGTCCCACGGTGTCCAACGATGTCCAACGGTGTCCAACGGTGTCCAACGGTGTCCAACGGTGTCCCACGTTGTCCCACGTTGTCCCACGTTGTCCCACGTTGTCCCACGTTGTCCCACGTTGTCCAACGATGTCCAACGGTGTCCCACGTTGTCCCACGTTGTCCCACGTTGTCCCACGTTGTCCCACGTTGTCCCACGTTGTCCCACGTTGTCCCACGTTGTCCCACGTTGTCCCACGTTGTCCCACGTTGTCCCACGTTGTCCCACGGTGTCCAACGGTGTCCAACGATGTCCCACGTTGTCCCACGTTGTCCCACGTTGTCCCACGTTGTCCCACGATGTCCCACGTTGTCCCACGTTGTCCCACGTTGTCCCACGTTGTCCCACGGTGTCCAACGGTGTCCAACGATGTCCCACGTTGTCCCACGTTGTCCCACGTTGTCCCACGTTGTCCCACGTTGTCCCACGTTGTCCCACGTTGTCCCACGTTGTCCCACGTTGTCCCACGTTGTCCCACGTTGTCCCACGTTGTCCCACGTTGTCCCACGTTGTCCCACGGTGTCCAACGGTGTCCAACGATGTCCCACGTTGTCCCACGTTGTCCCACGTTGTCCCACGTTGTCCCACGATGTCCCACGTTGTCCCACGTTGTCCCACGTTGTCCCACGTTGTCCCACGTTGTCCCACGTTGTCCCACGTTGTCCCACGTTGTCCCACGTTGTCCCACGGTGTCCAACGATGTCCAACGGTGTCCAGCGATGTCCAACGGTGTCCCACGTTGTCCCACGTTTTCCCACGTTGTCCCACGTTTTCCCACGTTGTCCCACGTTGTCCCACGGTGTCCAACGATGTCCAACGATGTCCAACGGTGTCCCACGTTGTCCCACGTTGTTCCATGGTTTCCCACGTTGTCCCACGTTGTCCCACGGTGTCCAACGATGTCCAACGGTGTCCAACGGTGTCCAACGGTGTCCAACGGTGTCCCACGTTGTCCCACGTTGTCCCACGTTGTCCCACGTTGTCCCACGTTGTCCCACGTTGTCCAACGATGTCCAACGGTGTCCCACGTTGTCCCACGTTGTCCCACGTTGTCCCACGTTGTCCCACGTTGTCCCACGTTGTCCCACGTTGTCCCACGTTGTCCCACGTTGTCCCACGTTGTCCCACGTTGTCCCACGTTGTCCCACGGTGTCCAACGGTGTCCAACGACGTCCCACGTTGTCCCACGTTGTCCCACGTTGTCCCACGTTGTCCCACGATGTCCCACGTTGTCCCACGTTGTCCCACGTTGTCCCACGTTGTCCCACGTTGTCCCACGGTGTCCAACGGTGTCCAACGATGTCCCACGTTGTCCCACGTTGTCCCACGTTGTCCCACGTTGTCCCACGTTGTCCCACGTTGTCCCACGTTGTCCCACGTTGTCCCACGTTGTCCCACGTTGTCCCACGTTGTCCCACGTTGTCCCACGTTGTCCCACGTTGTCCCACGTTGTCCCACGTTGTCCCACGTTGTCCCACGGTGTCCAACGATGTCCAACGGTGTCCAACGGTGTCCCACGGTGTCCAACGGTGTCCCACGTTGTCCCACGTTGTCCCACGTTGTCCCACGTTGTCCCACGTTGTCCCACGTTGTCCCACGTTGTCCAACGATGTCCAACGGTGTCCCACGTTGTCCCACGTCGTTCCATGGTTTCCCACGTTGTCCCACGTTGTCCCACGTTGTCCCACGGTGTCCAACGATGTCCAACGGTGTCCAACGGTGTCCAACGGTGTCCAACGGTGTCCCACGTTGTCCCACGTTGTCCCACGTTGTCCCACGGTGTCCAACGATGTCCAACGGTGTCCCACGTTGTCCCACGTTGTCCCACGTTGTCCCACGTTGTCCCACGTTGTCCCACGATGTCCCACGTTGTCCCACGTTGTCCCACGTTGTCCCACGTTGTCCCACGTTGTCCCACGTTGTCCCACGTTGTCCCACGTTGTCCCACGTTGTCCCACGTTGTCCCACGTTGTCCCACGTTGTCCCACGTTGTCCCACGTTGTCCCACGGTGTCCAACGGTGTCCAACGATGTCCCACGTTGTCCCACGTTGTCCCACGTTGTCCCACGTTGTCCCACGATGTCCAACGGTGTCCAGCGATGTCCAACGGTGTCCAGCGATGTCCAACGGTGTCCCACGTTGTCCCACGTTTTCCCACGTTGTCCCACGTTGTCCCACGGTGTCCAACGATGTCCAACGATGTCCAACGGTGTCCCACGTTGTCCCACGTTGTTCCATGGTTTCCCACGTTGTCCCACGTTGTCCCACGTTGTCCCACGGTGTCCAACGATGTCCAACGGTGTCCAACGGTGTCCAACGGTGTCCAACGGTGTCCCACGTTGTCCCACGTTGTCCCACGTTGTCCCACGATGTCCCACGTTGTCCCACGTTGTCCCACGTTGTCCCACGTTGTCCCACGATGTCCCACGTTGTCCCACGTTGTCCCACGTTGTCCCACGTGGTCCCACGTTGTCCCACGGTGTCCAACGATGTCCAACGGTGTCCAACGGTGTCCAACGGTGTCCAACGGTGTCCCACGTTGTCCCACGTTGTCCCACGTTGTCCCACGGTGTCCAACGATGTCCAACGGTGTCCCACGTTGTCCCACGTTGTCCCACGTTGTCCCACGTTGTCCCACGTTGTCCCACGATGTCCCACGTTGTCCCACGTTGTCCCACGTTGTCCCGCGTTGTCCCACGTTGTCCCACGGTGTCCAACGATGTCCAACGGTGTCCCACGTTGTCCCACGTTGTCCCACGGTGTCCAACGATGTCCAACGATGTCCAACGGTGTCCCACGTTGTCCCACGTTGTTCCATGGTTTCCCACGTTGTCCCACGTTGTCCCACGTTGTCCCACGGTGTCCAACGATGTCCAACGGTGTCCAACGGTGTCCAACGGTGTCCAACGGTGTCCCACGTTGTCCCACGTTGTCCCACGTTGTCCCACGTTGTCCCACGTTGTCCCACGTTGTCCAACGATGTCCAACGGTGTCCCACGTTGTCCCACGTTGTCCCACGTTGTCCCACGTTGTCCCACGTTGTCCCACGTTGTCCCACGTTGTCCCACGTTGTCCCACGTTGTCCCACGTTGTCCCACGTTGTCCCACGTTGTCCCACGGTGTCCAACGGTGTCCAACGATGTCCCACGTTGTCCCACGTTGTCCCACGTTGTCCCACGTTGTCCCACGATGTCCCACGTTGTCCCACGTTGTCCCACGTTGTCCCACGTTGTCCCACGGTGTCCAACGGTGTCCAACGATGTCCCACGTTGTCCCACGTTGTCCCACGTTGTCCCACGTTGTCCCACGTTGTCCCACGTTGTCCCACGTTGTCCCACGTTGTCCCACGTTGTCCCACGTTGTCCCACGTTGTCCCACGTTGTCCCACGTTGTCCCACGGTGTCCAACGGTGTCCAACGATGTCCCACGTTGTCCCACGTTGTCCCACGTTGTCCCACGTTGTCCCACGATGTCCCACGTTGTCCCACGTTGTCCCACGTTGTCCCACGTTGTCCCACGTTGTCCCACGTTGTCCCACGTTGTCCCACGTTGTCCCACGTTGTCCCACGGTGTCCAACGATGTCCAACGGTGTCCAGCGATGTCTAACGGTGTCCCACGTTGTCCCACGTTTTCCCACGTTGTCCCACGTTTTCCCACGTTGTCCCACGTTGTCCCACGGTGTCCAACGATGTCCAACGATGTCCAACGGTGTCCCACGTTGTCCCACGTTGTTCCATGGTTTCCCACGTTGTCCCACGTTGTCCCACGGTGTCCAACGATGTCCAACGGTGTCCAACGGTGTCCAACGGTGTCCAACGGTGTCCCACGTTGTCCCACGTTGTCCCACGTTGTCCCACGTTGTCCCACGTTGTCCCACGTTGTCCAACGATGTCCAACGGTGTCCCACGTTGTCCCACGTTGTCCCACGTTGTCCCACGTTGTCCCACGTTGTCCCACGTTGTCCCACGTTGTCCCACGTTGTCCCACGTTGTCCCACGTTGTCCCACGTTGTCCCACGTTGTCCCACGGTGTCCAACGGTGTCCAACGATGTCCCACGTTGTCCCACGTTGTCCCACGTTGTCCCACGTTGTCCCACGATGTCCCACGTTGTCCCACGTTGTCCCACGTTGTCCCACGTTGTCCCACATTGTCCCACGTTGTCCCACGTTGTCCCACGTTGTCCGACGTTGTCCCACGTTGTCCCACGTTGTCCCACGTTGTCCCACGTTGTCCCACGGTGTCCAACGATGTCCAACGGTGTCCAACGGTGTCCCACGGTGTCCAACGGTGTCCAACGGTGTCCCACGGTGTCCAACGGTGTCCCACGATGTCCCACGTTGTCCCACGTTGTCCCACGTTGTCCCACGATGTCCCACGTTGTCCAACGATGTCCAACGGTGTCCCACGTTGTCCCACGTTGTCCTACGTTGTCCCACGTTGTCCCACGTTGTCCCACGTTGTCCCACGTTGTCCCACGTTGTCCCACGGTGTCCAACGGTGTCCCACGTTGTCCCACGTTGTCCCACGGTGTCCAACGATGTCCAACGGTGTCCAACGGTGTCCCACGGTGTCCCACGTTGTCCCACGTTGTCCCACGTTGTCCAACGGTGTCCCACGATGTCCAACGATGTCCAACGATGTCCAACGGTGTCCAACGGTGTCCAACGTTGTCCCACGTTGTCCCACGTTGTCCTACGTTGTCCCACGTTGTCCCACGTTGTCCCACGTTGTCCCACGTTGTCCCACGTTGTCCCACGGTGTCCAACGGTGTCCCACGTTGTCCCACGTTGTCCCACGGTGTCCAACGATGTCCAACGGTGTCCAACGGTGTCCCACGGTGTCCCACGTTGTCCCACGTTGTCCCACGTTGTCCAACGGTGTCCCACGATGTCCAACGATGTCCAACGATGTCCAACGGTGTCCAACGGTGTCCCACGTTGTCCCACGTTGTCCCACGTTGTCCCACGGTGTCCAACGGTGTCCCACGATGTCCACCGATGTCCAACGGTGTCCAACGGTGTCCAACGGTGTCCAACGATGTCCCACGTTGTCCCACGTTGTCCCACGTTGTCCCACGGTGTCCAACGATGTCCAACGGTGTCCCACGTTGTCCCACGTTGTCCCACGTTGTCCCACGTTGTCCCACGTTGTCCCACGTTGTCCCACGTTGTCCCACGTTGTCCCACGTTGTCCCACGTTGTCCCACGGTGTCCCACGATGTCCAACGATGTCCAACGGTGTCCAACGGTGTCCCACGTTGTCCCACGTTGTCCCACGTTGTCCCACGTTGTCCCACGGTGTCCAACGATGTCCAACGGTGTCCCACGTTGTCCAACGGTGTCCCACGTTGTCCCACGTTGTCCCACGTTGTCCCACGTTGTCCCACGTTGTCCCACGATGTCCCACGTTGTCCCACGTTGTCCCACGTTGTCCCACGTTGTCCCACGTTGTCCCACGTTGTCCCACGTTGTCCCACGTTGTCCCACGGTGTCCAACGATGTCCAACGGTGTCCAACGGTGTCCCACGGTGTCCAACGGTGTCCCACGTTGTCCCACGTTGTCCCACGTTGTCCCACGTTGTCCCACGTTGTCCCACGTTGTCCAACGATGTCCAACGGTGTCCCACGTTGTCCCACGTTGTCCCACGTTGTCCCACGTTGTCCCACGTTGTCCCACGTTGTCCCACGTTGTCCCACGTTGTCCCACGTTGTCCCACGTTGTCCCACGGTGTCCAACGATGTCCAACGATGTCCAACGGTGTCCCACGATGTCCAACGATGTCCAACGATGTCCAACGGTGTCCAACGGTGTCCCACGTTGTCCCACGTTGTCCCGCGTTGTCCCACGGTGTCCAACGATGTCCAACGGTGTCCCACGTTGTCCAACGGTGTCCCACGTTGTCCCACGTTGTCCCACGTTGTCCCACGTTGTCCCACGATGTCCCACGTTGTCCCACGTTGTCCCACGTTGTCCCAAGTTGTCCCACGTTGTCCCACGTTGTCCCACGTTGTCCCACGTTGTCCCACGTTGTCCCACGGTGTCCAACGATGTCCAACGGTGTCCAACGGTGTCCCACGGTGTCCAACGGTGTCCCACGTTGTCCCACGTTGTCCCACGTTGTCCCACGTTGTCCCACGTTGTCCCATGTTGTCCAACGATGTCCAACGGTGTCCCACGTTGTCCCACGTTGCCCCACGTTGTCCCACGTTGTCCCACGTTGTCCCACGTTGTCCCACGTTGTCCCACGTTGTCCCACGTGGTCCCACGTTGTCCCACGTTGTCCCACGGTGTCCAACGATGTCCAACGGTGTCCCACGTTGTCCAACGGTGTCCCACGTTGTCCCACGTTGTCCCACGTTGTCCCACGTTGTCCCACGATGTCCCACGTTGTCCCACGTTGTCCCACGTTGTCCCACGTTGTCCCACGTTGTCCCACGTTGTCCCACGTTGTCCCACGTTGTCCCACGGTGTCCCACGTTGTCCCACGTTGTCCCACGTTGTCCCACGGTGTCCAACGATGTCCAACGGTGTCCAACGGTGTCCCACGGTGTCCAACGGTGTCCCACGTTGTCCCACGTTGTCCCACGTTGTCCAACGATGTCCAACGGTGTCCCACGTTGTCCCACGTTGTTCCATGGTTTCCCACGTTGTCCCACGGTGTCCAACGATGTCCAACGGTGTCCAACGGTGTCCAACGGTGTCCAACGGTGTCCCACGTTGTCCCACGTTGTCCCACGTTGTCCCACGGTGTCCAACGATGTCCAACGGTGTCCCACGTTGTCCCACGTTGTCCCACGTTGTCCCACGTTGTCCAACGGTGTCCAACGGTGTCCCACGGTGTCCAACGTTGTCCCACGTTGTCCCACGTTGTCCCACGTTGTCCCACGTTGTCCCACGTTGTCCCACGTTGTCCAACGATGTCCAACGGTGTCCCACGTTGTCCCACGTTGTCCCACGTTGTCCCACGTTGTCCCACGTTGTCCCACGTTGTCCCACGTTGTCCCACGTTGTCCCACGTTGTCCCACGTTGTCCCACGTTGTCCCACGTTGTCCCACGGTGTCCCACGTTGTCCCACGTTGTCCCACGTTGTCCCACGTTGTCCCACGATGTCCCACGTTGTCCCACGTTGTCCCACGTTGTCCCACGTTGTCCCACGTTGTCCCACGTTGTCCCACGTTGTCCCACGTTGTCCCACGTTGTCCCACGTTGTCCCACGTTGTCCCACGGTGTCCAACGATGTCCCACGGTGTCCAGCGATGTCCAACGGTGTCCCACGTTGTCCCACGTTTTCCCACGTTGTCCCACGTTGTCCCACGGTGTCCAACGATGTCCAACGATGTCCAACGGTGTCCCACGTTGTCCCACGTTGTTCCATGGTTTCCCACGTTGTCCCACGTTGTCCCACGTTGTCCCACGTTGTGCCACGTTGTCCAACGGTGTCCAACGGTGTCCCACGGTGTCCAACGTTGTCCCACGTTGTCCCACGTTGTCCCACGTTGTCCCACGTTGTCCCACGTTGTCCCACGTTGTCCCACGATGTCCAACGGTGTCCCACGTTGTCCCACGTTGTCCCACGTTGTCCCACGTTGTCCCACGTTGTCCCACGTTGTCCCACGTTGTCCCACGTTGTCCCACGTTGTCCCACGTTGTCCCACGTTGTCCCACGTTGTCCCACGGTGTCCAACGGTGTCCAACGATGTCCCACGTTGTCCCACGTTGTCCCACGTTGTCCCACGTTGTCCCAAGATGTCCCACGTTGTCCCACGTTGTCCCACGTTGTCCCACGTTGTCCCACGTTGTCCCACGTTGTCCCACGTTGTCCCACATTGTCCCACGTTGTCCCACGTTGTCCGACGTTGTCCCACGTTGTCCCACGTTGTCCCACGTTGTCCCACGTTGTCCCACGGTGTCCAACGATGTAAAACGGTGTCCAACGGTGTCCAACGATGTCCCACGTTGTCCCACGTTGTCCCACGTTGTCCCACGGTGTCCAACGATGTCCAACGGTGTCCCACGTTGTCCCACGTTGTCCCACGTTGTCCCACGTTGTCCCACGTTGTCCCACGTTGTCCCACGTTGTCCCACGTTGTCCAACGGTGTCCCACGATGTCCAACGATGTCCAACGATGTCCAACGGTGTCCAACGGTGTCCCACGTTGTCCCACGTTGTCCCACGTTGTCCCACGGTGTCCAACGGTGTCCCACGATGTCCACCGATGTCCAACGGTGTCCAACGGTGTCCAACGGTGTCCCACGGTGTCCAACGATGTCCCACGTTGTCCCACGTTGTCCCACGTTGTCCCACGGTGTCCAACGGTGTCCCACGTTGTCCCACGTTGTCCCACGTTGTCCAACGATGTCCAACGGTGTCCCACGTTGTCCCACGTTGTTCCATGGTTTCCCACGTTGTCCCACGTTGTCCCACGTTGTCCCACGGTGTCCAACGATGTCCAACGGTGTCCAACGGTGTCCAACGGTGTCCAACGGTGTCCCACGTTGTCCCACGTTGTCCCACGTTGTCCCACGGTGTCCAACGATGTCCAACGGTGTCCCACGTTGTCCCACGTTGTCCCACGTTGTCCCACGTTGTCCCACGTTGTCCCACGGTGTCCAACGGTGTCCAACGATGTCCCACGTTGTCCCACGTTGTCCCACGTTGTCCCACGTTGTCCCACGATGTCCCACGTTGTCCCACGTTGTCCCACGTTGTCCCACGTTGTCCCACGTTGTCCCACGTTGTCCCACGTTGTCCCACGTTGTCCCACGGTGTCCAACGATGTCCAACGGTGTCCAGCGATGTCCAACGGTGTCCCACGTTGTCCCACGTTTTCCCACGTTGTCCCACGTTGTCCCACGTTGTCCCACGTTGTCCCACGTTGTCCCACGTTGTCCCACGTTGTCCCACGTTGTCCCACGTTGTCCCACGGTGTCCAACGATGTCCAACGGTGTCCAACGGTGTCCCACGGTGTCCAACGGTGTCCCACGTTGTCCCACGTTGTCCCACGTTGTCCAACGATGTCCAACGGTGTCCCACGTTGTCCCACGTTGTTCCATGGTTTCCCACGTTGTCCCACGGTGTCCAACGATGTCCAACGGTGTCCAACGGTGTCCAACGGTGTCCAACGGTGTCCCACGTTGTCCCACGTTGTCCCACGTTGTCCCACGGTGTCCAACGATGTCCAACGGTGTCCCACGTTGTCCCACGTTGTCCCACGTTGTCCCACGTTGTCCAACGGTGTCCAACGGTGTCCCACGTTGTCCCACGTTGTCCCACGTTGTCCAACGGTGTCCAACGGTGTCCCACGGTGTCCAACGATGTCCAACGGTGTCCCACGTTGTCCCACGTTGTTCCATGGTTTCCCACGTTGTCCCACGGTGTCCAACGATGTCCAACGGTGTCCCACGTTGTCCCACGTTGTCCCACGTTGTCCCACGTTGTCCAACGGTGTCCAACGGTGTCCCACGGTGTCCAACGTTGTCCCACGTTGTCCCACGTTGTCCCACGTTGTCCCACGTTGTCCCACGTTGTCCCACGTTGTCCAACGATGTCCAACGGTGTCCCACGTTGTCCCACGTTGTCCCACGTTGTCCCACGTTGTCCCACGTTGTCCCACGTTGTCCCACGTTGTCCCACGTTGTCCCACGTTGTCCCACGTTGTCCCACGTTGTCCCACGTTGTCCCACGGTGTCCCACGTTGTCCCACGTTGTCCCACGTTGTCCCACGTTGTCCCACGATGTCCCACGTTGTCCCACGTTGTCCCACGTTGTCCCACGTTGTCCCACGTTGTCCCACGTTGTCCCACGTTGTCCCACGTTGTCCCACGTTGTCCCACGTTGTCCCACGTTGTCCCACGGTGTCCAACGATGTCCAACGGTGTCCAGCGATGTCCAACGGTGTCCCACGTTGTCCCACGTTTTCCCACGTTGTCCCACGTTGTCCCACGGTGTCCAACGATGTCCAACGATGTCCAACGGTGTCCCACGTTGTCCCACGTTGTTCCATGGTTTCCCACGTTGTCCCACGTTGTCCCACGTTGTCCCACGTTGTGCCACGTTGTCCAACGGTGTCCAACGGTGTCCCACGGTGTCCAACGTTGTCCCACGTTGTCCCACGTTGTCCCACGTTGTCCCACGTTGTCCCACGTTGTCCCACGTTGTCCAACGATGTCCAACGGTGTCCCACGTTGTCCCACGTTGTCCCACGTTGTCCCACGTTGTCCCACGTTGTCCCACGTTGTCCCACGTTGTCCCACGTTGTCCCACGTTGTCCCACGTTGTCCCACGTTGTCCCACGTTGTCCCACGGTGTCCAACGGTGTCCAACGATGTCCCACGTTGTCCCACGTTGTCCCACGTTGTCCCACGTTGTCCCAAGATGTCCCACGTTGTCCCACGTTGTCCCACGTTGTCCCACGTTGTCCCACGTTGTCCCACGTTGTCCCACGTTGTCCCACATTGTCCCACGTTGTCCCACGTTGTCCGACGTTGTCCCACGTTGTCCCACGTTGTCCCACGTTGTCCCACGTTGTCCCACGGTGTCCAACGATGTAAAACGGTGTCCAACGGTGTCCAACGATGTCCCACGTTGTCCCACGTTGTCCCACGTTGTCCCACGGTGTCCAACGATGTCCAACGGTGTCCCACGTTGTCCCACGTTGTCCCACGTTGTCCCACGTTGTCCCACGTTGTCCCACGTTGTCCCACGTTGTCCCACGTTGTCCAACGGTGTCCCACGATGTCCAACGATGTCCAACGATGTCCAACGGTGTCCAACGGTGTCCCACGTTGTCCCACGTTGTCCCACGTTGTCCCACGGTGTCCAACGGTGTCCCACGATGTCCACCGATGTCCAACGGTGTCCAACGGTGTCCAACGGTGTCCCACGGTGTCCAACGATGTCCCACGTTGTCCCACGTTGTCCCACGTTGTCCCACGGTGTCCAACGGTGTCCCACGTTGTCCCACGTTGTCCCACGTTGTCCAACGATGTCCAACGGTGTCCCACGTTGTCCCACGTTGTTCCATGGTTTCCCACGTTGTCCCACGTTGTCCCACGTTGTCCCACGGTGTCCAACGATGTCCAACGGTGTCCAACGGTGTCCAACGGTGTCCAACGGTGTCCCACGTTGTCCCACGTTGTCCCACGTTGTCCCACGGTGTCCAACGATGTCCAACGGTGTCCCACGTTGTCCCACGTTGTCCCACGTTGTCCCACGTTGTCCCACGTTGTCCCACGGTGTCCAACGGTGTCCAACGATGTCCCACGTTGTCCCACGTTGTCCCACGTTGTCCCACGTTGTCCCACGATGTCCCACGTTGTCCCACGTTGTCCCACGTTGTCCCACGTTGTCCCACGTTGTCCCACGTTGTCCCACGTTGTCCCACGTTGTCCCACGGTGTCCAACGTTGTCCAACGGTGTCCAGCGATGTCCAACGGTGTCCCACGTTGTCCCACGTTTTCCCACGTTGTCCCACGTTGTCCCACGGTGTCCAACGATGTCCAACGATGTCCAACGGTGTCCCACGTTGTCCCACGTTGTTCCATGGTTTCCCACGTTGTCCCACGTTGTCCCACGTTGTCCCACGTTGTCCCACGTTGTCCAACGGTGTCCAACGGTGTCCCACGGTGTCCAACGTTGTCCCACGTTGTCCCACGTTGTCCCACGTTGTCCCACGTTGTCCCACGTTGTCCCACGTTGTCCAACGATGTCCAACGGTGTCCCACGTTGTCCCACGTTGTCCCACGTTGTCCCACGTTGTCCCACGTTGTCCCACGTTGTCCCACGTTGTCCCACGTTGTCCCACGTTGTCCCACGTTGTCCCACGTTGTCCCACGTTGTCCCACGGTGTCCCACGTTGTCCCACGTTGTCCCACGTTGTCCCACGTTGTCCCACGATGTCCCACGTTGTCCCACGTTGTCCCACGTTGTCCCACGTTGTCCCACGTTGTCCCACGTTGTCCCACGTTGTCCCACGTTGTCCCACGTTGTCCCACGTTGTCCCACGTTGTCCCACGGTGTCCAACGATGTCCAACGGTGTCCAGCGATGTCCAACGGTGTCCCACGTTGTCCCACGTTTTCCCACGTTGTCCCACGTTGTCCCACGTTGTCCCACGTTGTCCCACGTTGTCCCACGTTGTCCCACGTTGTCCAACGATGTCCAACGGTGTCCCACGTTGTCCCACGTTGTCCCACGTTGTCCCACGTTGTCCCACGTTGTCCCACGTTGTCCCACGTTGTCCCACGTTGTCCCACGTTGTCCCACGTTGTCCCACGTTGTCCCACGTTGTCCCACGGTGTCCAACGGTGTCCAACGATGTCCCACGTTGTCCCACGTTGTCCCACGTTGTCCCACGTTGTCCCAAGATGTCCCACGTTGTCCCACGTTGTCCCACGTTGTCCCACGTTGTCCCACGTTGTCCCACGTTGTCCCACGTTGTCCCACATTGTCCCACGTTGTCCCACGTTGTCCGACGTTGTCCCACGTTGTCCCACGTTGTCCCACGTTGTCCCACGTTGTCCCACGGTGTCCAACGATGTAAAACGGTGCCCAACGGTGTCCAACGATGTCCCACGTTGTCCCACGTTGTCCCACGTTGTCCCACGGTGTCCAACGATGTCCAACGGTGTCCCACGTTGTCCCACGTTGTCCCACGTTGTCCCACGTTGTCCCACGTTGCCCCACGTTGTCCCACGTTGTCCCACGTTGTCCAACGGTGTCCCACGATGTCCAACGATGTCCAACGATGTCCAACGGTGTCCAACGGTGTCCCACGTTGTCCCACGTTGTCCCACGTTGTCCCACGGTGTCCAACGGTGTCCCACGATGTCCACCGATGTCCAACGGTGTCCAACGGTGTCCAACGGTGTCCAACGGTGTCCAACGATGTCCAACGATGTCCAACGGTGTCCCACGTTGTCCCACGTTGTTCCATGGTTTCCCACGTTGTCCCACGTTGTCCCACGTTGTCCCACGGTGTCCAACGATGTCCAACGGTGTCCAACGGTGTCCAACGGTGTCCAACGGTGTCCCACGTTGTCCCACGTTGTCCCACGTTGTCCCACGATGTCCCACGTTGTCCCACGTTGTCCCACGTTGTCCCACGTTGTCCCACGATGTCCCACGTTGTCCCACGTTGTCCCACGTTGTCCCACGATGTCCCACGTTGTCCCACGTTGTCCCACGTTGTCCCGCGTTGTCCCACGTTGTCCCACGGTGTCCAACGATGTCCAACGGTGTCCCACGTTGTCCCACGTTGTCCCACGGTGTCCAACGATGTCCAACGATGTCCAACGGTGTCCCACGTTGTCCCACGTTGTTCCATGGTTTCCCACGTTGTCCCACGTTGTCCCACGTTGTCCCACGGTGTCCAACGATGTCCAACGGTGTCCAACGGTGTCCAACGGTGTCCAACGGTGTCCCACGTTGTCCCACGTTGTCCCACGTTGTCCCACGTTGTCCCACGTTGTCCCACGTTGTCCAACGATGTCCAACGGTGTCCCACGTTGTCCCACGTTGTCCCACGTTGTCCCACGTTGTCCCACGTTGTCCCACGTTGTCCCACGTTGTCCCACGTTGTCCCACGTTGTCCCACGTTGTCCCACGTTGTCCCACGTTGTCCCACGGTGTCCAACGGTGTCCAACGATGTCCCACGTTGTCCCACGTTGTCCCACGTTGTCCCACGTTGTCCCACGATGTCCCACGTTGTCCCACGTTGTCCCACGTTGTCCCACGTTGTCCCACGGTGTCCAACGGTGTCCAACGATGTCCCACGTTGTCCCACGTTGTCCCACGTTGTCCCACGTTGTCCCACGTTGTCCCACGTTGTCCCACGTTGTCCCACGTTGTCCCACGTTGTCCCACGTTGTCCCACGTTGTCCCACGTTGTCCCACGTTGTCCCACGGTGTCCAACGGTGTCCAACGATGTCCCACGTTGTCCCACGTTGTCCCACGTTGTCCCACGTTGTCCCACGATGTCCCACGTTGTCCCACGTTGTCCCACGTTGTCCCACGTTGTCCCACGTTGTCCCACGTTGTCCCACGTTGTCCCACGTTGTCCCACGTTGTCCCACGGTGTCCAACGATGTCCAACGGTGTCCAGCGATGTCCAACGGTGTCCCACGTTGTCCCACGTTTTCCCACGTTGTCCCACGTTTTCCCACGTTGTCCCACGTTGTCCCACGGTGTCCAACGATGTCCAACGATGTCCAACGGTGTCCCACGTTGTCCCACGTTGTTCCATGGTTTCCCACGTTGTCCCACGTTGTCCCACGGTGTCCAACGATGTCCAACGGTGTCCAACGGTGTCCAACGGTGTCCAACGGTGTCCCACGTTGTCCCACGTTGTCCCACGTTGTCCCACGTTGTCCCACGTTGTCCCACGTTGTCCAACGATGTCCAACGGTGTCCCACGTTGTCCCACGTTGTCCCACGTTGTCCCACGTTGTCCCACGTTGTCCCACGTTGTCCCACGTTGTCCCACGTTGTCCCACGTTGTCCCACGGTGTCCAACGGTGTCCAACGATGTCCCACGTTGTCCCACGTTGTCCCACGTTGTCCCACGTTGTCCCACGATGTCCCACGTTGTCACACGTTGTCCCACGTTGTCCCACGTTCTCCCACGTTGTCCCACATTGTCCCACGTTGTCCCACGTTGTCCCACGTTGTCCGACGTTGTCCCACGTTGTCCCACGTTGTCCCACGTTGTCCCACGTTATCCCACGGTGTCCAACGATGTCCAACGGTGTCCAACGGTGTCCCACGGTGTCCAACGGTGTCCAACGGTGTCCCACGGTGTCCAACGGTGTCCCACGATGTCCCACGTTGTCCCACGTTGTCCCACGTTGTCCCACGATGTCCCACGTTGTCCAACGATGTCCAACGGTGTCCCACGTTGTCCCACGTTGTCCTACGTTGTCCCACGTTGTCCCACGTTGTCCCACGTTGTCCCACGTTGTCCCACGTTGTCCCACGGTGTCCAACGGTGTCCCACGTTGTCCCACGTTGTCCCACGGTGTCCAACGATGTCCAACGGTGTCCAACGGTGTCCCACGGTGTCCCACGTTGTCCCACGTTGTCCCACGTTGTCCAACGGTGTCCCACGATGTCCAACGATGTCCAACGATGTCCAACGGTGTCCAACGGTGTCCAACGTTGTCCCACGTTGTCCCACGTTGTCCTACGTTGTCCCACGTTGTCCCACGTTGTCCCACGTTGTCCCACGTTGTCCCACGTTGTCCCACGGTGTCCAACGGTGTCCCACGTTGTCCCACGTTGTCCCACGGTGTCCAACGATGTCCAACGGTGTCCAACGGTGTCCCACGGTGTCCCACGTTGTCCCACGTTGTCCCACGTTGTCCAACGGTGTCCCACGATGTCCAACGATGTCCAACGATGTCCAACGGTGTCCAACGGTGTCCCACGTTGTCCCACGTTGTCCCACGTTGTCCCACGGTGTCCAACGGTGTCCCACGGTGTCCACCGATGTCCAACGGTGTCCAACGGTGTCCAACGGTGTCCAACGATGTCCCACGTTGTCCCACGTTGTCCCACGTTGTCCCACGGTGTCCAACGATGTCCAACGGTGTCCCACGTTGTCCCACGTTGTCCCACGTTGTCCCACGTTGTCCCACGTTGTCCCACGTTGTCCCACGTTGTCCCACGTTGTCCCACGTTGTCCCACGTTGTCCCACGTTGTCCCACGGTGTCCAACGATGTCCAACGATGTCCAACGGTGTCCAACGGTGTCCCACGTTGTCCCACGTTGTCCCACGTTGTCCCACGTTGTCCCACGTTGTCCCACGGTGTCCAACGATGTCCAACGGTGTCCCACGTTGTCCAACGGTGTCCCACGTTGTCCCACGTTGTCCCACGTTGTCCCACGTTGTCCCACGTTGTCCCACGATGTCCCACGTTGTCCCACGTTGTCCCACGTTGTCCCACGTTGTCCCACGTTGTCCCACGTTGTCCCACGTTGTCCCACGTTGTCCCACGGTGTCCAACGATGTCCAACGGTGTCCAACGGTGTCCCACGGTGTCCAACGGTGTCCCACGTTGTCCCACGTTGTCCCACGTTGTCCCACGTTGTCCCACGTTGTCCCACGTTGTCCAACGATGTCCAACGGTGTCCCACGTTGTCCCACGTTGTCCCACGTTGTCCCACGTTGTCCCACGTTGTCCCACGTTGTCCCACGTTGTCCCACGTTGTCCCACGTTGTCCCACGTTGTCCCACGTTGTCCCACGGTGTCCAACGATGTCCAACGATGTCCAACGGTGTCCCACGATGTCCAACGATGTCCAACGATGTCCAACGGTGTCCCACGTTGTCCCACGTTGTCCCGCGTTGTCCCACGGTGTCCAACGATGTCCAACGGTGTCCCACGTTGTCCAACGGTGTCCCACGTTGTCCCACGTTGTCCCACGTTGTCCCACGTTGTCCCACGTTGTCCCACGTTGTCCCACGTTGTCCCACGTTGTCCCACGTTGTCCCACGTTGTCCCACGTTGTCCCACGTTGTCCCACGGTGTCCAACGATGTCCAACGATGTCCAACGGTGTCCCACGATGTCCAACGATGTCCAACGATGTCCAACGGTGTCCCACGTTGTCCCACGTTGTCCCGCGTTGTCCCACGGTGTCCAACGATGTCCAACGGTGTCCCACGTTGTCCAACGGTGTCCCACGTTGTCCCACGTTGTCCCACGTTGTCCCACGTTGTCCCACGTTGTCCCACGGTGTCCAACGGTGTCCAACGATGTCCCACGTTGTCCCACGTTGTCCCACGTTGTCCCACGTTGTCCCACGATGTCCCACGTTGTCCCACGTTGTCCCACGTTGTCCCACGTTGTCCCACGGTGTCCAACGGTGTCCAACGATGTCCCACGTTGTCCCACGTTGTCCCACGTTGTCCCACGTTGTCCCACGTTGTCCCACGTTGTCCCACGTTGTCCCACGTTGTCCCACGTTGTCCCACGTTGTCCCACGTTGTCCCACGTTGTCCCACGTTGTCCCACGGTGTCCAACGGTGTCCAACGATGTCCCACGTTGTCCCACGTTGTCCCACGTTGTCCCACGTTGTCCCACGATGTCCCACGTTGTCCCACGTTGTCCCACGTTGTCCCACGTTGTCCCACGTTGTCCCACGTTGTCCCACGTTGTCCCACGTTGTCCCACGTTGTCCCACGGTGTCCAACGATGTCCAACGGTGTCCAGCGATGTCCAACGGTGTCCCACGTTGTCCCACGTTTTCCCACGTTGTCCCACGTTTTCCCACGTTGTCCCACGTTGTCCCACGGTGTCCAACGATGTCCAACGATGTCCAACGGTGTCCCACGTTGTCCCACGTTGTTCCATGGTTTCCCACGTTGTCCCACGTTGTCCCACGGTGTCCAACGATGTCCAACGGTGTCCAACGGTGTCCAACGGTGTCCAACGGTGTCCCACGTTGTCCCACGTTGTCCCACGTTGTCCCACGTTGTCCCACGTTGTCCCACGTTGTCCAACGATGTCCAACGGTGTCCCACGTTGTCCCACGTTGTCCCACGTTGTCCCACGTTGTCCCACGTTGTCCCACGTTGTCCCACGTTGTCCCACGTTGTCCCACGTTGTCCCACGGTGTCCAACGGTGTCCAACGATGTCCCACGTTGTCCCACGTTGTCCCACGTTGTCCCACGTTGTCCCACGATGTCCCACGTTGTCCCACGTTGTCCCACGTTGTCCCACGTTGTCCCACGTTGTCCCACATTGTCCCACGTTGTCCCACGTTGTCCCACGTTGTCCGACGTTGTCCCACGTTGTCCCACGTTGTCCCACGTTGTCCCACGTTATCCCACGGTGTCCAACGATGTCCAACGGTGTCCAACGGTGTCCCACGGTGTCCAACGGTGTCCAACGGTGTCCCACGGTGTCCAACGGTGTCCCACGATGTCCCACGTTGTCCCACGTTGTCCCACGTTGTCCCACGATGTCCCACGTTGTCCAACGATGTCCAACGGTGTCCCACGTTGTCCCACGTTGTCCTACGTTGTCCCACGTTGTCCCACGTTGTCCCACGTTGTCCCACGTTGTCCCACGTTGTCCCACGGTGTCCAACGGTGTCCCACGTTGTCCCACGTTGTCCCACGGTGTCCAACGATGTCCAACGGTGTCCAACGGTGTCCCACGGTGTCCCACGTTGTCCCACGTTGTCCCACGTTGTCCAACGGTGTCCCACGATGTCCAACGATGTCCAACGATGTCCAACGGTGTCCAACGGTGTCCAACGTTGTCCCACGTTGTCCCACGTTGTCCTACGTTGTCCCACGTTGTCCCACGTTGTCCCACGTTGTCCCACGTTGTCCCACGTTGTCCCACGGTGTCCAACGGTGTCCCACGTTGTCCCACGTTGTCCCACGGTGTCCAACGATGTCCCACGGTGTCCAACGGTGTCCCACGGTGTCCCACGTTGTCCCACGTTGTCCCACGTTGTCCAACGGTGTCCCACGATGTCCAACGATGTCCAACGATGTCCAACGGTGTCCAACGGTGTCCCACGTTGTCCCACGTTGTCCCACGTTGTCCCACGGTGTCCAACGGTGTCCCACGATGTCCACCGATGTCCAACGGTGTCCAACGGTGTCCAACGGTGTCCAACGATGTCCCACGTTGTCCCACGTTGTCCCACGTTGTCCCACGGTGTCCAACGATGTCCAACGGTGTCCCACGTTGTCCCACGTTGTCCCACGTTGTCCCACGTTGTCCCACGTTGTCCCACGTTGTCCCACGTTGTCCCACGTTGTCCCACGTTGTCCCACGTTGTCCCACGTTGTCCCACGGTGTCCAACGATGTCCAACGATGTCCAACGGTGTCCAACGGTGTCCCACGTTGTCCCACGTTGTCCCACGTTGTCCCACGTTGTCCCACGTTGTCCCACGGTGTCCAACGATGTCCAACGGTGTCCCACGTTGTCCAACGGTGTCCCACGTTGTCCCACGTTGTCCCACGTTGTCCCACGTTGTCCCACGTTGTCCCACGATGTCCCACGTTGTCCCACGTTGTCCCACGTTGTCCCACGTTGTCCCACGTTGTCCCACGTTGTCCCACGTTGTCCCACGTTGTCCCACGGTGTCCAACGATGTCCAACGGTGTCCAACGGTGTCCCACGGTGTCCAACGGTGTCCCACGTTGTCCCACGTTGTCCCACGTTGTCCCACGTTGTCCCACGTTGTCCCACGTTGTCCAACGATGTCCAACGGTGTCCCACGTTGTCCCACGTTGTCCCACGTTGTCCCACGTTGTCCCACGTTGTCCCACGTTGTCCCACGTTGTCCCACGTTGTCCCACGTTGTCCCACGTTGTCCCACGTTGTCCCACGGTGTCCAACGATGTCCAACGATGTCCAACGGTGTCCCACGATGTCCAACGATGTCCAACGATGTCCAACGGTGTCCCACGTTGTCCCACGTTGTCCCGCGTTGTCCCACGGTGTCCAACGATGTCCAACGGTGTCCCACGTTGTCCAACGGTGTCCCACGTTGTCCCACGTTGTCCCACGTTGTCCCACGTTGTCCCACGATGTCCCACGTTGTCCCACGTTGTCCCACGTTGTCCCAAGTTGTCCCACGTTGTCCCACGTTGTCCCACGTTGTCCCACGTTGTCCCACGTTGTCCCACGGTGTCCAACGATGTCCAACGGTGTCCAACGGTGTCCCACGGTGTCCAACGGTGTCCCACGTTGTCCCACGTTGTCCCACGTTGTCCCACGTTGTCCCACGTTGTCCCATGTTGTCCAACGATGTCCAACGGTGTCACACGTTGTCCCACGTTGCCCCACGTTGTCCCACGTTGTCCCACGTTGTCCCACGTTGTCCCACGTTGTCCCACGTTGTCCCACGTGGTCCCACGTTGTCCCACGTTGTCCCACGGTGTCCAACGATGTCCAACGGTGTCCCACGTTGTCCAACGGTGTCCCACGTTGTCCCACGTTGTCCCACGTTGTCCCACGTTGTCCCACGATGTCCCACGTTGTCCCACGTTGTCCCACGTTGTCCCACGTTGTCCCACGTTGTCCCACGTTGTCCCACGTTGTCCCACGTTGTCCCACGTTGTCCCACGTTGTCCCACGTTGTCCCACGGTGTCCAACGATGTCCAACGGTGTCCAACGGTGTCCCACGGTGTCCAACGGTGTCCCACGTTGTCCCACGTTGTCCCACGTTGTCCAACGATGTCCAACGGTGTCCCACGTTGTCCCACGTTGTTCCATGGTTTCCCACGTTGTCCCACGTTGTCCCACGTTGTCCCACGGTGTCCAACGATGTCCAACGGTGTCCAACGGTGTCCAACGGTGTCCAACGGTGTCCCACGTTGTCCCACGTTGTCCCACGTTGTCCCACGGTGTCCAACGATGTCCAACGGTGTCCCACGTTGTCCCACGTTGTCCCACGTTGTCCCACGTTGTCCCACGTTGTCCCACGGTGTCCAACGGTGTCCAACGATGTCCCACGTTGTCCCACGTTGTCCCACGTTGTCCCACGTTGTCCCACGATGTCCCACGTTGTCCCACGTTGTCCCACGTTGTCCCACGTTGTCCGACGTTGTCCCACGTTGTCCCACGTTGTCCCACGTTGTCCCACGTTGTCCCACGGTGTCCAACGATGTAAAACGGTGTCCAACGGTGTCCAACGATGTCCCACGTTGTCCCACGTTGTCCCACGTTGTCCCACGGTGTCCAACGATGTCCAACGGTGTCCCACGTTGTCCCACGTTGTCCCACGTTGTCCCACGTTGTCCCACGTTGTCCCACGTTGTCCCACGTTGTCCCACGTTGTCCAACGGTGTCCCACGATGTCCAACGATGTCCAACGATGTCCAACGGTGTCCAACGGTGTCCCACGTTGTCCCACGTTGTCCCACGTTGTCCCACGGTGTCCAACGGTGTCCCACGATGTCCACCGATGTCCAACGGTGTCCAACGGTGTCCAACGGTGTCCCACGGTGTCCAACGATGTCCCACGTTGTCCCACGTTGTCCCACGTTGTCCCACGGTGTCCAACGGTGTCCCACGTTGTCCCACGTTGTCCCACGTTGTCCAACGATGTCCAACGGTGTCCCACGTTGTCCCACGTTGTTCCATGGTTTCCCACGTTGTCCCACGTTGTCCCACGTTGTCCCACGGTGTCCAACGATGTCCAACGGTGTCCAACGGTGTCCAACGGTGTCCAACGGTGTCCCACGTTGTCCCACGTTGTCCCACGTTGTCCCACGGTGTCCAACGATGTCCAACGGTGTCCCACGTTGTCCCACGTTGTCCCACGTTGTCCCACGTTGTCCCACGTTGTCCCACGGTGTCCAACGGTGTCCAACGATGTCCCACGTTGTCCCACGTTGTCCCACGTTGTCCCACGTTGTCCCACGATGTCCCACGTTGTCCCACGTTGTCCCACGTTGTCCCACGTTGTCCCACGTTGTCCCACGTTGTCCCACGTTGTCCCACGTTGTCCCACGGTGTCCAACGATGTCCAACGGTGTCCAGCGATGTCCAACGGTGTCCCACGTTGTCCCACGTTTTCCCACGTTGTCCCACGTTGTCCCACGGTGTCCAACGATGTCCAACGATGTCCAACGGTGTCCCACGTTGTCCCACGTTGTTCCATGGTTTCCCACGTTGTCCCACGTTGTCCCACGTTGTCCCACGTTGTCCCACGTTGTCCAACGGTGTCCAACGGTGTCCCACGGTGTCCAACGTTGTCCCACGTTGTCCCACGTTGTCCCACGTTGTCCCACGTTGTCCCACGTTGTCCCACGTTGTCCAACGATGTCCAACGGTGTCCCACGTTGTCCCACGTTGTCCCACGTTGTCCCACGTTGTCCCACGTTGTCCCACGTTGTCCCACGTTGTCCCACGTTGTCCCACGTTGTCCCACGTTGTCCCACGTTGTCCCACGTTGTCCCACGGTGTCCCACGTTGTCCCACGTTGTCCAACGATGTCCAACGGTGTCCCACGTTGTCCCACGTTGTCCCACGTTGTCCCACGTTGTCCCACGTTGTCCCACGTTGTCCCACGTTGTCCCACGGTGTCCAACGATGTCCAGCGGTGTCCAGCGATGTCCAACGGTGTCCCACGTTGTCCCACGTTTTCCCACGTTGTCCCACGTTGTCCCACGGTGTCCAACGATGTCCAACGATGTCCAACGGTGTCCCACGTTGTCCCACGTTGTTCCATGGTTTCCCACGTTGTCCCACGTTGTCCCACGTTGTCCCACGTTGTGCCACGTTGTCCATCGGTGTCCAACGGTGTCCCACGGTGTCCAACGTTGTCCCACGTTGTCCCACGTTGTCCCACGTTGTCCCACGTTGTCCCACGTTGTCCCACGTTGTCCAACGATGTCCAACGGTGTCCCACGTTGTCCCACGTTGTCCCACGTTGTCCCACGTTGTCCCACGTTGTCCCACGTTGTCCCACGTTGTCCCACGTTGTCCCACGTTGTCCGACGTTGTCCCACGTTGTCCCACGTTGTCCCACGTTGTCCCACGTTGTCCCACGGTGTCCAACGATGTAAAACGGTGTCCAACGGTGTCCAACGATGTCCCACGTTGTCCCACGTTGTCCCACGTTGTCCCACGGTGTCCAACGATGTCCAACGGTGTCCCACGTTGT
Organism: Bombus terrestris; assembly: GCF_910591885.1. Classification (NCBI taxonomy): domain Eukaryota; kingdom Metazoa; phylum Arthropoda; class Insecta; order Hymenoptera; family Apidae; genus Bombus; species Bombus terrestris. The sequence goes on from NW_025963607.1 coordinate 125,816, forward strand.
CCCACGTTGTCCCACGTTGTCCCACGTTGTCCCACGTTGTCCCACGTTGTCCCACGTTGTCCAACGGTGTCCCACGATGTCCAACGATGTCCAACGGTGTCCAACGATGTCCCACGTTGTCCCACGTTGTCCCACGTTGTCCCACGGTGTCCAACGATGTCCAACGGTGTCCCACGTTGTCCCACGTTGTCCCACGTTGTCCCACGTTGTCCCACGTTGTCCCACGTTGTCCCACGTTGTCCCACGTTGTCCCACGTTGTCCCACGTTGTCCCACGGTGTCCAACGATGTCCAACGGTGTCCAGCGATGTCCAACGGTGTCCCACGATGTCCAACGATGTCCAACGATGTCCAACGGTGTCCAACGGTGTCCCACGTTGTCCCACGTTGTCCCACGTTGTCCCACGGTGTCCCACGTTGTCCCACGTTGTCCCACGATGTCCCACGTTGTCCCACGTTGTCCCACGTTGTCCCACGTTGTCCCACGTTGTCCCACGTTGTCCCACGTTGTCCCACGTTGTCCCACGTTGTCCCACGTTGTCCCACGTTTTCCCACGTTGTCCCACGTTGTCCCACGGTGTCCAACGATGTCCAACGGTGTCCAACGGTGTCCCACGGTGTCCAACGTTGTCCCACGTTGTCCCACGTTGTCCCACGTTGTCCCACGTTGTCCCACGTTGTCCCACGTTGTCCCACGTTGTCAAACGATGTCCCACGTTGTCCCACGTTGTCCCACGTTGTCCCACGTTGTCCCACGTTGTCCCACGTTGTCCCACGTTGTCCCACGTTGTCCCACGTTGTCCCACGTTTTCCCACGTTGTCCCACGTTGTCCCACGGTGTCCAACGATGTCCAACGGTGTCCCACGTTGTCCAACGGTGTCCCACGTTGTCCCACGTTGTCCCACGTTGTCCCACGTTGTCAAACGATGTCCCACGTTGTCCCACGTTGTCCCACGTTGTCCCACGTTGTCCCACGTTGTCCCACGTTGTCCCACGTTGTCCCACGTTGTCCCACGTTGTCCCACGGTGTCCAACGATGTCCAACGGTGTCCCACGTTGTCCCACGTTGTTCCATGGTTTCCCACGTTGTCCCACGTTGTCCCACGTTGTCCCACGTTGTCCCACGTTGTCCAACGGTGTCCAACGGTGTCCCACGTTGTCCCACGTTGTCCCACGTTGTCCCACGTTGTCCCACGTTGTCCCACGTTGTCCCACGTTGTCCAACGATGTCCAACGGTGTCCCACGTTGTCCCACGTTGTTCCATGGTTTCCCACGTTGTCCCACGTTGTCCCACGTTGTCCCACGGTGTCCAACGATGTCCAACGGTGTCCAACGGTGTCCAACGGTGTCCAACGGTGTCCCACGTTGTCCCACGTTGTCCCACGTTGTCCCACGGTGTCCAACGATGTCCAACGGTGTCCCACGTTGTCCCACGTTGTCCCACGTTGTCCCACGTTGTCCCACGTTGTCCCACGATGTCCCGCGTTGTCCCACGTTGTCCCACGTTGTTCCACGTTGTCCCACGTTGTCCCACGTTGTCCCACGTTGTCCCACGTTGTCCCACGTTGTCCCACGTTGTCCCACGTTTTCCCACGTTGTCCCACGTTGTCCCACGGTGTCCAACGATGTCCAACGGTGTCCAACGGTGTCCCACGGTGTCCAACGTTGTCCCACGTTGTCCCACGTTGTCCCACGTTGTCCCACGTTGTCCCACGTTGTCCCACGTTTTCCCACGTTGTCCCACGTTGTCCCACGTTGTCCCACGTTGTCCCACGTTGTCCCACGTTGTCCCACGTTGTCCCACGTTGTCCCACGTTGTCCCACGTTTTCCCACGTTGTCCCACGTTGTCCCACGGTGTCCAACGATGTCCAACGGTGTCCCACGTTGTCCAACGGTGTCCCACGTTGTCCCACGTTGTCCCACGTTGTCCCACGTTGTCCCACGTTGTCCCACGTTGTCAAACGATGTCCCACGTTGTCCCACGTTGTCCCACGTTGTCCCACGTTGTCCCACGTTGTCCCACGTTGTCCCACGTTGTCCCACGTTGTCCCACGTTGTCCCACGTTTTCCCACGTTGTCCCACGTTGTCCCACGGTGTCCAACGATGTCCAACGGTGTCCCACGTTGTCCAACGGTGTCCCACGTTGTCCCACGTTGTCCCACGTTGTCCCACGTTGTCAAACGATGTCCCACGTTGTCCCACGTTGTCCCACGTTGTCCCACGTTGTCCCACGTTGTCCCACGTTGTCCCACGTTGTCCCACGTTGTCCCACGTTGTCCCACGGTGTCCAACGATGTCCAACGGTGTCCCACGTTGTCCCACGTTGTTCCATGGTTTCCCACGTTGTCCCACGTTGTCCCACGTTGTCCCACGTTGTGCCACGTTGTCCAACGGTGTCCAACGGTGTCCCACGTTGTCCCACGTTGTCCCACGTTGTCCCACGTTGTCCCACGTTGTCCCACGTTGTCCCACGTTGTCCAACGATGTCCAACGGTGTCCCACGTTGTCCCACGTTGTTCCATGGTTTCCCACGTTGTCCCACGTTGTCCCACGTTGTCCCACGGTGTCCAACGATGTCCAACGGTGTCCAACGGTGTCCAACGGTGTCCAACGGTGTCCCACGTTGTCCCACGTTGTCCCACGTTGTCCCACGGTGTCCAACGATGTCCAACGGTGTCCCACGTTGTCCCACGTTGTCCCACGTTGTCCCACGTTGTCCCACGTTGTCCCACGATGTCCCGCGTTGTCCCACGTTGTCCCACGTTGTTCCACGTTGTCCCACGTTGTCCCACGTTGTCCCACGTTGTCCCACGTTGTCCCACGTTGTCCCACGTTTTCCCACGTTTTCCCACGTTGTCCCACGTTGTCCCACGGTGTCCAACGATGTCCAACGGTGTCCAACGGTGTCCCACGGTGTCCAACGTTGTCCCACGTTGTCCCACGTTGTCCCACGTTGTCCCACGTTGTCCCACGTTGTCCCACGTTTTCCCACGTTGTCCCACGTTGTCCCACGTTGTCCCACGTTGTCCCACGTTGTCCCACGTTGTCCCACGTTGTCCCACGTTGTCCCACGTTGTCCCACGTTTTCCCACGTTGTCCCACGTTGTCCCACGGTGTCCAACGATGTCCAACGGTGTCCCACGTTGTCCAACGGTGTCCCACGTTGTCCCACGTTGTCCCACGTTGTCCCACGTTGTCAAACGATGTCCCACGTTGTCCCACGTTGTCCCACGTTGTCCCACGTTGTCCCACGTTGTCCCACGTTGTCCCACGTTGTCCCACGTTGTCCCACGTTGTCCCACGTTGTCCCACGGTGTCCAACGATGTCCAACGGTGTCCAACGGTGTCCCACGGTGTCCAACGGTGTCCCACGTTGTCCCACGTTGTCCCACGTTGTCCCACGTTGTCCCACGTTGTCCCACGTTGTCCCACGTTGTCCAACGATGTCCAACGGTGTCCCACGTTGTCCCACGTTGTTCCATGGTTTCCCACGTTGTCCCACGTTGTCCCACGTTGTCCCACGGTGTCCAACGATGTCCAACGGTGTCCAACGGTGTCCAACGGTGTCCCACGTTGTCCCACGTTGTCCCACGTTGTCCCACGGTGTCCAACGATGTCCAACGGTGTCCCACGTTGTCCCACGTTGTCCCACGTTGTCCCACGTTGTCCCACGTTGTCCCACGTTGTCCCACGTTGTCCCACGTTGTCCCACGATGTCCCACGTTGTCCCACGTTGTCCCACGTTGTCCCACGTTGTCCCACGTTGTCCCACGTTGTCCCACGTTGTCCCACGTTGTCCCACGTTGTCCCACGTTGTCCCACGTTGTCCCACGTTGTCCCACGTTGTTCCATGGTTTCCCACGTTGTCCCACGTTGTCCCACGTTGTCCCACGTTGTCCCACGGTGTCCAACGATGTCCAACGATGTCCAACGGTGTCCCACGTTGTCCCACGTTGTTCCATGGTTTCCCACGTTGTCCCACGTTTTCCCACGTTGTCCCACGTTGTCCCACGGTGTCCAACGATGTCCAACGGTGTCCAACGGTGTCCCACGGTGTCCAACGTTGTCCCACGTTGTCCCACGTTGTCCCACGTTGTCCCACGTTGTCCCACGTTGTCCCACGTTGTCCCACGTTGTCAAACGATGTCCCACGTTGTCCCACGTTGTCCCACGTTGTCCCACGTTGTCCCACGTTGTCCCACGTTGTCCCACGTTGTCCCACGTTGTCCCACGTTGTCCCACGTTTTCCCACGTTGTCCCACGTTGTCCCACGGTGTCCAACGATGTCCAACGGTGTCCCACGTTGTCCAACGGTGTCCCACGTTGTCCCACGTTGTCCCAAGTTGTCCCACGTTGTCAAACGATGTCCCACGTTGTCCCACGTTGTCCCACGTTGTCCCACGTTGTCCCACGTTGTCCCACGTTGTCGCACGTTGTCCCACGTTGTCCCACGTTGTCCCACGGTGTCCAACGATGTCCAACGGTGTCCAACGGTGTCCCACGGTGTCCAACGTTGTCCCACGTTGTCCCACGTTGTCCCACGTTGTCCCACGTTGTCCCACGTTGTCCCACGTTGTCCCACGTTGTCCCACGTTGTCCCACGTTGTCCCACGTTGTCCCACGTTGTCCCACGTTGTCCCACGTTGTCCCACGTTGTCCCACGTTGTCCCACGTTGTCCCACGTTGTCCCACGGTGTCCAACGGTGTCCAACGATGTCCCACGTTGTCCCACGTTGTCCCACGTTGTCCCACGTTGTCCCACGATGTCCCACGTTGTCCCACGTTGTCCCACGTTGTCCCACGTTGTCCCACGTTGTCCCACGTTGTCCCACGTTGTCCCACGATGTCCCACGTTGTCCCACGTTGTCCCACGTTGTCCCACGTTGTCCCACGTTGTCCCACGTTGTCCCACGTTGTCCCACGTTGTCCCACGTTGTCCCACGTTGTCCCACGGTGTCCAACGATGTCCAACGGTGTCCAACGGTGTCCCACGGTGTCCAACGGTGTCCCACGTTGTCCCACGTTGTCCCACGTTGTCCCACGTTGTCCCACGTTGTCCCACGTTGTCCCACGTTGTCCAACGATGTCCAACGGTGTCCCACGTTGTCCCACGTTGTTCCATGGTTTCCCACGTTGTCCCACGTTGTCCCACGTTGTCCCACGGTGTCCAACGATGTCCAACGGTGTCCAACGGTGTCCAACGGTGTCCAACGGTGTCCCACGTTGTCCCACGTTGTCCCACGTTGTCCCACGGTGTCCAACGATGTAAAACGGTGTCCAACGGTGTCCAACGATGTCCCACGTTGTCCCACGTTGTCCCACGTTGTCCCACGGTGTCCAACGATGTCCAACGGTGTCCCACGTTGTCCCACGTTGTCCCACGTTGTCCCACGTTGTCCCACGTTGTCCCACGTTGTCCCACGTTGTCCAACGGTGTCCCACGATGTCCAACGATGTCCAACGGTGTCCAACGATGTCCCACGTTGTCCCACGTTGTCCCACGTTGTCCCACGGTGTCCAACGATGTCCAACGGTGTCCCACGTTGTCCCACGTTGTCCCACGTTGTCCCACGTTGTCCCACGTTGTCCCACGTTGTCCCACGTTGTCCCACGTTGTCCCACGTTGTCCCACGTTGTCCCACGGTGTCCAACGATGTCCAACGGTGTCCAGCGATGTCCAACGGTGTCCCACGATGTCCAACGATGTCCAACGATGTCCAACGGTGTCCAACGGTGTCCCACGTTGTCCCACGTTGTCCCACGTTGTCCCACGGTGTCCCACGTTGTCCCACGTTGTCCCACGATGTCCCACGTTGTCCCACGTTGTCCCACGTTGTCCCACGTTGTCCCACGTTGTCCCACGTTGTCCCACGTTGTCCCACGTTGTCCCACGTTGTCCCACGTTGTCCCACGTTTTCCCACGTTGTCCCACGTTGTCCCACGGTGTCCAACGATGTCCAACGGTGTCCAACGGTGTCCCACGGTGTCCAACGTTGTCCCACGTTGTCCCACGTTGTCCCACGTTGTCCCACGTTGTCCCACGTTGTCCCACGTTGTCCCACGTTGTCAAACGATGTCCCACGTTGTCCCACGTTGTCCCACGTTGTCCCACGTTGTCCCACGTTGTCCCACGTTGTCCCACGTTGTCCCACGTTGTCCCACGTTGTCCCACGTTTTCCCACGTTGTCCCACGTTGTCCCACGGTGTCCAACGATGTCCAACGGTGTCCCACGTTGTCCAACGGTGTCCCACGTTGTCCCACGTTGTCCCACGTTGTCCCACGTTGTCAAACGATGTCCCACGTTGTCCCACGTTGTCCCACGTTGTCCCACGTTGTCCCACGTTGTCCCACGTTGTCCCACGTTGTCCCACGTTGTCCCACGTTGTCCCACGGTGTCCAACGATGTCCAACGGTGTCCCACGTTGTCCCACGTTGTTCCATGGTTTCCCACGTTGTCCCACGTTGTCCCACGTTGTCCCACGTTGTGCCACGTTGTCCAACGGTGTCCAACGGTGTCCCACGTTGTCCCACGTTGTCCCACGTTGTCCCACGTTGTCCCACGTTGTCCCACGTTGTCCCACGTTGTCCAACGATGTCCAACGGTGTCCCACGTTGTCCCACGTTGTTCCATGGTTTCCCACGTTGTCCCACGTTGTCCCACGTTGTCCCACGGTGTCCAACGATGTCCAACGGTGTCCAACGGTGTCCAACGGTGTCCAACGGTGTCCCACGTTGTCCCACGTTGTCCCACGTTGTCCCACGGTGTCCAACGTTGTCCCACGGTGTCCCACGTTGTCCCACGTTGTCCCACGTTGTCCCACGTTGTCCCACGTTGTCCCACGGTGTCCCGCGTTGTCCCACGTTGTCCCACGTTGTTCCACGTTGTCCCACGTTGTCCCACGTTGTCCCACGTTGTCCCACGTTGTCCCACGTTGTCCCACGTTGTCCCACGTTTTCCCACGTTGTCCCACGTTGTCCCACGGTGTCCAACGATGTCCAACGGTGTCCAACGGTGTCCCACGGTGTCCAACGTTGTCCCACGTTGTCCCACGCTGTCCCACGTTGTCCCACGTTGTCCCACGTTGTCCCACGTTTTCCCACGTTGTCCCACGTTGTCCCACGTTGTCCCACGTTGTCCCACGTTGTCCCACGTTGTCCCACGTTGTCCCACGTTGTCCCACGTTGTCCCACGTTTTCCCACGTTGTCCCACGTTGTCCCACGGTGTCCAACGATGTCCAACGGTGTCCCACGTTGTCCAACGGTGTCCCACGTTGTCCCACGTTGTCCCACGTTGTCCCACGTTGTCAAACGATGTCCCACGTTGTCCCACGTTGTCCCACGTTGTCCCACGTTGTCCCACGTTGTCCCACGTTGTCCCACGTTGTCCCACGTTGTCCCACGTTGTCCCACGTTGTCCCACGGTGTCCAACGATGTCCAACGGTGTCCAACGGTGTCCCACGGTGTCCAACGGTGTCCCACGTTGTCCCACGTTGTCCCACGTTGTCCCACGTTGTCCCACGTTGTCCCACGTTGTCCCACGTTGTCCAACGATGTCCAACGGTGTCCCACGTTGTCCCACGTTGTTCCATGGTTTCCCACGTTGTCCCACGTTGTCCCACGTTGTCCCACGGTGTCCAACGATGTCCAACGGTGTCCAACGGTGTCCAACGGTGTCCCACGTTGTCCCACGTTGTCCCACGTTGTCCCACGGTGTCCAACGATGTCCAACGGTGTCCCACGTTGTCCCACGTTGTCCCACGTTGTCCCACGTTGTCCCACGTTGTCCCACGTTGTCCCACGTTGTCCCACGTTGTCCCACGATGTCCCACGTTGTCCCACGTTGTCCCACGTTGTCCCACGTTGTCCCACGTTGTCCCACGTTGTCCCACGTTGTCCCACGTTGTCCCACGTTGTCCCACGTTGTCCCACGTTGTCCCACGTTGTCCCACGTTGTTCCATGGTTTCCCACGTTGTCCCACGTTGTCCCACGTTGTCCCACGTTGTCCCACGGTGTCCAACGATGTCCAACGATGTCCAACGGTGTCCCACGTTGTCCCACGTTGTTCCATGGTTTCCCACGTTGTCCCACGTTTTCCCACGTTGTCCCACGTTGTCCCACGGTGTCCAACGATGTCCAACGGTGTCCAACGGTGTCCCACGGTGTCCAACGTTGTCCCACGTTGTCCCACGTTGTCCCACGTTGTCCCACGTTGTCCCACGTTGTCCCACGTTGTCCCACGTTGTCAAACGATGTCCCACGTTGTCCCACGTTGTCCCACGTTGTCCCACGTTGTCCCACGTTGTCCCACGTTGTCCCACGTTGTCCCACGTTGTCCCACGTTGTCCCACGTTTTCCCACGTTGTCCCACGTTGTCCCACGGTGTCCAACGATGTCCAACGGTGTCCCACGTTGTCCAACGGTGTCCCACGTTGTCCCACGTTGTCCCAAGTTGTCCCACGTTGTCAAACGATGTCCCACGTTGTCCCACGTTGTCCCACGTTGTCCCACGTTGTCCCACGTTGTCCCACGTTGTCGCACGTTGTCCCACGTTGTCCCACGTTGTCCCACGGTGTCCAACGATGTCCAACGGTGTCCAACGGTGTCCCACGGTGTCCAACGTTGTCCCACGTTGTCCCACGATGTCCCACGTTGTCCCACGTTGTCCCACGTTGTCCCACGTTGTCCCACGTTGTCCCACGTTGTCCCACGTTGTCCCACGTTGTCCCACGTTGTCCCACGTTGTCCCACGTTGTCCCACGTTGTCCCACGTTGTCCCACGTTGTCCCACGTTGTCCCACGGTGTCCAACGGTGTCCAACGATGTCCCACGTTGTCCCACGTTGTCCCACGTTGTCCCACGTTGTCCCACGATGTCCCACGTTGTCCCACGTTGTCCCACGTTGTCCCACGTTGTCCCACGTTGTCCCACGTTGTCCCACGTTGTCCCACGATGTCCCACGGTGTCCCACGTTGTCCCACGTTGTCCCACGTTGTCCCACGTTGTCCCACGTTGTCCCACGTTGTCCCACGTTGTCCCACGTTGTCCCACGGTGTCCAACGATGTCCAACGGTGTCCAACGGTGTCCCACGGTGTCCAACGGTGTCCCACGTTGTCCCACGTTGTCCCACGTTGTCCCACGTTGTCCCACGTTGTCCCACGTTGTCCCACGTTGTCCAACGATGTCCAACGGTGTCCCACGTTGTCCCACGTTGTTCCATGGTTTCCCACGTTGTCCCACGTTGTCCCACGTTGTCCCACGGTGTCCAACGATGTCCAACGGTGTCCAACGGTGTCCAACGGTGTCCAACGGTGTCCCACGTTGTCCCACGTTGTCCCACGTTGTCCCACGGTGTCCAACGATGTCCAACGGTGTCCCACGTTGTCCCACGTTGTCCCACGTTGTCCCACGTTGTCCCACGTTGTCCCACGATGTCCCGCGTTGTCCCACGTTGTCCCACGTTGTTCCACGTTGTCCCACGTTGTCCCACGTTGTCCCACGTTGTCCCACGTTGTCCCACGTTGTCCCACGTTGTCCCACGTTTTCCCACGTTGTCCCACGTTGTCCCACGGTGTCCAACGATGTCCAACGGTGTCCAACGGTGTCCCACGGTGTCCAACGTTGTCCCACGTTGTCCCACGTTGTCCCACGTTGTCCCACGTTGTCCCACGTTGTCCCACGTTTTCCCACGTTGTCCCACGTTGTCCCACGTTGTCCCACGTTGTCCCACGTTGTCCCACGTTGTCCCACGTTGTCCCACGTTGTCCCACGTTGTCCCACGTTTTCCCACGTTGTCCCACGTTGTCCCACGGTGTCCAACGATGTCCAACGGTGTCCCAAGTTGTCCAACGGTGTCCCACGTTGTCCCACGTTGTCCCACGTTGTCCCACGTTGTCAAACGATGTCCCACGTTGTCCCACGTTGTCCCACGTTGTCCCACGTTGTCCCACGTTGTCCCACGTTGTCCCACGTTGTCCCACGTTGTCCCACGTTGTCCCACGTTGTCCCACGGTGTCCAACGATGTCCCACGGTGTCCCACGGTGTCCCACGGTGTCCAACGGTGTCCCACGTTGTCCCACGTTGTCCCACGTTGTCCCACGTTGTCCCACGTTGTCCCACGTTGTCCCACGTTGTCCAACGATGTCCAACGGTGTCCCACGTTGTCCCACGTTGTTCCATGGTTTCCCACGTTGTCCCACGTTGTCCCACGTTGTCCCACGGTGTCCAACGATGTCCAACGGTGTCCAACGGTGTCCAACGGTGTCCCACGTTGTCCCACGTTGTCCCACGTTGTCCCACGGTGTCCAACGATGTCCAACGGTGTCCCACGTTGTCCCACGTTGTCCCACGTTGTCCCACGTTGTCCCACGTTGTCCCACGTTGTCCCACGTTGTCCCACGTTGTCCCACGATGTCCCACGTTGTCCCACGTTGTCCCACGTTGTCCCACGTTGTCCCACGTTGTCCCACGTTGTCCCACGTTGTCCCACGTTGTCCCACGTTGTCCCACGTTGTCCCACGTTGTCCCACGTTGTCCCACGTTGTTCCATGGTTTCCCACGTTGTCCCACGTTGTCCCACGTTGTCCCACGTTGTCCCACGGTGTCCAACGATGTCCAACGATGTCCAACGGTGTCCCACGTTGTCCCACGTTGTTCCATGGTTTCCCACGTTGTCCCACGTTGTCCCACGTTGTCCCACGGTGTCCAACGATGTCCAACGGTGTCCAACGGTGTCCAACGGTGTCCAACGGTGTCCCACGTTGTCCCACGTTGTCCCACGTTGTCCCACGATGTCCCACGTTGTCCCACGTTGTTCCATGGTTTCCCACGTTGTCCCACGTTGTCCCACGTTGTCCCACGGTGTCCAACGATGTCCAACGGTGTCCAACGGTGTCCAACGGTGTCCAACGGTGTCCCACGTTGTCCCACGTTGTCCCACGTTGTCCCACGGTGTCCAACGATGTCCAACGGTGTCCAACGGTGTCCAACGGTGTCCAACGGTGTCCCACGTTGTCCCACGTTGTCCCACGTTGTCCCACGATGTCCCACGTTGTCCCACGTTGTTCCATGGTTTCCCACGGTGTCCAACGATGTCCAACGGTGTCCAACGGTGTCCAACGGTGTCCAACGGTGTCCCACGTTGTCCCACGTTGTCCCACGTTGTCCCACGGTGTCCAACGATGTCCCACGTTGTCCCACGTTGTCCCACGGTGTCCAACGGTGTCCAACGATGTCCCACGTTGTCCCACGTTGTCCCACGTTGTCCCACGTTGTCCCACGATGTCCCACGTTGTCCCACGTTGTCCCACGTTGTCCCACGTTGTCCCACGTTGTCCCACGTTGTCCCACGTTGTCCCACGTTGTCCCACGTTGTCCCACGTTGTCCCACGTTGTCCCACGTTGTCCCACGTTGTCCCACGGTGTCCAACGATGTCCAACGGTGTCCAGCGATGTCCAACGGTGTCCCACGTTGTCCCACGTTTTCCCACGTTGTCCCACGTTGTCCCACGGTGTCCAACGATGTCCAACGATGTCCAAGGGTGTCCCACGTTGTCCCACGTTGTTCCATGGTTTCCCACGTTGTCCCACGTTGTCCCACGTTGTCCCACGTTGTCCCACGTTGTCCCACGTTGTCCCACGTTGTCCCACGTTGTCCCACGGTGTCCAACGATGTCCAACGGTGTCCAGCGATGTCCAACGGTGTCCCACGTTGTCCCACGTTGTCCCACGTTGTCCCACGTTGTCCCACGATGTCCCACGTTGTCCAACGATGTCCAACGGTGTCCCACGTTGTCCCACGTTGTCCTACGTTGTCCCACATTGTCCCACGTTGTCCCACGTTGTCCCACGTTGTCCCACGTTGTCCCACGTTGTCCCACGGTGTCCAACGGTGTCCAACGGTGTCCAACGGTGTCCAACGATGTCCAACGATGTCCAACGGTGTCCAACGGTGTTACGTCGCCTAAACATCTGCATGCCAGCCCTCGCGACCGGACAGCCAGCGGCCTGCGTAACGTCACTCCGACCCTCAATAAACCTAAGGACCCAATATATTCTTTCGCTGTCACTGTATTGTATTAACAGGCGTCTTCAGTCAACCCCTTTGTCCTGAAGAATTTCTTAAGCCCAGAAATATTTTCGAAGCACATCTGGTTTTTAGAGTGGTCCTTGGGTTTATTAGGCGCGCTGAAAAAATACGGAGAAAGCGAACACGCACCCATCGGGAAGAATCGAATGTCTGGCTAATAAATCAATCAGGTTTTTCCACCACAAGGTCTCCTATCAACCACGATGGTAGGAGACCTTCTACCCATCCCTTCAAGCATCAGCGTAGGGCATAACCAATCGACATCGCGGATCGTTACCCTCACTTTTCTTAACGAAAAGTGTGAACAACGAATCCGCGTTCGTCATGCAAAAGGGCACACCCACACTTACCCTCTTCCATCTCAACGCAAGAGCGACCAATCATTCAAACTTCTAACGCCAAACGTCTAACTCAGAACAGAACGCCAAGTCGATCCGCGACATTGCCAGACATTCGCTTATCCTGTTAAGTATCATATCGTGCTACGTCCACCAAGAGACTAACTTCAAGTGTAAGAGCCTTGCTCGATACTGTATACAGTTACATTATCTGCGTGCGATAAAGTTGTTAATTGTTTATATCTTTTCAATCGTGTAGACTAGTTGTTGGAAATATACATTATTATAATTCTGTGACTCTCAGTGTTATACCGCATCAACCACCCCGATTATCCTAACCGAAATACGGGGATCGAACTATTCGTGGTGTCGATTATTCTAATCGTAACGGGAATTTACGACTCTCGTTGACGCGTATTCTAACGACCGCGTCTCCCCGCGATAGTACGAATTTACAAACGGTGTCCCACGTTGTCCCACGTTGTCCCACGGTGTCCAACGATGTCCAACGGTGTCCCACGTTGTCCCACGTTGTCCCACGTTGTCCCACGTTGTCCCACGTTGTCCCACGTTGTTCCATGGTTTCCCACGTTGTCCCACGTTGTCCCACGTTGTCCCACGGTGTCCAACGATGTCCAACGGTGTCCAACGGTGTCCCACGGTGTCCAACGGTGTCCCACGTTGTCCCACGTTGTCCCACGTTGTCCCACGTTGTCCCACGTTGTCCAACGGTGTCCCACGGTGTCCAACGGTGTCCCACGTTGTCCCACGTTGTCCCACGTTGTCCCACGTTGTCCCACGTTGTCCCACGTTGTCCCACGTTGTCCCACGGTGTCCAACGGTGTCCAACGATGTCCAACGGTGTCCAACGGTGTCCCACGATGTCCACCGATGTCCAACGGTGTCCAACGGTATCCAACGGTGTCCAACGGTGTCCAACGGTGTCCAACGATGTCCAACGATGTCCAACGATGTCCAACGGTGTCCCACGTTGTCCCACGTTGTCCCACGTTGTCCCACGGTGTCCAACGGTGTCCCACGTTGTCCCACGTTGTCCCACGTTGTCCCACGGTGTCCAACGATGTCCAACGGTGTCCAACGGTGTCCCACGGTGTCCAACGGTGTCCCACGTTGTCCCACGTTGTCCCACGTTGTCCCACGTTGTCCCACGTTGTCCCACGTTGTCCAACGATGTCCAACGGTGTCCCACGTTGTCCCACGTTGTCCCACGTTGTCCCACGTTGTCCCACGTTGTCCCACGTTGTCCCACGTTGTCCCACGATGTCCAACGGTGTCCAACGGAGTCCAACGATGTCCAACGGTGTCCAACGGTGTCCCACGGTGTCCAACGGTGTCCAACGGTGTCCCACGGTGTCCAACGGTGTCCCACGTTGTCCCACGTTGTCCCACGTTGTCCCACGTTGTCCCACGATGTCCCACGTTGTCCAACGATGTCCAACGGTGTCCCACGTTGTCCCACGTTGTCCTACGTTGCCCCACGTTGTCCCACGTTGTCCCACGTTGTCCCACGTTGTCCCACGGTGTCCAACGGTGTCCAACGGTGTCCAACGGTGTCCAACGATGTCCAACGATGTTCAACGGTGTCCAACGGTGTCCCACGTTGTCCCACGTTGTCCCACGTTGTCCCACGGTGTCCAACGATGTCCAACGGTGTCCAACGGTGTCCCACGGTGTCCCACGATGTCCCACGTTGTCCAACGATGTCCAACGGTGTCCCACGTTGTCCCACGTTGTCCAACGGTGTCCAACGGTATCCAACGGTGTCCAACGGTGTCCAACGGTGTCCAACGATGTCCACCGATGTCCAACGGTGTCCAACGGTATCCAACGGTGTCCAACGGTGTCCAACGGTGTCCAACGATGTCCAACGATGTCCAACGATGTCCAACGGTGTCCCACGTTGTCCCACGTTGTCCCACGTTGTCCCACGGTGTCCAACGGTGTCCCACGTTGTCCCACGTTGTCCCACGTTGTCCCACGGTGTCCAACGATGTCCAACGGTGTCCAACGGTGTCCCACGGTGTCCAACGGTGTCCCACGTTGTCCCACGTTGTCCCACGTTGTCCCACGTTGTCCCACGTTGTCCCACGTTGTCCAACGATGTCCAACGGTGTCCCACGTTGTCCCACGTTGTCCCACGTTGTCCCACGTTGTCCCACGTTGTCCCACGTTGTTCCATGGTTTCCCACGTTGTCCCACGTTGTCCCACGTTGTCCCACGGTGTCCAACGATGTCCAACGGTGTCCAACGGTGTCCCACGGTGTCCAACGGTGTCCCACGTTGTCCCACGTTGTCCCACGTTGTCCCACGTTGTCCCACGTTGTCCAACGGTGTCCCACGGTGTCCAACGGTGTCCCACGATGTCCCACGTTGTCCCACGTTGTCCCACGTTGTCCCACGTTGTACCACGTTGTCCCACGTTGTCCCACGTTGTCCCACGTTGTCCAACGGTGTCCCACGGTGTCCAACGGTGTCCCACGTTGTTCCATGGTTTCCCACGTTGTCCCACGTTGTCCCACGTTGTCCCACGGTGTCCAACGATGTCCAACGGTGTCCAACGGTGTCCCACGGTGTCCAACGGTGTCCCACGTTGTCCCACGTTGTCCCACGTTGTCCCACGTTGTCCCACGTTGTCCAACGGTGTCCCACGGTGTCCAACGGTGTCCCACGTTGTCCCACGTTGTCCCACGTTGTCCCACGTTGTCCCACGTTGTCCCACGTTGTCCCACGGTGTCCAACGGTGTCCAACGATGTCCAACGGTGTCCAACGGTGTCCCACGATGTCCACCGATGTCCAACGGTGTCCAACGGTATCCAACGGTGTCCAACGGTGTCCAACGGTGTCCAACGATGTCCAACGATGTCCAACGATGTCCAACGGTGTCCCACGTTGTCCCACGTTGTCCCACGTTGTCCCACGGTGTCCAACGGTGTCCCACGTTGTCCCACGTTGTCCCACGTTGTCCCACGGTGTCCAACGATGTCCAACGGTGTCCAACGGTGTCCCACGGTGTCCAACGGTGTCCCACGTTGTCCCACGTTGTCCCACGTTGTCCCACGTTGTCCCACGTTGTCCCACGTTGTCCAACGATGTCCAACGGTGTCCCACGTTGTCCCACGTTGTCCCACGTTGTCCCACGTTGTCCCACGTTGTCCCACGTTGTTCCATGGTTTCCCACGTTGTCCCACGTTGTCCCACGTTGTCCCACGGTGTCCAACGATGTCCAACGGTGTCCAACGGTGTCCCACGGTGTCCAACGGTGTCCCACGTTGTCCCACGTTGTCCCACGTTGTCCCACGTTGTCCCACGTTGTCCAACGGTGTCCCACGGTGTCCAACGGTGTCCCACGATGTCCCACGTTGTCCCACGTTGTCCCACGTTGTCCCACGTTGTACCACGTTGTCCCACGTTGTCCCACGTTGTCCCACGTTGTCCAACGGTGTCCCACGGTGTCCAACGGTGTCCCACGTTGTCCCACGTTGTCCCACGTTGTCCCACGGTGTCCAACGATGTCCAACGGTGTCCCACGTTGTCCCACGTTGTCCCACGTTGTCCCACGTTGTCCCACGTTGTTCCATGGTTTCCCACGTTGTCCCACGTTGTCCCACGTTGTCCCACGGTGTCCAACGATGTCCAACGGTGTCCAACGGTGTCCCACGGTGTCCAACGGTGTCCCACGTTGTCCCACGTTGTCCCACGTTGTCCCACGTTGTCCCACGTTGTCCAACGGTGTCCCACGGTGTCCAACGGTGTCCCACGATGTCCCACGTTGTCCCACGTTGTCCCACGTTGTCCCACGTTGTCCCACGTTGTCCCACGTTGTCCCACGTTGTCCCACGTTGTCCAACGGTGTCCCACGGTGTCCAACGGTGTCCCACGTTGTCCCACGTTGTCCCACGTTGTCCCACGGTGTCCAACGATGTCCAACGGTGTCCCACGTTGTCCCACGTTGTCCCACGTTGTCCCACGTTGTCCCACGTTGTTCCATGGTTTCCCACGTTGTCCCACGTTGTCCCACGTTGTCCCACGGTGTCCAACGATGTCCACCGATGTCCAACGGTGTCCAACAGTGTCCAACGGTGTCCCACGGTGTCCAACGATGTCCAACGGTGTCCAACGATGTCCAACTGTGTCCCACGTTGTCCCACGTTGTCCCACGTTGTCCCACGGTGTCCAACGATGTCCAACGGTGTCCAACGATGTCCAACGGTGTCCCACGATGTCCAACGATGTCCAACGATGTCCAACGGTGTCCAACGGTGTCCCACGTTGTCCCACGTTGTCCCACGTTGTCCCACGCTGTCCAACGATGTCCAACGGTGTCCCACGTTGTCCAACGGTGTCGCACGGTGTCCAACGATGTCCAACGGTGTCCAACGATGTCCAACGGTGTCCCACGGTGTCCAACGGTGTCCCACGATGTCCCACGTTGTCCCACGTTGTCCCACGTTGTCCCACGTTGTCCAACGAAGTCCCACGGTGTCCAACGGTGTCCCACGTTGTCCCACGTTGTCCCACGTTGTCCCACGTTGTCCCACGTTGTCCCACGTTGTCCCACGTTGTCCAACGAAGTCCCACAGTGTCCAACGGTGTCCCACGTTGTCCCACGTTGTCCCACGTTGTCCCACGTTGTCCCACGTTGTCCCACGTTGTCCCACGTTGTCCCACGTTGTCCCACGGTGTCCAACGGTGTCCAACGATGTCCAACGGTGTCCAACGGTGTCCCACGATGTCCACCGATGTCCAACGGTGTCCAACAGTGTCCAACGGTGTCCCACGGTGTCCAACGATGTCCAACGGTGTCCAACGGTGTCCAACGGTGTCCCACGTTGTCCCACGTTGTCCCACGTTGTCCCACGCTGTCCAACGATGTCCAACGGTGTCCCACGTTGTCCAACGGTGTCGCACGGTGTCCAACGATGTCCAACGGTGTCCAACGATGTCCAACGGTGTCCCACGTTGTCCCACGTTGTCCCACGTTGTCCCACGGTGTCCAACGATGTCCAACGGTGTCCAACGATGTCCAACGGTGTCCCACGATGTCCAACGATGTCCAACGATGTCCAACGGTGTCCAACGGTGTCCCACGTTGTCCCACGTTGTCCCACGTTGTCCCACGGTGTCCAACGATGTCCAACGGTGTCCCACGTTGTCCAACGCTGTCCCACGTTGTCCCACGTTGTCCCACGTTGTCCCACGTTGTCCCACGTTGTCCCACGATGTCCCACGTTGTCCCACGTTGTCTCACGTTGTCCCACGTTGTCCCACGTTGTCCCACGTTGTCCCACGTTGTCCCACGATGTCCAACGGTGTCCAACGGAGTCCAACGATGTCCAACGGTGTCCAACGGTGTCCCACGGTGTCCAACGGTGTCCAACGGTGTCCCACGGTGTCCAACGGTGTCCCACGTTGTCCCACGTTGTCCCACGTTGTCCCACGTTGTCCCACGATGTCCCACGTTGTCCAACGATGTCCAACGGTGTCCCACGTTGTCCCACGTTGTCCTACGTTGCCCCACGTTGTCCCACGTTGTCCCACGTTGTCCCACGTTGTCCCACGGTGTCCAACGGTGTCCAACGGTGTCCAACGGTGTCCAACGATGTCCAACGATGTTCAACGGTGTCCAACGGTGTCCCACGTTGTCCCACGTTGTCCCACGTTGTCCCACGGTGTCCAACGATGTCCAACGGTGTCCAACGGTGTCCCACGGTGTCCCACGATGTCCCACGTTGTCCAACGATGTCCAACGGTGTCCCACGTTGTCCCACGTTGTCCTACGTTGTCCCACGTTGTCCCACGTTGTCCCACGTTGTCCCACGTTGTCCCACGTTGTCCCACGGTGTCCAACGGTGTCCCACGTTGTCCCACGTTGTCCCACGGTGTCCAACGATATCCAACGGTGTCCAACGGTGTCCCACGGTGTCCCACGTTGTCCCACGTTGTCCCACGTTGTCCCACGTTGTCCCACGTTGTCCCACGTTGTCCCACGTTGTCCCACGTTGTCCCACGTTGTCCCACGTTGTCCCACGTTGTCCCACGTTGTCCCACGTTGTCCCACGTTGTCCAACGATGTCCAACGGTGTCCCACGTTGTCCCACGTTGTCCCACGGTGTCCAACGATGTCCAACGGTGTCCAACGGTGTCCCACGGTGTCCAACGGTGTCCCACGTTGTCCCACGTTGTCCCACGTTGTCCCACGTTGTCCCACGTTGTCCCACGTTGTCCCACGTTGTCCCACGTTGTCCCACGTTGTCCCACGATGTCCCACGTTGTCCAACGATGTCCAACGGTGTCCCACGTAGTCCCACGTTGTCCTACGTTGTCCCACGTTGTCCCACGTTGTCCCACGTTGTCCCACGTTGTCCCACGTTGTCCCACGGTGTCCAACGGTGTCCCACGTTGTCCCACGTTGTCCCACGGTGTCCAACGGTGTCCAACGGTGTCCAACGGTGTCCAACGGTGTCCAACGATGTCCAACGGTGTCCAACGGTGTCCCACGGTGTCCAACGGTGTCCAACGGTGTCCCACGGTGTCCAACGGTGTCCCACGTTGTCCCACGTTGTCCCACGTTGTCCCACGTTGTCCCACGATGTCCCACGTTGTCCAACGATGTCCAACGGTGTCCCACGTTGTCCCACGTTGTCCTACGTTGTCCCACGTTGTCCCACGTTGTCCCACGTTGTCCCACGTTGTCCCACGGTGTCCAACGGTGTCCAACGATGTCCAACGGTGTCCAACGGTGTCCCACGTTGTCCCACGTTGTCCCACGGTGTCCAACGATGTCCCACGTTGTCCCACGATGTCCAACGGTGTCCCACGTTGTCCCACGTTGTCCCACGGTGTCCAACGATGTCCAACGGTGTCCAACGGTGTCCTACGGTGTCCCACGTTGTCCCACGATGTCCCACGTTGTCCCACGTTGTCCCACGGTGTCCAACGATGTCCAACGGTGTCCAACGGTGTCCCACGGTGTCCCACGTTGTCCCACGATGTCCCACGTTGTCCAACGATGTCCAACGTTGTCCCACGTTGTCCCACGTTGTCCTACGTTGTCCCACGTTGTCCCACGTTGTCCCACGTTGTCCCACGTTGTCCCACGTTGTCCCACGGTGTCCAACGGTGTCCCACGTTGTCCCACGTTGCCCACGGTGTCCAACGATATCCAACGGTGTCCAACGGTGTCCCACGGTGTCCCACGTTGTCCCACGTTGTCCCACGTTGTCCCACGTTGTCCCACGTTGTCCCACGTTGTCCCACGTTGTCCCACGATGTCCCACGTTGTCCAACGATGTCCAACGGTGTCCCACGTTGTCCCACGTTGTCCCACGGTGTCCAACGATGTCCAACGGTGTCCAACGGTGTCCCACGGTGTCCAACGGTGTCCCACGTTGTCCCACGTTGTCCCACGTTGTCCCACGTTGTCCCACGTTGTCCCACGTTGTCCCACGTTGTCCCACGTTGTCCCACGTTGTCCCACGATGTCCCACGTTGTCCAACGATGTCCAACGGTGTCCCACGTAGTCCCACGTTGTCCTACGTTGTCCCACGTTGTCCCACGTTGTCCCACGTTGTCCCACGTTGTCCCACGTTGTCCCACGGTGTCCAACGGTGTCCCACGTTGTCCCACGTTGTCCCACGGTGTCCAACGGTGTCCAACGGTGTCCAACGGTGTCCAACGGTGTCCAACGATGTCCAACGGTGTCCAACGGTGTCCCACGGTGTCCAACGGTGTCCAACGGTGTCCCACGGTGTCCAACGGTGTCCCACGTTGTCCCACGTTGTCCCACGTTGTCCCACGTTGTCCCACGATGTCCCACGTTGTCCAACGATGTCCAACGGTGTCCCACGTTGTCCCACGTTGTCCTACGTTGTCCCACGTTGTCCCACGTTGTCCCACGTTGTCCCACGTTGTCCCACGGTGTCCAACGGTGTCCAACGATGTCCAACGGTGTCCAACGGTGTCCCACGTTGTCCCACGTTGTCCCACGGTGTCCAACGATGTCCAACGGTGTCCCACGTTGTCCCACGTTGTCCCACGTTGTCCCACGTTGTCCCACGTTGTTCCATGGTTTCCCACGTTGTCCCACGTTGTCCCACGGTGTCCAACGATGTCCAACGGTGTCCAACGGTGTCCCACGGTGTCCAACGGTGTCCCACGTTGTCCCACGTTGTCCCACGTTGTCCCACGTTGTCCCACGTTGTCCCACGTTGTCCCACGTTGTCCCACGTTGTCCCACGTTGTCCAACGGTGTCCCACGGTGTCCAACGGTGTCCCACGGTGTCCAACGGTGTCCCACGTTGTCCCACGTTGTCCCACGTTGTCCCACGTTGTCCCACGTTGTCCCACGTTGTCCCACGTTGTCCCACGTTGTCCCACGTTGTCCCACGGTGTCCAACGGTGTCCAACGGTGTCCAACGGTGTCCAACGATGTCCAACGGTGTCCAACGGTGTCCCACGGTGTCCAACGGTGTCCAACGGTGTCCCACGGTGTCCAACGGTGTCCCACGTTGTCCCACGTTGTCCCACGTTGTCCCACGTTGTCCCACGATGTCCCACGTTGTCCCACGTTGTCCCACGTTGTCCCACGTTGTCCCACGTTGCCCCACGTTGTCCCACGTTGTCCCACGTTGTCCCACGTTGTCCCACGTTGTCCCACGTTGTCCCACGGTGTCCAACGGTGTCCAACGGTGTCCAACGGTGTCCAACGATGTCCAACGATGTCCAACGGTGTCCAACGGTGTCCCACGTTGTCCCACGTTGTCCCACGTTGTCCCACGTTGTCCCACGTTGTCCCACGTTGTCCCACGTTGTCCCACGTTGTCCCACGTTGTCCCACGGTGTCCAACGGTGTCCAACGGTGTCCAACGGTGTCCAACGATGTCCAACGGTGTCCAACGGTGTCCCACGGTGTCCAACGGTGTCCAACGGTGTCCCACGGTGTCCAACGGTGTCCCACGTTGTCCCACGTTGTCCCACGTTGTCCCACGTTGTCCCACGGTGTCCAACGATGTCCAACGGTGTCCCACGTTGTCCCACGTTGTCCCACGTTGTCCCACGTTGTCCCACGTTGTTCCATGGTTTCCCACGTTGTCCCACGTTGTCCCACGTTGTCCCACGGTGTCCAACGATGTCCAACGGTGTCCAACGGTGTCCCACGGTGTCCAACGGTGTCCCACGTTGTCCCACGTTGTCCCACGTTGTCCCACGTTGTCCCACGTTGTCCCACGTTGTCCCACGGTGTCCAACGGTGTCCCACGGTATCCAACGGTATCCCACGTTGTCCCACGTTGTCCCATGTTGTCCCACGTTGTCCCACGTTGTCCCACGTTGTCCCACGTTGTCCCACGGTGTCCAACGGTGTCCAACGATGTCCAACGGTGTCCAACGGTGTCCCACGATGTCCACCGATGTCCAACGGTGTCCAACGGTGTCCAACGGTGTCCCACGGTGTCCAACGATGTCCAACGGTGTCCAACGATGTCCAACGGTGTCCCACGTTGTCCGACGTTGTCCCACGTTGTCCCACGGTGTCCAACGATGTCCAACGTTGTCCCACGATGTCCCACGTTGTCCAACGATGTCCAACGGTGTCCCACGTTGTCCAACGTTGTCCTACGTTGTCCCACGTTGTCCCACGTTGTCCCACGTTGTCCCACGTTGTCCCACGTTGTCCCACGGTGTCCAACGGTGTCCCACGTTGTCCCACGTTGTCCCACGGTGTCCAACGATGTCCAACGGTGTCCAACGGTGTCCCACGGTGTCCCACGTTGTCCCACGTTGTCCCACGTTGTCCCACGTTGTCCCACGTTGTCCCACGTTGTCCCACGTTGTCCCACGTTGTCCCACGTTGTCCCACGTTGTCCCACGTTGTCCCACGTTGTCCCACGTTGTCCCACGTTGTCCCACGATGTCCCACGTTGTCCAACGATGTCCAACGGTGTCCCACGTTGTCCCACGTTGTCCCACGGTGTCCAACGATGTCCAACGGTGTCCCACGGTGTCCCACGGTGTCCAACGCTGTCCCACGTTGTCCCACGTTGTCCCACGTTGTCCCACGTTGTCCCACGTTGTCCCACGTTGTCCCACGTTGTCCCACGTTGTCCCACGTTGTCCCACGATGTCCCACGTTGTCCAACGATGTCCAACGGTGTCCCACGTTGTCCCACGTTGTCCTACGTTGTCCCACGTTGTCCCACGTTGTCCCACGTTGTCCCACGTTGTCCCACGTTGTCCCACGGTGTCCAACGGTGTCCCACGTTGTCCCACGTTGTCCCACGTTGTCCCACGTTGTCCCACGATGTCCCACGTTGTCCAACGATGTCCAACGGTGTCCCACGTTGTCCCACGTTGTCCTACGTTGTCCCACGTTGTCCCACGTTGTCCCACGTTGTCCCACGTTGTCCCACGGTGTCCAACGGTGTCCAACGATGTCCAACGGTGTCCAACGGTGTCCCACGTTGTCCCACGTTGTCCCACGGTGTCCAACGATGTCCAACGGTGTCCCACGTTGTCCAACGATGTCCAACGGTGTCCCACGTTGTCCCACGTTGTCCTACGTTGTCCCACGTTGTCCCACGTCGTCCCACGTTGTCCCACGTTGTCCCACGGTGTCCAACGGTGTCCAACGATGTCCAACGGTGTCCAACGGTGTCCCACGTTGTCCCACGTTGTCCCACGGTGTCCAACGTTGTCCCACGTTGTCCCACGATGTCCAACGGTGTCCCACGTTGTCCCACGTTGTCCCACGGTGTCCAACGATGTCCAACGGTGTCCAACGGTGTCCTACGGTGTCCCACGTTGTCCCACGATGTCCCACGTTGTCCCACGTTGTCCCACGGTGTCCAACGATGTCCAACGGTGTCCAACGGTGTCCCACGGTGTCCCACGTTGTCCCACGATGTCCCACGTTGTCCAACGATGTCCAACGTTGTCCCACGTTGTCCCACGTTGTCCTACGTTGTCCCACGTTGTCCCACGTTGTCCCACGTTGTCCCACGTTGTCCCACGTTGTCCCACGGTGTCCAACGGTGTCCCACGTTGTCCCACGTTGTCCCACGGTGTCCAACGATATCCAACGGTGTCCAACGGTGTCCCACGGTGTCCCACGTTGTCCCACGTTGTCCCACGTTGTCCCACGTTGTCCCACGTTGTCCCACGTTGTCCCACGATGTCCCACGTTGTCCAACGATGTCCAACGGTGTCCCACGTTGTCCCACGTTGTCCCACGGTGTCCAACGATGTCCAACGGTGTCCAACGGTGTCCCACGGTGTCCAACGGTGTCCCACGTTGTCCCACGTTGTCCCACGTTGTCCCACGTTGTCCCACGTTGTCCCACGTTGTCCCACGTTGTCCCACGTTGTCCCACGTTGTCCCACGATGTCCCACGTTGTCCAACGATGTCCAACGGTGTCCCACGTAGTCCCACGTTGTCCTACGTTGTCCCACGTTGTCCCACGTTGTCCCACGTTGTCCCACGTTGTCCCACGTTGTCCCACGGTGTCCAACGGTGTCCCACGTTGTCCCACGTTGTCCCACGGTGTCCAACGGTGTCCAACGGTGTCCAACGGTGTCCAACGGTGTCCAACGATGTCCAACGGTGTCCAACGGTGTCCCACGGTGTCCAACGGTGTCCAACGGTGTCCCACGGTGTCCAACGGTGTCCCACGTTGTCCCACGTTGTCCCACGTTGTCCCACGTTGTCCCACGTTGTCCCACGTTGTCCCACGATGTCCCACGTTGTCCAACGATGTCCAACGGTGCCCACGTTGTCCCACGTTGTCCTACGTTGTCCCACGTTGTCCCACGTTGTCCCACGTTGTCCCACGTTGTCCCACGGTGTCCAACGGTGTCCAACGATGTCCAACGGTGTCCAACGGTGTCCCACGTTGTCCCACGTTGTCCTACGTTGTCCCACGTTGTCCCACGTTGTCCCACGTTGTCCCACGTTGTCCCACGGTGTCCAACGGTGTCCAACGATGTCCAACGGTGTCCAACGGTGTCCCACGTTGTCCCACGTTGTCCCACGGTGTCCAACGATGTCCAACGGTGTCCCACGTTGTCCCACGTTGTCCCACGTTGTCCCACGTTGTCCCACGTTGTTCCATGGTTTCCCACGTTGTCCCACGTTGTCCCACGGTGTCCAACGATGTCCAACGGTGTCCAACGATGTCCAACGGTGTCCAACGGTGTCCCACGGTGTCCAACGGTGTCCCACGTTGTCCCACGTTGTCCCACGTTGTCCCACGTTGTCCCACGTTGTCCCACGTTGTCCCACGTTGTCCCACGTTGTCCCACGTTGTCCCACGTTGTCCAACGGTGTCCCACGGTGTCCAACGGTGTCCCACGGTGTCCAACGGTGTCCCACGTTGTCCCACGTTGTCCCACGTTGTCCCACGTTGTCCCACGTTGTCCCACGTTGTCCCACGGTGTCCAACGGTGTCCAACGGTGTCCAACGGTGTCCAACGATGTCCAACGGTGTCCAACGGTGTCCCACGGTGTCCAACGGTGTCCAACGGTGTCCCACGGTGTCCAACGGTGTCCCACGTTGTCCCACGTTGTCCCACGTTGTCCCACGTTGTCCCACGATGTCCCACGTTGTCCCACGTTGTCCCACGTTGTCCCACGTTGTCCCACGTTGTCCCACGTTGTCCCACGTTGTCCCACGTTGTCCCACGTTGTCCCACGGTGTCCAACGATGTCCAACGGTGTCCCACGTTGTCCCACGTTGTCCCACGTTGTCCCACGTTGTCCCACGTTGTTCCATGGTTTCCCACGTTGTCCCACGTTGTCCCACGTTGTCCCACGGTGTCCAACGATGTCCAACGGTGTCCAACGGTGTCCCACGGTGTCCAACGGTGTCCCACGTTGTCCCACGTTGTCCCACGTTGTCCCACGTTGTCCCACGGTGTCCAACGGTGTCCCACGGTATCCAACGGTATCCCACGTTGTCCCACGTTGTCCCATGTTGTCCCACGTTGTCCCACGTTGTCCCACGTTGTCCCACGTTGTCCCACGGTGTCCAACGGTGTCCAACGATGTCCAACGGTGTCCAACGGTGTCCCACGATGTCCACCGATGTCCAACGGTGTCCAACGGTGTCCAACGGTGTCCCACGGTGTCCAACGATGTCCAACGGTGTCCCACGTTGTCCCACGTTGTCCCACGTTGTCCCACGTTGTCCCACGTTGTCCCACGTTGTCCCACGATGTCCCACGTTGTCCAACGATGTCCAACGGTGTCCCACGTTGTCCCACGTTGTCCCACGGTGTCCAACGATGTCCAACGGTGTCCAACGGTGTCCCACGGTGTCCAACGGTGTCCCACGTTGTCCCACGTTGTCCCACGTTGTCCCACGTTGTCCCACGTTGTCCCACGTTGTCCCACGTTGTCCCACGTTGTCCCACGTTGTCCCACGATGTCCCACGTTGTCCAACGATGTCCAACGGTGTCCCACGTTGTCCCACGTTGTCCCACGTTGTCCCACGTTGTCCCACGTTGTCCCACGTTGTCCCACGTTGTCCCACGTTGTCCCACGGTGTCCAACGGTGTCCCACGTTGTCCCACGTTGTCCCACGTTGTCCCACGTTGTCCCACGATGTCCCACGTTGTCCAACGATGTCCAACGGTGTCCCACGTTGTCCCACGTTGTCCTACGTTGTCCCACGTTGTCCCACGTTGTCCCACGTTGTCCCACGTTGTCCCACGGTGTCCAACGGTGTCCAACGATGTCCAACGGTGTCCAACGGTGTCCCACGTTGTCCCACGTTGCCCCACGGTGTCCAACGATGTCCCACGTTGTCCCACGTTGTCCCACGTTGTCCAACGATGTCCAACGGTGTCCCACGTTGTCCCACGTTGTCCTACGTTGTCCCACGTTGTCCCACGTTGTCCCACGTTGTCCCACGTTGTCCCACGTTGTCCCACGGTGTCCAACGGTGTCCCACGTTGTCCCACGTTGTCCCACGTTGTCCCACGTTGTCCCACGATGTCCCACGTTGTCCAACGATGTCCAACGGTGTCCCACGTTGTCCCACGTTGTCCAACGGTGTCCAACGGTGTCCCACGGTGTCCAACGGTGTCCCACGTTGTCCCACGTTGTCCCACGTTGTCCCACGTTGTCCCACGGTGTCCAACGGTGTCCCACGGTATCCAACGGTATCCCACGTTGTCCCACGTTGTCCCATGTTGTCCCACGTTGTCCCACGTTGTCCCACGTTGTCCCACGTTGTCCCACGGTGTCCAACGGTGTCCAACGATGTCCAACGGTGTCCAACGGTGTCCCACGATGTCCACCGATGTCCAACGGTGTCCAACGGTGTCCAACGGTGTCCCACGGTGTCCAACGATGTCCAACGGTGTCCAACGATGTCCAACGGTGTCCCACGTTGTCCGACGTTGTCCCACGTTGTCCCACGGTGTCCAACGATGTCCAACGTTGTCCCACGATGTCCCACGTTGTCCAACGATGTCCAACGGTGTCCCACGTTGTCCAACGTTGTCCTACGTTGTCCCACGTTGTCCCACGTTGTCCCACGTTGTCCCACGTTGTCCCACGTTGTCCCACGGTGTCCAACGGTGTCCCACGTTGTCCCACGTTGTCCCACGGTGTCCAACGATGTCCAACGGTGTCCAACGGTGTCCCACGGTGTCCCACGTTGTCCCACGTTGTCCCACGTTGTCCCACGTTGTCCCACGTTGTCCCACGTTGTCCCACGTTGTCCCACGTTGTCCCACGTTGTCCCACGTTGTCCCACGTTGTCCCACGTTGTCCCACGATGTCCCACGTTGTCCAACGATGTCCAACGGTGTCCCACGTTGTCCCACGTTGTCCCACGGTGTCCAACGATGTCCAACGGTGTCCAACGGTGTCCCACGGTGTCCAACGGTGTCCCACGTTGTCCCACGTTGTCCCACGTTGTCCCACGTTGTCCCACGTTGTCCCACGTTGTCCCACGTTGTCCCACGTTGTCCCACGTTGTCCCACGATGTCCCACGTTGTCCAACGATGTCCAACGGTGTCCCACGTTGTCCCACGTTGTCCTACGTTGTCCCACGTTGTCCCACGTTGTCCCACGTTGTCCCACGTTGTCCCACGTTGTCCCACGGTGTCCAACGGTGTCCCACGTTGTCCCACGTTGTCCCACGTTGTCCCACGTTGTCCCACGATGTCCCACGTTGTCCAACGATGTCCAACGGTGTCCCACGTTGTCCCACGTTGTCCTACGTTGTCCCACGTTGTCCCACGTTGTCCCACGTTGTCCCACGTTGTCCCACGGTTTCCAACGGTGTCCAACGATGTCCAACGGTGTCCAACGGTGTCCCACGTTGTCCCACGTTGCCCCACGGTGTCCAACGATGTCCAACGGTGTCCCACGTTGTCCCACGTTGTCCCACGTTGTCCCACGTTGTCCCACGTTGTTCCATGGTTTCCCACGTTGTCCCACGTTGTCCCACGGTGTCCAACGATGTCCAACGGTGTCCAACGGTGTCCCACGGTGTCCAACGGTGTCCCACGTTGTCCCACGTTGTCTCACGTTGTCCCACGTTGTCCCACGTTGTCCCACGTTGTCCCACGTTGTCCAACGGTGTCCAACGATGTCCAACGGTGTCCCACGATGTCCAACGATGTCCAACGATGTCCAACGGTGTCCAACGGTGTCCCACGTTGTCCCACGTTGTCCCACGTTGTCCCACGCTGTCCAACGATGTCCAACGGTGTCCCACGTTGTCCAACGGTGTCGCACGGTGTCCAACGATGTCCAACGGTGTCCAACGATGTCCAACGGTGTCCCACGTTGTCCCACGTTGTACCACGTTGTCCCACGGTGTCCAACGATGTCCAACGGTGTCCAACGATGTCCAACGGTGTCCCACGATGTCCAACGATTTCCAACGATGTCCAACGGTGTCCAACGGTGTCCAACGGTGTCCCACGTTGTCCCACGTTGTCCCACGTTGTCCCACGGTGTCCAACGGTGTCCAACGATGTCCAACGGTGTCCAACGGTGTCCCACGATGTCCACCGATGTCCAACGGTGTCCCACGGTGTCCAACGGTGTCCAACGGTGTCCAACGATGTCCAACGATGTCCAACGATGTCCAACGTTGTCCCACGTTGTCCCACGTTGTCCCACGTTGTCCCACGTTGTCCCACGGTGTCCAACGGTGTCCCACGTTGTCCCACGTTGTCCCACGGTGTCCAACGATATCCAACGGTGTCCAACGGTGTCCCACGGTGTCCCACGTTGTCCCACGTTGTCCCACGTTGTCCCACGTTGTCCCACGTTGTCCCACGTTGTCCCACGTTGTCCCACGTTGTCCCACGTTGTCCCACGTTGTCCCACGTTGTCCCACGTTGTCCCACGTTGTCCCACGTTGTCCCACGTTGTCCCACGTTGTCCCACGTTGTCCCACGTTGTCCCACGATGTCCCACGTTGTCCAACGATGTCCAACGGTGTCCCACGTAGTCCCACGTTGTCCTACGTTGTCCCACGTTGTCCCACGTTGTCCCACGTTGTCCCACGTTGTCCCACGTTGTCCCACGGTGTCCAACGGTGTCCCACGTTGTCCCACGTTGTCCCACGGTGTCCAACGGTGTCCAACGGTGTCCACCGGTGTCCAACGGTGTCCAACGATGTCCAACGGTGTCCAACGGTGTCCCACGGTGTCCAACGGTGTCCAACGGTGTCCCACGGTGTCCAACGGTGTCCCACGTTGTCCCACGTTGTCCCACGTTGTCCCACGTTGTCCCACGATGTCCCACGTTGTCCAACGATGTCCAACGGTGTCCCACGTTGTCCCACGTTGTCCTACGTTGTCCCACGTTGTCCCACGTTGTCCCACGTTGTCCCACGTTGTCCCACGGTGTCCAACGGTGTCCAACGATGTCCAACGGTGTCCAACGGTGTCCCACGTTGTCCCACGTTGTCCCACGGTGTCCAACGTTGTCCCACGTTGTCCCACGGTGTCCAACGGTGTCCCACGTTGTCCCACGTTGTCCCACGGTGTCCAACGATGTCCAACGGTGTCCAACGGTGTCCCACGGTGTCCCACGTTGTCCCACGATGTCCCACGTTGTCCCACGTTGTCCCACGGTGTCCAACGATGTCCAACGGTGTCCAACGGTGTCCCACGGTGTCCCACGTTGTCCCACGATGTCCCACGTTGTCCAACGATGTCCAACGGTGTCCCACGTTGTCCCACGTTGTCCCACGTTGTCCCACGTTGTCCCACGTTGTCCCACGATGTCCAACGGTGTCCAACGATGTCCAACGGTGTCCAACGGTGTCCCACGGTGTCCAACGGTGTCCAACGGTGTCCCACGGTGTCCAACGGTGTCCCACGTTGTCCCACGTTGTCCCACGTTGTCCCACGTTGTCCCACGATGTCCCACGTTGTCCAACGATGTCCAACGGTGTCCCACGTTGTCCCACGTTGTCCTACGTTGTCCCACGTTGTCCCACGTTGTCCCACGTTGTCCCACGTTGTCCCACGGTGTCCAACGGTGTCCAACGATGTCCCACGTTGTCCCACGTTGTCCCACGGTGTCCAACGATGTGCAACGGTGTCCCACGTTGTCCCACGTTGTCCCACGTTGTCCCACGTTGTCCCACGTTGTTCCATGGTTTCCCACGTTGTCCAACGGTGTCCCACGTTGTCCCACGTTGTCCCACGTTGTCCCACGTTGTCCCACGTTGTCCCACGTTGTTCCATGGTTTCCCACGTTGTCCCACGATGTCCACCGATGTCCAACGGTGTCCAACGGTGTCCAACGGTGTCCCACGGTGTCCAACGATGTCCAACGGTGTCCAACGATGTCCAACGGTGTCCCACGTTGTCCCACGTTGTCCCACGTTGTCCCACGGTGTCCAACGATGTCCAACGGTGTCCAACGATGTCCAACGGTGTCCCACGTTGTCCCACGTTGTCCCACGTTGTCCCACGGTGTCCAACGATGTCCAACGGTGTCCAACGATGTCCAACGGTGTCCCACGATGTCCAACGATGTCCAACGATGTCCAACGGTGTCCAACGGTGTCCCACGTTGTCCCACGTTGTCCCACGTTGTCCCACGGTGTCCAACGATGTCCAACGGTGTCCCACGTTGTCCAACGGTGTCCCACGTTGTCCCACGTTGTCCCACGTTGTCCCACGTTGTCCCACGTTGTCCCACGATGTCCCACGTTGTCCCACGTTGTCCCACGTTGTCCCACGTTGTCCCAGGTTGTCCCACGTTGTCCCACGTTGTCCCACGTTGTCCCACGTTGTCCCACGATGTCCCACGTTGTCCCACGTTGTCCCACGTTGTCCCACGTTGTCCCACGTTGTCCCACGTTGTCCCACGTTGTCCCACGTTGTCCCACGTTGTCCCACGTTGTCCCACGTTGTCCCACGGTGTCCAACGGTGTCCAACGGTGTCCAACGGTGTCCAACGATGTCCAACGATGTCCAACGGTGTCCAACGGTGTCCCACGTTGTCCCACGTTGTCCCACGGTGTCCAACGATGTCCAACGGTGTCCCACGTTGTCCCACGTTGTCCCACGTTGTCCCACGTTGTCCCACGTTGTTCCATGGTTTCCCACGTTGTCCCACGTTGTCCCACGTTGTCCCACGGTGTCCAACGATGTCCAACGGTGTCCAACGGTGTCCCACGGTGTCCAACGGTGTCCCACGTTGTCCCACGATGTCCCACGTTGTCCCACGTTGTCCCACGGTGTCCAACGGTGTCCCACGGTATCCAACGGTATCCCACGTTGTCCCACGTTGTCCCATGTTGTCCCACGTTGTCCCACGTTGTCCCACGTTGTCCCACGTTGTCCCACGGTGTCCAACGGTGTCCAACGATGTCCAACGGTGTCCAACGGTGTCCCACGATGTCCACCGATGTCCAACGGTGTCCAACGGTGTCCAACGGTGTCCCACGGTGTCCAACGATGTCCAACGGTGTCCAACGATGTCCAACGGTGTCCCACGTTGTCCGACGTTGTCCCACGTTGTCCCACGGTGTCCAACGATGTCCAACGTTGTCCCACGATGTCCCACGTTGTCCCACGGTGTCCAACGGTGTCCCACGTTGTCCCACGTTGTCCCACGGTGTCCAACGATGTCCAACGGTGTCCAACGGTGTCCCACGGTGTCCCACGTTGTCCCACGTTGTCCCACGTTGTCCCACGTTGTCCCACGTTGTCCCACGTTGTCCCACGTTGTCCCACGTTGTCCCACGTTGTGCCACGTTGTCCCACGGTGTCCAACGGTGTCCAACGGTGTCCAACGGTGTCCAACGATGTCCAACGGTGTCCAACGGTGTCCCACGGTGTCCAACGGTGTCCAACGGTGTCCCACGGTGTCCAACGGTGTCCCACGTTGTCCCACGTTGTCCCACGTTGTCCCACGTTGTCCCACGATGTCCCACGTTGTCCAACGATGTCCAACGGTGTCCCACGTTGTCCCACGTTGTCCTACGTTGTCCCACGTTGTCCCACGTTGTCCCACGTTGTCCCACGTTGTCCCACGGTGTCCAACGGTGTCCAACGATGTCCAACGGTGTCCAACGGTGTCCCACGTTGTCCCACGTTGTCCCACGGTGTCCAACGATGTCCAACGGTGTCCCACGTTGTCCCACGTTGTCCCACGTTGTCCCACGTTGTCCCACGTTGTTCCATGGTTTCCCACGTTGTCCCACGTTGTCCCACGGTGTCCAACGATGTCCAACGGTGTCCAACGGTGTCCCACGGTGTCCAACGGTGTCCCACGTTGTCCCACGTTGTCTCACGTTGTCCCACGTTGTCCCACGTTGTCCCACGTTGTCCCACGTTGTCCCACGTTGTCCCACGTTGTCCCACGTTGTCCCACGTTGTCCAACGGTGTCCCACGGTGTCCAACGGTGTCCCACGGTGTCCAACGGTGTCCCACGTTGTCCCACGTTGTCCCACGTTGTCCCACGTTGTCCCACGTTGTCCCACGTTGTCCCACGTTGTCCCACGTTGTCCCACGTTGTCCCACGGTGTCCAACGGTGTCCAACGGTGTCCAACGGTGTCCAACGATGTCCAACGGTGTCCAACGGTGTCCCACGGTGTCCAACGGTGTCCAACGGTGTCCCACGGTGTCCAACGGTGTCCCACGTTGTCCCACGTTGTCCCACGTTGTCCCACGTTGTCCCACGATGTCCCACGTTGTCCAACGATGTCCAACGGTGTCCCACGTTGTCCCACGTTGTCCTACGTTGTCCCACGTTGTCCCACGTTGTCCCACGTTGTCCCACGTTGTCCCACGGTGTCCAACGGTGTCCAACGATGTCCAACGGTGTCCAACGGTGTCCCACGTTGTCCCACGTTGTCCCACGGTGTCCAACGATGTCCAACGGTGTCCCACGTTGTCCCACGTTGTCCCACGTTGTCCCACGTTGTCCCACGTTGTTCCATGGTTTCCCACGTTGTCCCACGATGTCCACCGATGTCCAACGGTGTCCAACGGTGTCCAACGGTGTCCCACGGTGTCCAACGATGTCCAACGGTGTCCAACGATGTCCAACGGTGTCCCACGTTGTCCCACGTTGTCCCACGTTGTCCCACGGTGTCCAACGATGTCCAACGGTGTCCAACGATGTCCAACGGTGTCCCACGTTGTCCCACGTTGTCCCACGTTGTCCCACGGTGTCCAAGGATGTCCAACGGTGTCCAACGATGTCCAACGGTGTCCCACGATGTCCAACGATGTCCAACGATGTCCAACGGTGTCCAACGGTGTCCCACGTTGTCCCACGTTGTCCCACGTTGTCCCACGGTGTCCAACGATGTCCAACGGTGTCCCACGTTGTCCCACGTTGTCCCACGTTGTCCCACGTTGTCCCACGTTGTCCCACGTTGTCCCACGTTGTCCCACGGTGTCCAACGGTGTCCCACGTTGTCCCACGTTGTCCCACGGTGTCCAACGATGTCCAACGGTGTCCAACGGTGTCCCACGGTGTCCCACGTTGTCCCACGTTGTCCCACGTTGTCCCACGTTGTCCCACGTTGTCCCACGTTGTCCCACGTTGTCCCACGTTGTCCCACGTTGTCCCACGTTGTCCCACGTTGTCCCACGGTGTCCAACGATGTCCAACGGTGTCCAACGGTGTCCCACGGTGTCCCACGTTGTCCCACGTTGTCCCACGTTGTCCCACGTTGTCCCACGTTGTCCCACGTTGTCCCACGTTGTCCCACGTTGTCCCACGTTGTCCCACGATGTCCCACGTTGTCCAACGATGTCCAACGGTGTCCCACGTTGTCCCACGTTGTCCCACGTTGTCCCACGGTGTCCAACGGTGTCCCACGTTGTCCCACGTTGTCCCACGGTGTCCAACGATGTCCCACGTTGTCCAACGATGTCCAACGGTGTCCCACGTTGTCCCACGTTGTCCTACGTTGTCCCACGTTATCCCACGTTGTCCCACGTTGTCCCACGTTGTCCCACGTTGTCCCACGTTGTCCCACGTTGTCCCACGTTGTCCCACGGTGTCCAACGGTGTCCAACGGTGTCCAACGGTGTCCAACGATGTCCAACGGTGTCCAACGGTGTCCCACGGTGTCCAACGGTGTCCAACGGTGTCCCACGGTGTCCAACGGTGTCCCACGTTGTCCCACGTTGTCCCACGTTGTCCCACGTTGTCCCACGATGTCCCACGTTGTCCAACGATGTCCAACGGTGTCCCACGTTGTCCCACGTTGTCCTACGTTGTCCCACGTTGTCCCACGTTATCCCACGTTGTCCCACGTTGTCCCACGTTGTCCCACGTTGTCCCACGTTGTCCCACGTTGTCCCACGTTGTCCAACGGTGTCCCACGGTGTCCAACGGTGTCCCACGGTGTCCAACGGTGTCCCACGTTGTCCCACGTTGTCCTACGATGTCCCACGTTGTCCAACGATGTCCAACGGTGTCCCACGTTGTCCCACGTTGTCCTACGTTGTCCCACGTTGTCCCACGTTGTCCCACGTTGTCCCACGTTGTCCCACGGTGTCCAACGGTGTCCAACGATGTCCAACGGTGTCCAACGGTGTCCCACGTTGTCCCACGTTGTCCCACGGTGTCCAACGATGTCCAACGGTGTCCCACGTTGTCCCACGTTGTCCCACGTTGTCCCACGTTGTCCCACGTTGTTCCATGGTTTCCCACGTTGCCCCACGATGTCCACCGATGTCCAACGGTGTCCAACGGTGTCCAACGGTGTCCCACGGTGTCCAACGATGTCCAACGGTGTCCAACGATGTCCAACGGTGTCCCACGTTGTCCCACGTTGTCCCACGTTGTCCCACGGTGTCCAACGATGTCCAACGGTGTCCAACGATGTCCAACGGTGTCCCACGTTGTCCCACGTTGTCCCACGTTGTCCCACGGTGTCCAACGATGTCCAACGGTGTCCAACGATGTCCAACGGTGTCCCACGATGTCCAACGGTGTCCAACGATGTCCAACGGTGTCCAACGGTGTCCCACGTTGTCCCACGTTGTCCCACGTTGTCCCACGGTGTCCAACGATGTCCAACGGTGTCCCACGTTGTCCAACGGTGTCCCACGTTGTCCCACGTTGTCCCACGTTGTCCCACGTTGTCCCACGATGTCCCACGTTGTCCCACGTTGTCCCACGTTGTCCCACGTTGTCCCACGTTGTCCCACGTTGTCCCACGGTGTCCAACGGTGTCCAACGGTGTCCAACGGTGTCCAACGATGTCCAACGATGTCCAACGGTGTCCAACGGTGTCCCACGTTGTCCCACGTTGTCCCACGGTGTCCAACGATGTCCAACGGTGTCCCACGTTGTCCCACGTTGTCCCACGTTGTCCCACGTTGTCCCACGTTGTTCCATGGTTTCCCACGTTGTCCCACGTTGTCCCACGTTGTCCCACGGTGTCCAACGATGTCCAACGGTGTCCAACGGTGTCCCACGGTGTCCAACGGTGTCCCACGTTGTCCCACGTTGTCCCACGTTGTCCCACGTTGTCCCACGTTGTCCCACGTTGTCCCACGTTGTCCAACGGTGTCCCACGGTGTCCAACGGTATCCCACGTTGTCCCTCGTTGTTCCATGTTGTCCCACGTTGTCCCACGTTGTCCCACGTTGTCCAACGGTGTCCCACGTTGTCCCACGTTGTCCCACGTTGTCCCACGGTGTCCAACGATGTCCAACGGTGTCCAACGATGTCCAACGGTGTCCCACGATGTCCAACGATGTCCAACGATGTCCAACGGTGTCCAACGGTGTCCCACGTTGTCCCACGTTGTCCCACGTTGTCCCACGGTGTCCAACGATGTCCAACGGTGTCCCACGTTGTCCCACGTTGTCCCACGTTGTCCCACGTTGTCCCACGATGTCCCACGTTGTCCCACGTTGTCCCACGTTGTCCCACGTTGTCCCACGTTGTCCCACGTCGTCCCACGTTGTCCCACGTTGTCCCACGTTGTCCCACGTTGTCCCACGTTGTCCCACGTTGTCCCACGTTGTCCCACGTTGTCCCACGTTGTCCCACGTTGTCCCACGGTGTCCCACGTTGTCCCACGTTGTCCCACGGTGTCCAAATGTGTCCAACGGTGTCCAACGGTGTCCAACGGTGTCCCACGATGTCCACCGATGTCCAACGGTGTCCAACGGTGTCCAACGGTGTCCCACGGTGTCCAACGATGTCCAACGGTGTCCAACGATGTCCAACGGTGTCCCACGTTGTCCCACGTTGTCCCACGTTGTCCCACGTTGTCCCACGTTGTCCCACGGTGTCCAACGATGTCCAACGGTGTCCCACGTTGTCCAACGGTGTCCCACGTTGTCCCACGTTGTCCCACGTTGTCCCACGTTGTCCCACGTTGTCCCACGATGTCCCACGTTGTCCCACGTTGTCCCACGTTGTCCCACGTTGTCCCACGTTGTCCCACGTTGTCCCACGTTGTCCCACGTTGTCCCACGGTGTCCAACGATGTCCAACGGTGTCCCACGTTGTCCCACGTTGTCCCACGTTGTCCCACGGTGTCCAACGGTGTCCAACGGTGTCCAACGGTGTCCCACGGTGTCCAACGATGTCCAACGGTGTCCAACGATGTCCAACGGTGTCCCACGTTGTCCCACGTTGTCCCACGTTGTCCCACGTTGTCCCACGTTGTCCCACGGTGTCCGACGATGTCCAACGGTGTCCCACGTTGTCCCACGTTGTCCCACGTTGTCCCACGGTGTCCAACGATGTCCAACGGTGTCCCACGTTGTCCCACGTTGTCCCACGTTGTCCCACGTTGTTCCATGGTTTCCCACGTTGTCCCACGTTGTCCCACGGTGTCCAACGATGTCCAACGGTGTCCAACGGTGTCCCACGGTGTCCAACGGTGTCCCACGTTGTCCCACGTTGTCCCACGTTGTCCCACGTTGTCCCACGTTGTCCCACGTTGTCCCACGTTGTCCCACGTTGTCCCACGTTGTCCAACGGTGTCCCACGGTGTCCAACGGTGTCCCACGGTGTCCAACGGTGTCCCACGTTGTCCCACGTTGTCCCACGTTGTCCCACGTTGTCCCACGTTGTCCCACGTTGTCCCACGTTGTCCCACGTTGTCCCACGGTGTCCAACGGTGTCCGACGGTGTCCAATGGTGTCCAACGATGTCCAACGGTGTCCAACGGTGTCCCACGTTGTCCCACGTTGTCCCACGGTGTCCAACGGTGTCCAACGGTGTCCAACGGTGTCCAACGATGTCCAACGATGTCCAACGGTGTCCAACGGTGTCCCACGTTGTCCCACGTTGTCCCACGGTGTCCAACGATGTCCAACGGTGTCCCACGTTGTCCCACGTTGTCCCACGTTGTCCCACGTTGTCCCACGTTGTTCCATGGTTTCCCACGTTGTCCCACGTTGTCCCACGTTGTCCCACGGTGTCCCACGATGTCCAACGGTGTCCAACGGTGTCCCACGGTGTCCAACGGTGTCCCACGTTGTCCCACGTTGTCCCACGTTGTCCCACGTTGTCCCACGGTGTCCAACGGTGTCCCACGTTGTCCCACGTTGTTCCATGGTTTCCCACGTTGTCCCACGTTGTCCCACGTTGTCCCACGTTGTCCCACGTTGTCCCACGGTGTCCCACGGTGTCCAACTATGTCCAACGGTGTCCCACGTTGTCCCACGTTGTCCCACGATGTCCCACGTTGTCCCACGTTGTCCCACGTTGTCCCACGTTGTCCCACGTGGTCCCACGTTGTCCCACGTTGTCCCACGGTGTCCAACGATGTCCAACGGTGTCCCACGTTGTCCAACGGTGTCCCACGTTGTCCCACGTTGTCCCACGTTGTCCCACGATGTCCCACGATGTCCAACGATGTCCAACGGTGTCCCACGTTGTCCAACGTTGTCCTACGTTGTCCCACGTTGTCCCACGTTGTCCCACGTTGTCCCACGTTGTCCCACGTTGTCCCACGGTGTCCAACGGTGTCCCACGTTGTCCCACGTTGTCCCACGGTGTCCAACGATGTCCAACGGTGTCCAACGGTGTCCCACGGTGTCCCACGTTGTCCCACGTTGTCCCACGTTGTCCCACGTTGTCCCACGTTGTCCCACGTTGTCCCACGTTGTCCCACGTTGTCCCACGTTGTCCCACGTTGTCCCACGTTGTCCCACGTTGTCCCACGTTGTCCCACGTTGTCCCACGATGTCCCACGTTGTCCAACGATGTCCAACGGTGTCCCACGTTGTCCCACGTTGTCCCACGGTGTCCAACGATGTCCAACGGTGTCCAACGGTGTCCCACGGTGTCCAACGGTGTCCCACGTTGTCCCACGTTGTCCCACGTTGTCCCACGTTGTCCCACGTTGTCCCACGTTGTCCCACGTTGTCCCACGATGTCCCACGTTGTCCAACGATGTCCAACGGTGTCCCACGTTGTCCCACGTTGTCCTACGTTGTCCCACGTTGTCCCACGTTGTCCCACGTTGTCCCACGGTGTCCAACGATGTCCAACGGTGTCCAACGATGTCCAACGGTGTCCCACGTTGTCCCACGTTGTCCCACGTTGTCCCACGGTGTCCAACGATGTCCAACGGTGTCCAACGATGTCCAACGGTGTCCCACGATGTCCAACGATGTCCAACGATGTCCAACGGTGTCCAACGGTGTCCCACGTTGTCCCACGTTGTCCCACGTTGTCCCACGGTGTCCAACGATGTCCAACGGTGTCCCACGTTGTCCAACGGTGTCCCACGTTGTCCCACGTTGTCCCACGTTGTCCCACGTTGTCCCACGATGTCCCACGTTGTCCCACGTTGTCCCACGTTGTCCCACGTTGTCCCACGTTGTCCCACGTTGTCCCACGGTGTCCAACGGTGTCCAACGGTGTCCAACGGTGTCCAACGATGTCCAACGATGTCCAACGGTGTCCAACGGTGTCCCACGTTGTCCCACGTTGTCCCACGGTGTCCAACGATGTCCAACGGTGTCCCACGTTGTCCCACGTTGTCCCACGTTGTCCCACGTTGTCCCACGTTGTTCCATGGTTTCCCACGTTGTCCCACGTTGTCCCACGTTGTCCCACGGTGTCCAACGATGTCCAACGGTGTCCAACGGTGTCCCACGGTGTCCAACGGTGTCCCACGTTGTCCCACGTTGTCCCACGTTGTCCCACGTTGTCCCACGTTGTCCCACGTTGTCCCACGTTGTCCAACGGTGTCCCACGGTGTCCAACGGTATCCCACGTTGTCCCTCGTTGTTCCATGTTGTCCCACGTTGTCCCACGTTGTCCCACGTTGTTCAACGGTGT
The DNA here is from genome assembly GCF_910591885.1 of Bombus terrestris. NCBI lineage: Eukaryota > Metazoa > Arthropoda > Insecta > Hymenoptera > Apidae > Bombus > Bombus terrestris. Next base: position 165,031 of record NW_025963607.1, read on the forward strand.
CCCACGTTGTCCCACGTTGTCCCACGTTGTCCCACGGTGTCCAACGATGTCCAACGGTGTCCAACGATGTCCAACGGTGTCCCACGATGTCCAACGATGTCCAACGATGTCCAACGGTGTCCAACGGTGTCCCACGTTGTCCCACGTTGTCCCACGTTGTCCCACGGTGTCCAACGATGTCCAACGGTGTCCCACGTTGTCCCACGTTGTCCCACGTTGTCCCACGTTGTCCCACGATGTCCCACGTTGTCCCACGTTGTCCCACGTTGTCCCACGTTGTCCCACGTTGTCCCACGTCGTCCCACGTTGTCCCACGTTGTCCCACGTTGTCCCACGTTGTCCCACGTTGTCCCACGTTGTCCCACGTTGTCCCACGTTGTCCCACGTTGTCCCACGTTGTCCCACGTTGTCCCACGTTGTCCCACGTTGTCCCACGGTGTCCAAATGTGTCCAACGGTGTCCAACGGTGTCCAACGGTGTCCCACGATGTCCACCGATGTCCAACGGTGTCCAACGGTGTCCAACGGTGTCCCACGGTGTCCAACGATGTCCAACGGTGTCCAACGATGTCCAACGGTGTCCCACGTTGTCCCACGTTGTCCCACGTTGTCCCACGTTGTCCCACGTTGTCCCACGGTGTCCAACGATGTCCAACGGTGTCCCACGTTGTCCAACGGTGTCCCACGTTGTCCCACGTTGTCCCACGTTGTCCCACGTTGTCCCACGTTGTCCCACGATGTCCCACGTTGTCCCACGTTGTCCCACGTTGTCCCACGTTGTCCCACGTTGTCCCACGTTGTCCCACGTTGTCCCACGTTGTCCCACGGTGTCCAACGATGTCCAACGGTGTCCCACGTTGTCCCACGTTGTCCCACGTTGTCCCACGGTGTCCAACGGTGTCCAACGGTGTCCAACGGTGTCCCACGGTGTCCAACGATGTCCAACGGTGTCCAACGATGTCCAACGGTGTCCCACGTTGTCCCACGTTGTCCCACGTTGTCCCACGTTGTCCCACGTTGTCCCACGGTGTCCGACGATGTCCAACGGTGTCCCACGTTGTCCCACGTTGTCCCACGTTGTCCCACGGTGTCCAACGATGTCCAACGGTGTCCCACGTTGTCCCACGTTGTCCCACGTTGTCCCACGTTGTTCCATGGTTTCCCACGTTGTCCCACGTTGTCCCACGGTGTCCAACGATGTCCAACGGTGTCCAACGGTGTCCCACGGTGTCCAACGGTGTCCCACGTTGTCCCACGTTGTCCCACGTTGTCCCACGTTGTCCCACGTTGTCCCACGTTGTCCCACGTTGTCCCACGTTGTCCCACGTTGTCCAACGGTGTCCCACGGTGTCCAACGGTGTCCCACGGTGTCCAACGGTGTCCCACGTTGTCCCACGTTGTCCCACGTTGTCCCACGTTGTCCCACGTTGTCCCACGTTGTCCCACGTTGTCCCACGTTGTCCCACGGTGTCCAACGGTGTCCGACGGTGTCCAATGGTGTCCAACGATGTCCAACGGTGTCCAACGGTGTCCCACGTTGTCCCACGTTGTCCCACGGTGTCCAACGGTGTCCAACGGTGTCCAACGGTGTCCAACGATGTCCAACGATGTCCAACGGTGTCCAACGGTGTCCCACGTTGTCCCACGTTGTCCCACGGTGTCCAACGATGTCCAACGGTGTCCCACGTTGTCCCACGTTGTCCCACGTTGTCCCACGTTGTCCCACGTTGTTCCATGGTTTCCCACGTTGTCCCACGTTGTCCCACGTTGTCCCACGGTGTCCAACGATGTCCAACGGTGTCCAACGGTGTCCCACGGTGTCCAACGGTGTCCCACGTTGTCCCACGTTGTCCCACGTTGTCCCACGTTGTCCCACGGTGTCCAACGGTGTCCCACGTTGTCCCACGTTGTTCCATGGTTTCCCACGTTGTCCCACGTTGTCCCACGGTGTCCAACGGTGTCCCACGTTGTCCCACGTTGTTCCATGGTTTCCCACGTTGTCCCACGTTGTCCCACGTTGTCCCACGTTGTCCCACGTTGTCCCACGGTGTCCCACGGTGTCCAACTATGTCCAACGGTGTCCCACGTTGTCCCACGTTGTCCCACGATGTCCCACGTTGTCCCACGTTGTCCCACGTTGTCCCACGTTGTCCCACGTGGTCCCACGTTGTCCCACGTTGTCCCACGGTGTCCAACGATGTCCAACGGTGTCCCACGTTGTCCAACGGTGTCCCACGTTGTCCCACGTTGTCCCACGTTGTCCCACGATGTCCCACGATGTCCAACGATGTCCAACGGTGTCCCACGTTGTCCAACGTTGTCCTACGTTGTCCCACGTTGTCCCACGTTGTCCCACGTTGTCCCACGTTGTCCCACGTTGTCCCACGGTGTCCAACGGTGTCCCACGTTGTCCCACGTTGTCCCACGGTGTCCAACGATGTCCAACGGTGTCCAACGGTGTCCCACGGTGTCCCACGTTGTCCCACGTTGTCCCACGTTGTCCCACGTTGTCCCACGTTGTCCCACGTTGTCCCACGTTGTCCCACGTTGTCCCACGTTGTCCCACGTTGTCCCACGTTGTCCCACGTTGTCCCACGTTGTCCCACGTTGTCCCACGATGTCCCACGTTGTCCAACGATGTCCAACGGTGTCCCACGTTGTCCCACGTTGTCCCACGGTGTCCAACGATGTCCAACGGTGTCCAACGGTGTCCCACGGTGTCCAACGGTGTCCCACGTTGTCCCACGTTGTCCCACGTTGTCCCACGTTGTCCCACGTTGTCCCACGTTGTCCCACGTTGTCCCACGTTGTCCCACGATGTCCCACGTTGTCCAACGATGTCCAACGGTGTCCCACGTTGTCCCACGTTGTCCTACGTTGTCCCACGTTGTCCCACGTTGTCCCACGTTGTCCCACGGTGTCCAACGATGTCCAACGGTGTCCAACGATGTCCAACGGTGTCCCACGTTGTCCCACGTTGTCCCACGTTGTCCCACGGTGTCCAACGATGTCCAACGGTGTCCAACGATGTCCAACGGTGTCCCACGATGTCCAACGATGTCCAACGATGTCCAACGGTGTCCAACGGTGTCCCACGTTGTCCCACGTTGTCCCACGTTGTCCCACGGTGTCCAACGATGTCCAACGGTGTCCCACGTTGTCCAACGGTGTCCCACGTTGTCCCACGTTGTCCCACGTTGTCCCACGTTGTCCCACGATGTCCCACGTTGTCCCACGTTGTCCCACGTTGTCCCACGTTGTCCCACGTTGTCCCACGTTGTCCCACGGTGTCCAACGGTGTCCAACGGTGTCCAACGGTGTCCAACGATGTCCAACGATGTCCAACGGTGTCCAACGGTGTCCCACGTTGTCCCACGTTGTCCCACGGTGTCCAACGATGTCCAACGGTGTCCCACGTTGTCCCACGTTGTCCCACGTTGTCCCACGTTGTCCCACGTTGTTCCATGGTTTCCCACGTTGTCCCACGTTGTCCCACGTTGTCCCACGGTGTCCAACGATGTCCAACGGTGTCCAACGGTGTCCCACGGTGTCCAACGGTGTCCCACGTTGTCCCACGTTGTCCCACGTTGTCCCACGTTGTCCCACGTTGTCCCACGTTGTCCCACGTTGTCCAACGGTGTCCCACGGTGTCCAACGGTATCCCACGTTGTCCCTCGTTGTTCCATGTTGTCCCACGTTGTCCCACGTTGTCCCACGTTGTTCAACGGTGTCCCACGTTGTCCCACGTTGTCCCACGTTGTCCCACGGTGTCCAACGATGTCCAACGGTGTCCAACGATGTCCAACGGTGTCCCACGATGTCCAACGATGTCCAACGATGTCCAACGGTGTCCAACGGTGTCCCACGTTGTCCCACGTTGTCCCACGTTGTCCCACGGTGTCCAACGATGTCCAACGGTGTCCCACGTTGTCCCACGTTGTCCCACGTTGTCCCACGTTGTCCCACGATGTCCCACGTTGTCCCACGTTGTCCCACGTTGTCCCACGTTGTCCCACGTTGTCCCACGTCGTCCCACGTTGTCCCACGTTGTCCCACGTTGTCCCACGTTGTCCCACGTTGTCCCACGTTGTCCCACGTTGTCCCACGTTGTCCCACGTTGTCCCACGTTGTCCCACGTTGTCCCACGTTGTCCCACGTTGTCCCACGGTGTCCAAATGTGTCCAACGGTGTCCAACGGTGTCCAACGGTGTCCCACGATGTCCACCGATGTCCAACGGTGTCCAACGGTGTCCAACGGTGTCCCACGGTGTCCAACGATGTCCAACGGTGTCCAACGATGTCCAACGGTGTCCCACGTTGTCCCACGTTGTCCCACGTTGTCCCACGTTGTCCCACGTTGTCCCACGGTGTCCAACGATGTCCAACGGTGTCCCACGTTGTCCAACGGTGTCCCACGTTGTCCCACGTTGTCCCACGTTGTCCCACGTTGTCCCACGTTGTCCCACGATGTCCCACGTTGTCCCACGTTGTCCCACGTTGTCCCACGTTGTCCCACGTTGTCCCACGTTGTCCCACGTTGTCCCACGTTGTCCCACGGTGTCCAACGATGTCCCACGGTGTCCCACGTTGTCCCACGTTGTCCCACGTTGTCCCACGGTGTCCAACGGTGTCCAACGGTGTCCAACGGTGTCCCACGGTGTCCAACGATGTCCAACGGTGTCCAACGGTGTCCAACGGTGTCCCACGTTGTCCCACGTTGTCCCACGTTGTCCCACGTTGTCCCACGTTGTCCCACGGTGTCCGACGATGTCCAACGGTGTCCCACGTTGTCCCACGTTGTCCCACGTTGTCCCACGGTGTCCAACGATGTCCAACGGTGTCCCACGTTGTCCCACGTTGTCCCACGTTGTCCCACGTTGTTCCATGGTTTCCCACGTTGTCCCACGTTGTCCCACGGTGTCCAACGATGTCCAACGGTGTCCAACGGTGTCCCACGGTGTCCAACGGTGTCCCACGTTGTCCCACGTTGTCCCACGTTGTCCCACGTTGTCCCACGTTGTCCCACGTTGTCCCACGTTGTCCCACGTTGTCCCACGTTGTCCAACGGTGTCCCACGGTGTCCAACGGTGTCCCACGGTGTCCAACGGTGTCCCACGTTGTCCCACGTTGTCCCACGTTGTCCCACGTTGTCCCACGTTGTCCCACGTTGTCCCACGTTGTCCCACGTTGTCCCACGGTGTCCAACGGTGTCCGACGGTGTCCAATGGTGTCCAACGATGTCCAACGGTGTCCAACGGTGTCCCACGTTGTCCCACGTTGTCCCACGGTGTCCAACGGTGTCCAACGGTATCCAACGGTGTCCAACGATGTCCAACGATGTCCAACGGTGTCCAACGGTGTCCCACGTTGTCCCACGTTGTCCCACGGTGTCCAACGATGTCCAACGGTGTCCCACGTTGTCCCACGTTGTCCCACGTTGTCCCACGTTGTCCCACGTTGTTCCATGGTTTCCCACGTTGTCCCACGTTGTCCCACGTTGTCCCACGGTGTCCAACGATGTCCAACGGTGTCCAACGGTGTCCCACGGTGTCCAACGGTGTCCCACGTTGTCCCACGTTGTCCCACGTTGTCCCACGTTGTCCCACGGTGTCCAACGGTGTCCCACGTTGTCCCACGTTGTTCCATGGTTTCCCACGTTGTCCCACGTTGTCCCACGTTGTCCCACGTTGTCCCACGTTGTCCCACGGTGTCCCACGGTGTCCAACTATGTCCAACGGTGTCCCACGTTGTCCCACGTTGTCCCACGATGTCCCACGTTGTCCCACGTTGTCCCACGTTGTCCCACGTTGTCCCACGTGGTCCCACGTTGTCCCACGTTGTCCCACGGTGTCCAACGATGTCCAACGGTGTCCCACGTTGTCCAACGGTGTCCCACGTTGTCCCACGTTGTCCCACGTTGTCCCACGATGTCCCACGATGTCCAACGATGTCCAACGGTGTCCCACGTTGTCCAACGTTGTCCTACGTTGTCCCACGTTGTCCCACGTTGTCCCACGTTGTCCCACGTTGTCCCACGTTGTCCCACGGTGTCCAACGGTGTCCCACGTTGTCCCACGTTGTCCCACGGTGTCCAACGATGTCCAACGGTGTCCAACGGTGTCCCACGGTGTCCCACGTTGTCCCACGTTGTCCCACGTTGTCCCACGTTGTCCCACGTTGTCCCACGTTGTCCCACGTTGTCCCACGTTGTCCCACGTTGTCCCACGTTGTCCCACGTTGTCCCACGTTGTCCCACGTTGTCCCACGTTGTCCCACGATGTCCCACGTTGTCCAACGATGTCCAACGGTGTCCCACGTTGTCCCACGTTGTCCCACGGTGTCCAACGATGTCCAACGTTGTCCAACGGTGTCCCACGGTGTCCAACGGTGTCCCACGTTGTCCCACGTTGTCCCACGTTGTCCCACGTTGTCCCACGTTGTCCCACGTTGTCCCACGTTGTCCCACGATGTCCCACGTTGTCCAACGATGTCCAACGGTGTCCCACGTTGTCCCACGTTGTCCTACGTTGTCCCACGTTGTCCCACGTTGTCCCACGTTGTCCCACGTTGTCCCACGTTGTCCCACGGTGTCCAACGGTGTCCCACGTTGTCCCACGTTGTCCCACGTTGTCCCACGTTGTCCCACGATGTCCCACGTTGTCCAACGATGTCCAACGGTGTCCCACGTTGTCCCACGTTGTCCTACGTTGTCCCACGTTGTCCCACGTTGTCCCACGTTGTCCCACGTTGTCCCACGGTGTCCAACGGTGTCCAACGATGTCCAACGGTGTCCAACGGTGTCCCACGTTGTCCCACGTTGTCCCACGGTGTCCAACGATGTCCAACGGTGTCCCACGTTGTCCCACGTTGTCCCACGTTGTCCCACGTTGTCCCACGTTGTTCCATGGTTTCCCACGTTGTCCCACGTTGTCCCACGGTGTCCAACGATGTCCAACGGTGTCCAACGGTGTCCCACGGTGTCCAACGGTGTCCCACGTTGTCCCACGTTGTCTCACGTTGTCCCACGTTGTCCCACGTTGTCCCACGTTGTCCCACGTTGTCCAACGGTGTCCAACGATGTCCAACGGTGTCCCACGATGTCCAACGGTGTCCAACGATGTCCAACGGTGTCCCACGTTGTCCCACGTTGTCCCACGTTGTCCCACGGTGTCCAACGATGTCCAACGGTGTCCAACGATGTCCAACGGTGTCCCACGATGTCCAACGATGTCCAACGATGTCCAACGGTGTCCAACGGTGTCCCACGTTGTCCCACGTTGTCCCACGTTGTCCCACGGTGTCCAACGATGTCCAACGGTGTCCCACGTTGTCCAACGGTGTCCCACGTTGTCCCACGTTGTCCCACGTTGTCCCACGTTGTCCCACGTTGTCCCACGATGTCCCACGTTGTCCCACGTTGTCCCACGTTGTCCCACGTTGTCCCACGTTGTCCCACGTTGTCCCACGTTGTCCCACGATATCCAACGGTGTCCAACGGAGTCCAACGATGTCCAACGGTGTCCAACGGTGTCCCACGGTGTCCAACGGTGTCCAACGGTGTCCCACGGTGTCCAACGGTGTCCCACGTTGTCCCACGTTGTCCCACGTTGTCCCACGTTGTCCCACGATGTCCCACGTTGTCCAACGATGTCCAACGGTGTCCCACGTTGTCCCACGTTGTCCTACGTTGCCCCACGTTGTCCCACGTTGTCCCACGTTGTCCCACGTTGTCCCACGTTGTCCCACGTTGTCCCACGTTGTCCCACGGTGTCCAACGGTGTCCAACGGTGTCCAACGGTGTCCAACGATGTCCAACGATGTTCAACGGTGTCCAACGGTGTCCCACGTTGTCCCACGTTGTCCCACGGCGTCCAACGATGTCCAACGGTGTCCAACGTTGTCCCACGTTGTCCCACGTTGTCCCACGTTGTCCCACGTTGTCCCACGGTGTCCAACGGTGTCCAACGATGTCCAACGGTGTCCAACGGTGTCCCACGATGTCCACCGATGTCCAACGGTGTCCCACGGTGTCCAACGGTGTCCAACGGTGTCCAACGATGTCCAACGATGTCCAACGATGTCCAACGGTGTCCCACGTTGTCCCACGTTGTCCCACGTTGTCCCACGGTATCCAACGGTGTCCCACGTTGTCCCACGTTGTCCCACGTTGTCCCACGGTGTCCAACGGTGTCCCACGTTGTCCCACGTTGTCCCACGTTGTCCCACGTTGTCCCACGATGTCCCACGTTGTCCAACGATGTCCAACGGTGTCCCACGTTGTCCCACGTTGTCCTACGTTGTCCCACGTTGTCCCACGTTGTCCCACGTTGTCCCACGTTGTCCCACGGTGTCCCACGTTGTCCCACGTTGTCCCACGTTGTCCCACGGTGTCCAACGGTGTCCCACGTTGTCCCACGTTGTCCCACGTTGTCCCACGTTGTCCCACGGTGTCCAACGGTGTCCAACGGTGTCCAACGGTGTCCAACGATGTCCAACGATGTCCAACGGTGTCCAACGGTGTCCCACGTTGTCCCACGTTGTCCCACGGTGTCCAACGATGTCCAACGGTGTCCCACGTTGTCCCACGTTGTCCCACGTTGTCCCACGTTGTCCCACGTTGTTCCATGGTTTCCCACGTTGTCCCACGTTGTCCCACGTTGTCCCACGGTGTCCAACGATGTCCAACGGTGTCCAACGGTGTCCCACGGTGTCCAACGGTGTCCCACGTTGTCCCACGTTGTCCCACGTTGTCCCACGTTGTCCCACGTTGTCCCACGTTGTCCCACGTTGTCCAACGGTGTCCCACGGTGTCCAACGGTATCCCACGTTGTCCCACGTTGTCCCATGTTGTCCCACGTTGTCCCACGTTGTCCCACGTTGTCCAACGGTGTCCCACGTTGTCCCACGTTGTCCCACGTTGTCCCACGGTGTCCAACGATGTCCAACGGTGTCCAACGATGTCCAACGGTGTCCCACGATGTCCAACGATGTCCAACGATGTCCAGCGGTGTCCAACGGTGTCCCACGTTGTCCCACGTTGTCCCACGTTGTCCCACGGTGTCCAACGATGTCCAACGGTGTCCCACGTTGTCCCACGTTGTCCCACGTTGTCCCACGTTGTCCCACGATGTCCCACGTTGTCCCACGTTGTCCCACGTTGTCCCACGTTGTCCCACGTTGTCCCACGTTGTCCCACGTTGTCCCACGTTGTCCCACGTTGTCCCACGGTGTCCAAATGTGTCCAACGGTGTCCAACGGTGTCCAACGGTGTCCCACGATGTCCACCGATGTCCAACGGTGTCCAACGGTGTCCAACGGTGTCCCACGGTGTCCAACGATGTCCAACGGTGTCCAACGATGTCCCACGTTGTCCCACGTTGTCCCACGGTGTCCAACGATGTCCAACGGTGTCCCACGTTGTCCCACGTTGTCCCACGTTGTCCCACGGTGTCCAACGGTGTCCAACGGTGTCCAACGGTGTCCCACGGTGTCCAACGATGTCCAACGGTGTCCAACGATGTCCAACGGTGTCCCACGTTGTCCCACGTTGTCCCACGTTGTCCCACGTTGTCCCACGTTGTCCCACGGTGTCCAACGATGTCCAACGGTGTCCCACGTTGTCCCACGTTGTCCCACGTTGTCCCACGGTGTCCAACGATGTCCAACGGTGTCCCACGTTGTCCCACGTTGTCCCACGTTGTCCCACGTTGTTCCATGGTTTCCCACGTTGTCCCACGTTGTCCCACGGTGTCCAACGATGTCCAACGGTGTCCAACGGTGTCCCACGGTGTCCAACGGTGTCCCACGGTGTCCAACGGTGTCCCACGTTGTCCCACGTTGTCCCACGTTGTCCCACGTTGTCCCACGTTGTCCCACGTTGTCCCACGTTGTCCCACGTTGTCCCACGGTGTTCAACGGTGTCCGACGGTGTCCAACGGTGTCCAACGATGTCCAACGGTGTCCAACGGTGTCCCACGTTGTCCCACGTTGTCCCACGGTGTCCAACGGTGTCCAACGGTGTCCAACGGTGTCCAACGATGTCCAACGGTGTCCACCGATGTCCAACGGTGTCCAACGGTGTCCAACGGTGTCCCACGGTGTCCAACGATGTCCAACGGTGTCCAACGATGTCCAACGGTGTCCCACGTTGTCCGACGTTGTCCCACGTTGTCCCACGGTGTCCAACGATGTCCAACGTTGTCCCACGATGTCCCACGTTGTCCAACGATGTCCAACGGTGTCCCACGTTGTCCAACGTTGTCCTACGTTGTCCCACGTTGTCCCACGTTGTCCCACGTTGTCCCACGTTGTCCCACGTTGTCCCACGGTGTCCAACCGTGTCCCACGTTGTCCCACGTTGTCCCACGGTGTCCAACGATATCCAACGGTGTCCAACGGTGTCCCACGGTGTCCAACGGTGTCCCACGTTGTCCCACGTTGTCCCACGTTGTCCCACGATGTCCCACGTTGTCCAACGATGTCCAACGGTGTCCCACGTTGTCCCACGTTGTCCTACGTTGTCCCACGTTGTCCCACGTTGTCCCACGTTGTCCCACGTTGTCCCACGTTGTCCCACGGTGTCCAACGGTGTCCCACGTTGTCCCACGTTGTCCCACGTTGTCCCACGTTGTCCCACGATGTCCCACGTTGTCCAACGATGTCCAACGGTGTCCCACGTTGTCCCACGTTGTCCTACGTTGTCCCACGTTGTCCCACGTTGTCCCACGTTGTCCCACGTTGTCCCACGGTGTCCAACGGTGTCCAACGATGTCCAACGGTGTCCAACGGTGTCCCACGTTGTCCCACGTTGTCCCACGGTGTCCAACGATGTCCAACGGTGTCCCACGTTGTCCCACGTTGTCCCACGTTGTCCCACGTTGTCCCACGTTGTTCCATGGTTTCCCACGTTGTCCCACGTTGTCCCACGGTGTCCAACGATGTCCAACGGTGTCCAACGGTGTCCCACGGTGTCCAACGGTGTCCCACGTTGTCCCACGTTGTCTCACGTTGTCCCACGTTGTCCCACGTTGTCCCACGTTGTCCCACGTTGTCCAACGGTGTCCAACGATGTCCAACGGTGTCCCACGATGTCCAACGGTGTCCAACGATGTCCAACGGTGTCCCACGTTGTCCCACGTTGTCCCACGTTGTCCCACGGTGTCCAACGATGTCCAACGGTGTCCCACGATGTCCAACGATGTCCAACGATGTCCAACGGTGTCCAACGGTGTCCCACGGTGTCCAACGGTGTCCAACGGTGTCCCACGGTGTCCAACGGTGTCCCACGTTGTCCCACGTTGTCCCACGTTGTCCCACGTTGTCCCACGATGTCCCACGTTGTCCAACGATGTCCAACGGTGTCCCACGTTGTCCCACGTTGTCCTACGTTGCCCCACGTTGTCCCACGTTGTCCCACGTTGTCCCACGTTGTCCCACGTTGTCCCACGTTGTCCCACGTTGTCCCACGGTGTCCAACGGTGTCCAACGGTGTCCAACGGTGTCCAACGATGTCCAACGATGTTCAACGGTGTCCAACGGTGTCCCACGTTGTCCCACGTTGTCCCACGGCGTCCAACGATGTCCAACGGTGTCCCACGTTGTCCCACGTTGTCCCACGTTGTCCCACGTTGTCCCACGTTGTCCCACGGTGTCCAACGGTGTCCAACGATGTCCAACGGTGTCCAACGGTGTCCCACGATGTCCACCGATGTCCAACGGTGTCCCACGGTGTCCAACGGCGTCCAACGGTGTCCAACGATGTCCAACGATGTCCAACGATGTCCAACGGTGTCCCACGTTGTCCCACGTTGTCCCACGTTGTCCCACGGTATCCAACGGTGTCCCACGTTGTCCCACGTTGTCCCACGTTGTCCCACGGTGTCCAACGGTGTCCCACGTTGTCCCACGTTGTCCCACGTTGTCCCACGTTGTCCCACGATGTCCCACGTTGTCCAACGATGTCCAACGGTGTCCCACGTTGTCCCACGTTGTCCTACGTTGTCCCACGTTGTCCCACGTTGTCCCACGTTGTCCCACGTTGTCCCACGGTGTCCAACGGTGTCCCACGTTGTCCCACGTTGTCCCACGGTGTCCAACGATGTCCAACGGTGTCCAACGGTGTCCCACGGTGTCCCACGTTGTCCCACGATGTCCCACGTTGTCCAACGATGTCCAACGGTGTCCCACGTTGTCCCACGTTGTCCTACGTTGTCCCACGTTGTCCCACGTTGTCCCACGTTGTCCCACGTTGTCCCACGTTGTCCCACGGTGTCCAACGGTGTCCCACGTTGTCCCACGTTGTCCCACGGTGTCCAACGATATCCAACGGTGTCCAACGGTGTCCCACGATGTCCAACGATGTCCAACGATGTCCAACGGTGTCCAACGATGTCCAACGGTGTCCCACGTTGTCCCACGTTGTCCCACGTTGTCCCACGGTGTCCAACGATGTCCAACGGTGTCCAACGATGTCCAACGGTGTCCCACGATGTCCAACGATGTCCAACGATGTCCAACGGTGTCCAACGGTGTCCCACGTTGTCCCACGTTGTCCCACGTTGTCCCACGGTGTCCAACGATGTCCAACGGTGTCCCACGTTGTCCAACGGTGTCCCACGTTGTCCCACGTTGTCCCACGTTGTCCCACGTTGTCCCACGATGTCCCACGTTGTCCCACGTTGTCCCACGTTGTCCCACGTTGTCCCACGTTGTCCCACGTTGTCCCACGTTGTCCCACGTTGTCCCACGATGTCCCACGTTGTCCCACGTTGTCCCACGTTGTCCCACGTTGTCCCACGTTGTCCCACGTTGTCCCACGTTGTCCCACGTTGTCCCACGTTGTCCCACGTTGTCCCACGTTGTCCCACGGTGTCCAACGGTGTCCAACGGTGTCCAACGGTGTCCAACGATGTTCAACGATGTCCAACGGTGTCCAACGGTGTCCCACGTTGTCCCACGTTGTCCCACGGTGTCCAACGATGTCCAACGGTGTCCCACGTTGTCCCACGTTGTCCCACGTTGTCCCACGTTGTCCCACGTTGTTCCATGGTTTCCCACGTTGTCCCACGTTGTCCCACGTTGTCCCACGGTGTCCAACGATGTCCAACGGTGTCCAACGGTGTCCCACGGTGTCCAACGGTGTCCCACGTTGTCCCACGTTGTCCCACGTTGTCCCACGTTGTCCCACGTTGTCCCACGTTGTCCCACGTTGTCCAACGGTGTCCCACGGTGTCCAACGGTATCCCACGTTGTCCCACGTTGTCCCATGTTGTCCCACGTTGTCCCACGTTGTCCCACGTTGTCCAACGGTGTCCCACGTTGTCCCACGTTGTCCCACGTTGTCCCACGGTGTCCAACGATGTCCAACGGTGTCCAACGATGTCCAACGGTGTCCCACGATGTCCAACGATGTCCAACGATGTCCAACGGTGTCCAACGGTGTCCCACGTTGTCCCACGTTGTCCCACGTTGTCCCACGGTGTCCAACGATGTCCAACGGTGTCCCACGTTGTCCCACGTTGTCCCACGTTGTCCCACGTTGTCCCACGTTGTCCCACGTTGTCCCACGTTGTCCCACGGTGTCCAACGGTGTCCCACGTTGTCCCACGTTGTCCCACGGTGTCCAACGATGTCCAACGGTGTCCAACGGTGTCCCACGGTGTCCCACGTTGTCCCACGTTGTCCCACGTTGTCCCACGTTGTCCCACGTTGTCCCACGTTGTCCCACGTTGTCCCACGTTGTCCCACGTTGTCCCACGTTGTCCCACGTTGTCCCACGTTGTCCCACGTTGTCCCACGTTGTCCCACGATGTCCCACGTTGTCCAACGATGTCCAACGGTGTCCCACGTTGTCCCACGTTGTCCCACGGTGTCCAACGATGTCCAACGGTGTCCAACGGTGTCCCACGGTGTCCAACGGTGTCCCACGTTGTCCCACGTTGTCCCACGTTGTCCCACGTTGTCCCACGTTGTCCCACGTTGTCCCACGTTGTCCCACGTTGTCCCACGATGTCCCACGTTGTCCAACGATGTCCAACGGTGTCCCACGTTGTCCCACGTTGTCCTACGTTGTCCCACGTTGTCCCACGTTGTCCCACGTTGTCCCACGTTGTCCCACGTTGTCCCACGGTGTCCAACGGTGTCCCACGTTGTCCCACGTTGTCCCACGGTGTCCAACGATGTCCAACGGTGTCCAACGGTGTCCCACGGTGTCCCACGTTGTCCCACGTTGTCCCACGTTGTCCCACGTTGTCCCACGTTGTCCCACGTTGTCCCACGTTGTCCCACGTTGTCCCACGTTGTCCCACGTTGTCCCACGGTGTCCAACGGTGTCCAACGGTGTCCAACGGTGTCCAACGATGTCCAACGGTGTCCAACGGTGTCCCACGGTGTCCAACGGTGTCCCACGTTGTCCCACGTTGTCTCACGTTGTCCCACGTTGTCCCACGTTGTCCCACGTTGTCCCACGTTGTCCCACGTTGTCCCACGTTGTCCCACGTTGTCCCACGTTGTCCCACGTTGTCCAACGGTGTCCCACGGTGTCCAACGGTGTCCCACGGTGTCCAACGGTGTCCCACGTTGTCCCACGTTGTCCCACGTTGTCCCACGTTGTCCCACGTTGTCCCACGTTGTCCCACGTTGTCCCACGTTGTCCCACGTTGTCCCACGGTGTCCAACGGTGTCCAACGGTGTCCAACGGTGTCCAACGATGTCCAACGGTGTCCAACGGTGTCCCACGGTGTCCAACGGTGTCCAACGGTGTCCCACGGTGTCCAACGGTGTCCCACGTTGTTCCATGGTTTCCCACGTTGTCCCACGATGTCCACCGATGTCCAACGGTGTCCAACGGTGTCCAACGGTGTCCAACGATGTCCAACGATGTCCAACGGTGTCCAACGGTGTCCCACGTTGTCCCACGTTGTCCCACGGTGTCCAACGATGTCCAACGGTGTCCCACGTTGTCCCACGTTGTCCCACGTTGTCCCACGTTGTCCCACGTTGTTCCATGGTTTCCCACGTTGTCCCACGTTGTCCCACGTTGTCCCACGGTGTCCAACGATGTCCAACGGTGTCCAACGGTGTCCCACGGTGTCCAACGGTGTCCCACGTTGTCCCACGTTGTCCCACGTTGTCCCACGTTGTCCCACGTTGTCCCACGTTGTCCCACGTTGTCCAACGGTGTCCCACGGTGTCCAACGGTATCCCACGTTGTCCCACGTTGTCCCATGTTGTCCCACGTTGTCCCACGTTGTCCCACGTTGTCCAACGGTGTCCCACGTTGTCCCACGTTGTCCCACGTTGTCCCACGGTGTCCAACGATGTCCAACGGTGTCCAACGATGTCCAACGGTGTCCCACGATGTCCAACGATGTCCAACGATGTCCAACGGTGTCCAACGGTGTCCCACGTTGTCCCACGTTGTCCCACGTTGTCCCACGGTGTCCAACGATGTCCAACGGTGTCCCACGTTGTCCCAAGTTGTCCCACGTTGGCCCACGTTGTCCCACGATGTCCCACGTTGTCCCACGTTGTCCCACGTTGTCCCACGTTGTCCCACGTTGTCCCACGTCGTCCCACGTTGTCCCACGTTGTCCCACGTTGTCCCACGTTGTCCCACGTTGTCCCACGTTGTCCCACGTTGTCCCACGTTGTCCCACGTTGTCCCACGTTGTCCCACGTTGTCCCACGTTGTCCCACGTTGTCCCACGGTGTCCAAATGTGTCCAACGGTGTCCAACGGTGTCCAACGGTGTCCCACGATGTCCACCGATGTCCAACGGTGTCCAACGGTGTCCAACGGTGTCCCACGGTGTCCAACGATGTCCAACGGTGTCCAACGATGTCCAACGGTGTCCCACGTTGTCCCACGTTGTCCCACGTTGTCCCACGTTGTCCCACGTTGCCCACGGTGTCCAACGATGTCCAACGGTGTCCCACGTTGCCCAACGGTGTCCCACGTTGTCCCACGTTGTCCCACGTTGTCCCACGTTGTCCCACGTTGTCCCACGATGTCCCACGTTGTCCCACGTTGTCCCACGTTGTCCCACGTTGTCCCACGTTGTCCCACGTTGTCCCACGTTGTCCCACGATGTCCCACGTTGTCCCACGTTGTCCCACGTTGTCCCACGTTGTCCCATGTTGTCCCACGTTGTCCCACGTTGTCCCACGTTGTCCCACGTTGTCCCACGTTGTCCCACGTTGTCCCACGTTGTCCCACGTTGTCCCACGTTGTCCCACGTTGTCCCACGGTGTCCAACGATGTCCAACGGTGTCCCACGTTGTCCCACGTTGTCCCACGTTGTCCCACGGTGTCCAACGGTGTCCAACGGTGTCCAACGGTGTCCCACGGTGTCCAACGATGTCCAACGGTGTCCAACGATGTCCAACGGTGTCCCACGTTGTCCCACGTTGTCCCACGTTGTCCCACGTTGTCCCACGTTGTCCCACGGTGTCCAACGATGTCCAACGGTGTCCCACGTTGTCCCACGTTGTCCCACGTTGTCCCACGGTGTCCAACGATGTCCAACGGTGTCCCACGTTGTCCCACGTTGTCCCACGTTGTCCCACGTTGTTCCATGGTTTCCCACGTTGTCCCACGTTGTCCCACGGTGTCCAACGATGTCCAACGGTGTCCAACGGTGTCCCACGGTGTCCAACGGTGTCCCACGTTGTCCCACGTTGTCCCACGTTGTCCCACGTTGTCCCGCGTTGTCCCACGTTGTCCCACGTTGTCCCACGTTGTCCCACGTTGTCCAACGGTGTCCCACGGTGTCCAACGGTGTCCCACGGTGTCCAACGGTGTCCCACGTTGTCCCACGTTGTCCCACGTTGTCCCACGTTGTCCCACGTTGTCCCACGTTGTCCCACGTTGTCCCACGTTGTCCCACGGTGTCCAACGGTGTCCGACGGTGTCCAACGGTGTCCAACGATGTCCAACGGTGTCCAACGGTGTCCCACGTTGTCCCACGTTGTCCCACGGTGTCCAACGGTGTCCAACGGTGTCCAACGGTGTCCAACGATGTCCAACGATGTCCAACGGTGTCCAACGGTGTCCCACGTTGTCCCACGTTGTCCCACGGTGTCCAACGATGTCCAACGGTGTCCCACGTTGTCCCACGTTGTCCCACGTTGTCCCACGTTGTCCCACGTTGTTCCATGGTTTCCCACGTTGTCCCACGTTGTCCCACGTTGTCCCACGGTGTCCAACGATGTCCAACGGTGTCCAACGGTGTCCCACGGTGTCCAACGGTGTCCCACGTTGTCCCACGTTGTCCCACGTTGTCCCACGTTGTCCCACGGTGTCCAACGGTGTCCCACGGTATCCAACGGTATCCCACGTTGTCCCACGTTGTCCCATGTTGTCCCACGTTGTCCCACGTTGTCCCACGTTGTCCCACGTTGTCCCACGGTGTCCAACGGTGTCCAACGATGTCCAACGGTGTCCAACGGTGTCCCACGATGTCCACCGATGTCCAACGGTGTCCAACGGTGTCCAACGGTGTCCCACGGTGTCCAACGATGTCCAACGGTGTCCAACGATGTCCAACGGTGTCCCACGTTGTCCGACGTTGTCCCACGTTGTCCCACGGTGTCCAACGATGTCCAACGTTGTCCCACGATGTCCCACGTTGTCCAACGATGTCCAACGGTGTCCCACGTTGTCCAACGTTGTCCTACGTTGTCCCACGTTGTCCCACGTTGTCCCACGTTGTCCCACGGTGTCCAACGATGTCCAACGGTGTCCAACGGTGTCCCACGGTGTCCAACGGTGTCCCACGTTGTCCCACGTTGTCCCACGTTGTCCCACGTTGTCCCACGTTGTCCCACGTTGTCCCACGTTGTCCAACGGTGTCCCACGGTGTCCAACGGTATCCCACGTTGTCCCACGTTGTCCCATGTTGTCCCACGTTGTCCCACGTTGTCCCACGTTGTCCAACGGTGTCCCACGTTGTCCCACGTTGTCCCACGTTGTCCCACGGTGTCCAACGATGTCCAACGGTGTCCAACGATGTCCAACGGTGTCCCACGATGTCCAACGATGTCCAACGATGTCCAACGGTGTCCAACGGTGTCCCACGTTGTCCCACGTTGTCCCACGTTGTCCCACGGTGTCCAACGATGTCCAACGGTGTCCCACGTTGTCCCACGTTGTCCCACGTTGTCCCACGTTGTCCCACGATGTCCCACGTTGTCCCACGTTGTCCCACGTTGTCCCACGTTGTCCCACGTTGTCCCACGTCGTCCCACGTTGTCCCACGTTGTCCCACGTTGTCCCACGTTGTCCCACGTTGTCCCACGTTGTCCCACGTTGTCCCACGTTGTCCCACGTTGTCCCACGTTGTCCCACGTTGTCCCACGTTGTCCCACGTTGTCCCACTGTGTCCAAATGTGTCCAACGGTGTCCAACGGTGTCCAACGGTGTCCCACGATGTCCACCGATGTCCAACGGTGTCCAACGGTGTCCAACGGTGTCCCACGGTGTCCAACGATGTCCAACGGTGTCCAACGATGTCCAACGGTGTCCCACGTTGTCCCACGTTGTCCCACGTTGTCCCACGTTGTCCCACGGTGTCCAACGATGTCCAACGGTGTCCCACGTTGTCAAACGGTGTCCCACGTTGTCCCACGTTGTCCCACGTTGTCCCACGTTGTCCCACGTTGTCCCACGATGTCCCACGTTGTCCCACGTTGTCCCACGTTGTCCCACGTTGTCCCACGTTGTCCCACGTTGTCCCACGTTGTCCCACGATGTCCCACGTTGTCCCACGTTGTCCCACGTTGTCCCACGTTGTCCCACGTTGTCCCACGTTGTCCCACGTTGTCCCACGGTGTCCAACGGTGTCCGACGGTGTCCAACGGTGTCCAACGATGTCCAACGGTGTCCAACGGTGTCCCACGTTGTCCCACGTTGTCCCACGGTGTCCAACGGTGTCCAACGGTGTCCAACGGTGTCCAACGATGTCCAACGATGTCCAACGGTGTCCAACGGTGTCCCACGTTGTCCCACGTTGTCCCACGGTGTCCAACGATGTCCAACGGTGTCCCACGTTGTCCCACGTTGTCCCACGTTGTCCCACGTTGTCCCACGTTGTTCCATGGTTTCCCACGTTGTCCCACGTTGTCCCACGTTGTCCCACGGTGTCCAACGATGTCCAACGGTGTCCAACGGTGTCCCACGGTGTCCAACGGTGTCCCACGTTGTCCCACGTTGTCCCACGTTGTCCCACGTTGTCCCACGGTGTCCAACGGTGTCCCACGGTATCCAACGGTATCCCACGTTGTCCCACGTTGTCCCAGGTTGTCCCACGTTGTCCCACGTTGTCCCACGTTGTCCCACGTTGTCCCACGGTGTCCAACGGTGTCCAACGATGTCCAACGGTGTCCAACGGTGTCCCACGATGTCCACCGATGTCCAACGGTGTCCAACGGTGTCCAACGGTGTCCCACGGTGTCCAACGATGTCCAACGGTGTCCAACGATGTCCAACGGTGTCCCACGTTGTCCGACGTTGTCCCACGTTGTCCCACGGTGTCCAACGATGTCCAACGTTGTCCCACGATGTCCCACGTTGTCCAACGATGTCCAACGGTGTCCCACGTTGTCCAACGTTGTCCTACGTTGTCCCACGTTGTCCCACGTTGTCGCACGTTGTCCCACGTTGTCCCACGTTGTCCCACGGTGTCCAACGGTGTCCCACGTTGTCCCACGTTGTCCCACGGTGTCCAACGATGTCCAACGGTGTCCAACGGTGTCCCACGGTGTCCCACGTTGTCCCACGTTGTCCCACGTTGTCCCACGTTGTCCCACGTTGTCCCACGTTGTCCCACGTTGTCCCACGTTGTCCCACGTTGTCCCACGTTGTCCCACGTTGTCCCACGTTGTCCCACGTTGTCCCACGTTGTCCCACGTTGTCCCACGTTGTCCCACGATGTCCCACGTTGTCCCACGATGTCCAACGGTGTCCCACGTTGTCCCACGTTGTCCCACGGTGTCCAACGATGTCCAACGGTGTCCAACGGTGTCCCACGGTGTCCAACGGTGTCCCACGTTGTCCCACGTTGTCCCACGTTGTCCCACGTTGTCCCACGTTGTCCCACGTTGTCCCACGTTGTCCCACGTTGTCCCACGATGTCCCACGTTGTCCAACGATGTCCAACGGTGTCCCACGTTGTCCCACGTTGTCCTACGTTGTCCCACGTTGTCCCACGTTGTCCCACGTTGTCCCACGTTGTCCCACGTTGTCCCACGGTGTCCAACGGTGTCCCACGTTGTCCCACGTTGTCCCACGTTGTCCCACGTTGTCCCACGATGTCCCACGTTGTCCAACGATGTCCAACGGTGTCCCACGTTGTCCCACGT
The DNA here is from genome assembly GCF_910591885.1 of Bombus terrestris. Taxonomy (NCBI): domain Eukaryota; kingdom Metazoa; phylum Arthropoda; class Insecta; order Hymenoptera; family Apidae; genus Bombus; species Bombus terrestris. Next base: position 185,387 of record NW_025963607.1, read on the forward strand.
TGTCCTACGTTGTCCCACGTTGTCCCACGTTGTCCCACGTTGTCCCACGTTGTCCCACGGTGTCCAACGGTGTCCAACGATGTCCAACGGTGTCCAACGGTGTCCCACGTTGTCCCACGTTGTCCCACGGTGTCCAACGATGTCCAACGGTGTCCCACGTTGTCCCACGTTGTCCCACGTTGTCCCACGTTGTCCCACGTTGTTCCATGGTTTCCCACGTTGTCCCACGTTGTCCCACGGTGTCCAACGATGTCCAACGGTGTCCAACGGTGTCCCACGGTGTCCAACGGTGTCCCACGTTGTCCCACGTTGTCTCACGTTGTCCCACGTTGTCCCACGTTGTCCCACGTTGTCCCACGTTGTCCAACGGTGTCCAACGGTGTCCAACGGTGTCCCACGATGTCCAACGGTGTCCAACGATGTCCAACGGTGTCCCACGTTGTCCCACGTTGTCCCACGTTGTCCCACGGTGTCCAACGATGTCCAACGGTGTCCAACGATGTCCAACGGTGTCCCACGATGTTCAACGATGTCCAACGATGTCCAACGGTGTCCAACGGTGTCCCACGTTGTCCCACGTTGTCCCACGTTGTCCCACGGTGTCCAACGATGTCCAACGGTGTCCCACGTTGTCCAACGGTGTCCCACGTTGTCCCACGTTGTCCCACGTTGTCCCACGTTGTCCCACGTTGTCCCACGATGTCCCACGTTGTCCCACGTTGTCCCACGGTGTCCCACGTTGTCCCACGTTGTCCCACGTTGTCCCACGTTGTCCCACGATATCCAACGGTGTCCAACGGAGTCCAACGATGTCCAACGGTGTCCAACGGTGTCCCACGGTGTCCAACGGTGTCCAACGGTGTCCCACGGTGTCCAACGGTGTCCCACGTTGTCCCACGTTGTCCCACGTTGTCCCACGTTGTCCCACGATGTCCCACGTTGTCCAACGATGTCCAACGGTGTCCCACGTTGTCCCACGTTGTCCTACGTTGCCCCACGTTGTCCCACGTTGTCCCACGTTGTCCCACGTTGTCCCACGTTGTCCCACGTTGTCCCACGTTGTCCCACGGTGTCCAACGGTGTCCAACGGTGTCCAACGGTGTCCAACGATGTCCAACGATGTTCAACGGTGTCCAACGGTGTCCCACGTTGTCCCACGTTGTCCCACGGCGTCCAACGATGTCCAACGGTGTCCCACGTTGTCCCACGTTGTCCCACGTTGTCCCACGTTGTCCCACGTTGTCCCACGGTGTCCAACGGTGTCCAACGATGTCCAACGGTGTCCAACGGTGTCCCACGATGTCCACCGATGTCCAACGGTGTCCCACGGTGTCCAACGGTGTCCAACGGTGTCCAACGATGTCCAACGATGTCCAACGATGTCCAACGGTGTCCCACGTTGTCCCACGTTGTCCCACGTTGTCCCACGGTATCCAACGGTGTCCCACGTTGTCCCACGTTGTCCCACGTTGTCCCACGGTGTCCAACGGTGTCCCACGTTGTCCCACGTTGTCCCACGTTGTCCCACGTTGTCCCACGATGTCCCACGTTGTCCAACGATGTCCAACGGTGTCCCACGTTGTCCCACGTTGTCCTACGTTGTCCCACGTTGTCCCACGTTGTCCCACGTTGTCCCACGTTGTCCCACGGTGTCCAACGATGTCCAACGGTGTCCCACGTTGTCCCACGTTGTCCCACGTTGTCCCACGTTGTCCCACGTTGTCCCACGTTGTCCCACGTTGTCCCACGTTGTCCCACGGTGTCCAACGGTGTCCCACGTTGTCCCACGTTGTCCCACGGTGTCCCACGATATCCAACGGTGTCCAACGGTGTCCCACGGTGTCCCACGTTGTCCCACGTTGTCCCACGTTGTCCCACGTTGTCCCACGTTGTCCCACGTTGTCCCACGTTGTCCCACGTTGTCCCACGTTGTCCCACGTTGTCCCACGTTGTCCCACGTTGTCCCACGTTGTCCCACGTTGTCCCACGATGTCCCACGTTGTCCAACGATGTCCAACGGTGTCCCACGTTGTCCCACGTTGTCCCACGGTGTCCAACGATGTCCAACGGTGTCCAACGGTGTCCCACGGTGTCCAACGGTGTCCCACGTTGTCCCACGTTGTCCCACGTTGTCCCACGTTGTCCCACGTTGTCCCACGTTGTCCCACGTTGTCCCACGTTGTCCCACGTTGTCCCACGATGTCCCACGTTGTCCAACGATGTCCAACGGTGTCCCACGTAGTCCCACGTTGTCCTACGTTGTCCCACGTTGTCCCACGTTGTCCCACGTTGTCCCACGTTGTCCCACGTTGTCCCACGGTGTCCAACGGTGTCCCACGTTGTCCCACGTTGTCCCACGGTGTCCAACGGTGTCCAACGGTGTCCCACGGTGTCCAACGGTGTCCAACGATGTCCAACGGTGTCCAACGGTGTCCCACGGTGTCCAACGGTGTCCAACGGTGTCCCACGGTGTCCAACGGTGTCCCACGTTGTCCCACGTTGTCCCACGTTGTCCCACGTTGTCCCACGATGTCCCACGTTGTCCAACGATGTCCAACGGTGTCCCACGTTGTCCCACGTTGTCCTACGTTGTCCCACGTTGTCCCACGTTGTCCCACGTTGTCCCACGTTGTCCCACGGTGTCCAACGGTGTCCAACGATGTCCAACGGTGTCCAACGGTGTCCCACGTTGTCCCACGTTGTCCCACGTTGTCCAACGTTGTCCCACGTTGTCCCACGGTGTCCAACGGTGCCCACGTTGTCCCACGTTGTCCCACGGTGTCCAACGATGTCCAACGGTGTCCAACGGTGTCCCACGGTGTCCCACGTTGTCCCACGATGTCCCACGTTGTCCCACGTTGTCCCACGGTGTCCAACGATGTCCAACGGTGTCCAACGGTGTCCCACGGTGTCCCACGTTGTCCCACGATGTCCCACGTTGTCCAACGATGTCCAACGGTGTCCCACGTTGTCCCACGTTGTCCTACGTTGTCCCACGTTGTCCCACGTTGTCCCACGTTGTCCCACGTTGTCCCACGTTGTCCCACGGTGTCCAACGGTGTCCCACGTTGTCCCACGTTGTCCCACGGTGTCCAACGATATCCAACGGTGTCCAACGGTGTCCCACGGTGTCCCACGTTGTCCCACGTTGTCCCACGTTGTCCCACGTTGTCCCACGTTGTCCCACGTTGTCCCACGTTGTCCCACGTTGTCCCACGTTGTCCCACGTTGTCCCACGTTGTCCCACGTTGTCCCACGTTGTCCCACGATGTCCCACGTTGTCCAACGATGTCCAACGGTGTCCCACGTTGTCCCACGTTGTCCCACGGTGTCCAACGATGTCCAACGGTGTCCAACGGTGTCCCACGGTGTCCAACGGTGTCCCACGTTGTCCCACGTTGTCCCACGTTGTCCCACGTTGTCCCACGTTGTCCCACGTTGTCCCACGTTGTCCCACGTTGTCCCACGTTGTCCCACGTTGTCCCACGTTGTCCCACGTTGTCCCACGTTGTCCCACGTTGTCCCACGTTGTCCCACGTTGTCCCACGGTGTCCAACGGTGTCCCACGGTATCCAACGGTATCCCACGTTGTCCCACGTTGTCCCAGGTTGTCCCACGTTGTCCCACGTTGTCCCACGTTGTCCCACGTTGTCCCACGGTGTCCAACGGTGTCCAACGATGTCCAACGGTGTCCAACGGTGTCCCACGATGTCCACCGATGTCCAACGGTGTCCAACGGTGTCCAACGGTGTCCCACGGTGTCCAACGATGTCCAACGGTGTCCAACGGTGTCCCACGTTGTCCCACGTTGTCCCACGGTGTCCAACGATGTCCAACGTTGTCCCACGATGTCCCACGTTGTCCAACGATGTCCAACGGTGTCCCACGTTGTCCAACGTTGTCCTACGTTGTCCCACGTTGTCCCACGTTGTCCCACGTTGTCCCACGTTGTCCCACGTTGTCCCACGGTGTCCAACGGTGTCCCACGTTGTCCCACGTTGTCCCACGGTGTCCAACGATGTCCAACGGTGTCCAACGGTGTCCCACGGTGTCCCACGTTGTCCCACGTTGTCCCACGTTGTCCCACGTTGTCCCACGTTGTCCCACGTTGTCCCACGTTGTCCCACGTTGTCCCACGTTGTCCCACGTTGTCCCACGTTGTCCCACGTTGTCCCACGTTGTCCCACGTTGTCCCACGTTGTCCCACGTTGTCCCACGATGTCCCACGTTGTCCAACGATGTCCAACGGTGTCCCACGTTGTCCCACGTTGTCCCACGGTGTCCAACGATGTCCAACGGTGTCCAACGGTGTCCCACGGTGTCCAACGGTGTCCCACGTTGTCCCACGTTGTCCCACGTTGTCCGACGTTGTCCCACGTTGTCCCACGTTGTCCCACGTTGTCCCACGTTGTCCCACGATGTCCCACGTTGTCCAACGATGTCCAACGGTGTCCCACGTTGTCCCACGTTGTCCTACGTTGTCCCACGTTGTCCCACGTTGTCCCACGTTGTCCCACGTTGTCCCACGTTGTCCCACGGTGTCCAACGGTGTCCCACGTTGTCCCACGTTGTCCCACGTTGTCCCACGTTGTCCCACGATGTCCCACGTTGTCCAACGATGTCCAACGGTGTCCCACGTTGTCCCACGTTGTCCTACGTTGTCCCACGTTGTCCCACGTTGTCCCACGTTGTCCCACGTTGTCCCACGGTGTCCAACGGTGTCCAACGATGTCCAACGGTGTCCAACGGTGTCCCACGTTGTCCCACGTTGTCCCACGGTGTCCAACGATGTCCAACGGTGTCCCACGTTGTCCCACGTTGTCCCACGTTGTCCCACGTTGTCCCACGTTGTTCCATGGTTTCCCACGTTGTCCCACGTTGTCCCACGGTGTCCAACGATGTCCAACGGTGTCCAACGGTGTCCCACGGTGTCCAACGGTGTCCCACGTTGTCCCACGTTGTCCCACGTTGTCCCACGTTGTCCCACGTTGTCCCACGTTGTCCCACGTTGTCCAACGGTGTCCAACGATGTCCAACGGTGTCCCACGATGTCCAACGGTGTCCAACGATGTCCAACGGTGTCCCACGTTGTCCCACGTTGTCCCACGTTGTCCCACGGTGTCCAACGATGTCCAACGGTGTCCAACGATGTCCAACGGTGTCCCACGATGTTCAACGATGTCCAACGATGTCCAACGGTGTCCAACGGTGTCCCACGTTGTCCCACGTTGTCCCACGTTGTCCCACGGTGTCCAACGATGTCCAACGGTGTCCCACGTTGTCCAACGGTGTCCCACGTTGTCCCACGTTGTCCCACGTTGTCCCACGTTGTCCCACGTTGTCCCACGATGTCCCACGTTGTCCCACGTTGTCCCACGTTGTCCCACGTTGTCCCACGTTGTCCCACGTTGTCCCACGTTGTCCCACGATATCCAACGGTGTCCAACGGAGTCCAACGATGTCCAACGGTGTCCAACGGTGTCCCACGGTGTCCAACGGTGTCCAACGGTGTCCCACGGTGTCCAACGGTGTCCCACGTTGTCCCACGTTGTCCCACGTTGTCCCACGTTGTCCCACGATGTCCCACGTTGTCCAACGATGTCCAACGGTGTCCCACGTTGTCCCACGTTGTCCTACGTTGCCCCACGTTGTCCCACGTTGTCCCACGTTGTCCCACGTTGTCCCACGTTGTCCCACGTTGTCCCACGTTGTCCCACGGTGTCCAACGGTGTCCAACGGTGTCCAACGGTGTCCAACGATGTCCAACGATGTTCAACGGTGTCCAACGGTGTCCCACGTTGTCCCACGTTGTCCCACGGCGTCCAACGATGTCCAACGGTGTCCCACGTTGTCCCACGTTGTCCCACGTTGTCCCACGTTGTCCCACGTTGTCCCACGGTGTCCAACGGTGTCCAACGTTGTCCAACGGTGTCCAACGGTGTCCCACGATGTCCACCGATGTCCAACGGTGTCCCACGGTGTCCAACGGTGTCCAACGGTGTCCAACGATGTCCAACGATGTCCAACGATGTCCAACGGTGTCCCACGTTGTCCCACGTTGTCCCACGTTGTCCCACGGTGTCCAACGGTGTCCCACGTTGTCCCACGTTGTCCCACGTTGTCCCACGGTGTCCAACGGTGTCCCACGTTGTCCCACGTTGTCCCACGTTGTCCCACGTTGTCCCACGATGTCCCACGTTGTCCAACGATGTCCAACGGTGTCCCACGTTGTCCCACGTTGTCCTACGTTGTCCCACGTTGTCCCACGTTGTCCCACGTTGTCCCACGTTGTCCCACGGTGTCCAACGATGTCCAACGGTGTCCCACGTTGTCCCACGTTGTCCTACGTTGTCCCACGTTGTCCCACGTTGTCCCACGTTGTCCCACGTTGTCCCACGTTGTCCCACGGTGTCCAACGGTGTCCCACGTTGTCCCACGTTGTCCCACGGTGTCCAACGATATCCAACGGTGTCCAACGGTGTCCCACGGTGTCCCACGTTGTCCCACGTTGTCCCACGTTGTCCCACGTTGTCCCACGTTGTCCCACGTTGTCCCACGTTGTCCCACGTTGTCCCACGTTGTCCCACGTTGTCCCACGTTGTCCCACGATGTCCCACGTTGTCCAACGATGTCCAACGGTGTCCCACGTTGTCCCACGTTGTCCCACGGTGTCCAACGATGTCCAACGGTGTCCAACGGTGTCCCACGGTGTCCAACGGTGTCCCACGTTGTCCCACGTTGTCCCACGTTGTCCCACGTTGTCCCACGTTGTCCCACGTTGTCCCACGTTGTCCCACGTTGTCCCACGTTGTCCCACGATGTCCCACGTTGTCCAACGATGTCCAACGGTGTCCCACGTAGTCCCACGTTGTCCTACGTTGTCCCACGTTGTCCCACGTTGTCCCACGTTGTCCCACGTTGTCCCACGTTGTCCCACGGTGTCCAACGGTGTCCCACGTTGTCCCACGTTGTCCCACGGTGTCCAACGGTGTCCAACGGTGTCCAACGGTGTCCAACGGTGTCCAACGATGTCCAACGGTGTCCAACGGTGTCCCACGGTGTCCAACGGTGTCCAACGGTGTCCCACGGTGTCCAACGGTGTCCCACGTTGTCCCACGTTGTCCCACGCTGTCCCACGTTGTCCCACGATGTCCCACGTTGTCCAACGATGTCCAACGGTGTCCCACGTTGTCCCACGTTGTCCTACGTTGTCCCACGTTGTCCCACGTTGTCCCACGTTGTCCCACGTTGTCCCACGGTGTCCAACGGTGTCCAACGATGTCCAACGGTGTCCAACGGTGTCCCACGTTGTCCCACGTTGTCCCACGTTGTCCAACGTTGTCCCACGTTGTCCCACGGTGTCCAACGGTGCCCACGTTGTCCCACGTTGTCCCACGGTGTCCAACGATGTCCAACGGTGTCCAACGGTGTCCCACGGTGTCCCACGTTGTCCCACGATGTCCCACGTTGTCCCACGTTGTCCCACGGTGTCCAACGATGTCCAACGGTGTCCAACGGTGTCCCACGGTGTCCCACGTTGTCCCACGATGTCCCACGTTGTCCAACGATGTCCAACGGTGTCCCACGTTGTCCCACGTTGTCCTACGTTGTCCCACGTTGTCCCACGTTGTCCCACGTTGTCCCACGTTGTCCCACGTTGTCCCACGGTGTCCAACGGTGTCCCACGTTGTCCCACGTTGTCCCACGGTGTCCAACGATATCCAACGGTGTCCAACGGTGTCCCACGGTGTCCCACGTTGTCCCACGTTGTCCCACGTTGTCCCACGTTGTCCCACGTTGTCCCACGTTGTCCCACGTTGTCCCACGTTGTCCCACGTTGTCCCACGTTGTCCCACGTTGTCCCACGTTGTCCCACGATGTCCCACGTTGTCCAACGATGTCCAACGGTGTCCCACGTTGTCCCACGTTGTCCCACGGTGTCCAACGATGTCCAACGGTGTCCAACGGTGTCCCACGGTGTCCAACGGTGTCCCACGTTGTCCCACGTTGTCCCACGTTGTCCCACGTTGTCCCACGTTGTCCCACGTTGTCCCACGTTGTCCCACGTTGTCCCACGTTGTCCCACGTTGTCCCACGATGTCCCACGTTGTCCAACGATGTCCAACGGTGTCCCACGTAGTCCCACGTTGACCTACGTTGTCCCACGTTGTCCCACGTTGTCCCACGTTGTCCCACGTTGTCCCACGTTGTCCCACGGTGTCCAACGGTGTCCCACGTTGTCCCACGTTGTCCCACGGTGTCCAACGGTGTCCAACGGTGTCCAACGGTGTCCAACGGTGTCCAACGGTGTCCAACGGTGTCCAACGATGTCCAACGGTGTCCAACGGTGTCCCACGGTGTCCAACGGTGTCCAACGGTGTCCCACGGTGTCCAACGGTGTCCCACGTTGTCCCACGTTGTCCCACGTTGTCCCACGTTGTCCCACGATGTCCCACGTTGTCCAACGATGTCCAACGGTGTCCCACGTTGTCCCACGTTGTCCTACGTTGTCCCACGTTGTCCCACGTTGTCCCACGTTGTCCCACGTTGTCCCACGGTGTCCAACGGTGTCCAACGATGTCCAACGGTGTCCAACGGTGTCCCACGTTGTCCCACGTTGTCCCACGGTGTCCAACGATGTCCAACGGTGTCCCACGTTGTCCCACGTTGTCCCACGTTGTCCCACGTTGTCCCACGTTGTCCCACGTTGTCCCACGTTGTCCCACGTTGTCCCACGTTGTCCCACGTTGTCCAACGGTGTCCCACGGTGTCCAACGGTGTCCAACGGTGTCCCACGGTGTCCAACGGTGTCCCACGTTGTCCCACGTTGTCCCACGTTGTCCCACGTTGTCCCACGATGTCCCACGTTGTCCAACGATGTCCAACGGTGTCCCACGTTGTCCCACGTTGTCCCACGTTGTCCCACGTTGTCCCACGTTGTCCCACGTTGTTCCATGGTTTCCCACGTTGTCCCACGATGTCCACCGATGTCCAACGGTGTCCAACGGTGTCCAACGGTGTCCCACGGTGTCCAACGATGTCCAACGGTGTCCAACGATGTCCAACGGTGTCCCACGTTGTCCCACGTTGTCCCACGTTGTCCCACGGTGTCCAACGATGTCCAACGGTGTCCAACGATGTCCAACGGTGTCCCACGTTGTCCCACGTTGTCCCACGTTGTCCCACGGTGTCCAACGATGTCCAACGGTGTCCAACGATGTCCAACGGTGTCCCACGATGTCCAACGATGTCCAACGATGTCCAACGGTGTCCAACGGTGTCCCACGTTGTCCCACGTTGTCCCACGTTGTCCCACGGTGTCCAACGATGTCCAACGGTGTCCCACGTTGTCCAACTGTGTCCCACGTTGTCCCACGTTGTCCCACGTTGTCCCACGTTGTCCCACGTTGTCCCACGATGTCCCACGTTGTCCCACGTTGTCCCACGTTGTCCCACGTTGTCCCACGTTGTCCCACGTTGTCCCACGTTGTCCCACGTTGTCCCACGTTGTCCCACGATGTCCCACGTTGTCCCACGTTGTCCCACGTTGTCCCACGTTGTCCCACGTTGTCCCACGTTGTCCCACGTTGTCCCACGTTGTCCCACGTTGTCCCACGGTGTCCAACGGTGTCCAACGGTGTCCAACGGTGTCCAACGATGTCCAACGATGTCCAACGGTGTCCAACGGTGTCCCACGTTGTCCCACGTTGTCCCACGGTGTCCAACGGTGTCCAACGATGTCCAACGGTGTCCAACGGTGTCCCACGTTGTCCCACGTTGTCCCACGGTGTCCAACGATGTCCAACGGTGTCCCACGTTGTCCCACGTTGTCCCACGTTGTCCCACGTTGTCCCACGTTGTTCCATGGTTTCCCACGTTGTCCCACGTTGTCCCACGGTGTCCAACGATGTCCAACGGTGTCCAACGGTGTCCCACGGTGTCCAACGGTGTCCCACGTTGTCCCACGTTGTCTCACGTTGTCCCACGCTGTCCCACGTTGTCCCACGTTGTCCCACGTTGTCCAACGGTGTCCAACAATGTCCAACGGTGTCCCACGATGTCCAACGGTGTCCAACGATGTCCAACGGTGTCCCACGTTGTCCCACGTTGTCCCACGTTGTCCCACGGTGTCCAACGATGTCCAACGGTGTCCAACGATGTCCAACGGCGTCCCACGATGTCCAACGATGTCCAACGATGTCCAACGGTGTCCAACGGTGTCCCACGTTGTCCCACGTTGTCCCACGTTGTCCCACGGTGTCCAACGATGTCCAACGGTGTCCCACGTTGTCCAACGGTGTCCCACGTTGTCCCACGTTGTCCCACGTTGTCCCACGTTGTCCCACGTTGTCCCACGATGTCCCACGTTGTCCCACGTTGTCCCACGTTGTCCCACGTTGTCCCACGTTGTCCCACGTTGTCCCACGTTGTCCCACGATATCCAACGGTGTCCAACGGAGTCCAACGATGTCCAACGGTGTCCAACGGTGTCCCACGGTGTCCAACGGTGTCCAACGGTGTCCCACGGTGTCCAACGGTGTCCCACGTTGTCCCACGTTGTCCCACGTTGTCCCACGTTGTCCCACGATGTCCCACGTTGTCCAACGATGTCCAACGGTGTCCCACGTTGTCCCACGTTGTCCTACGTTGCCCCACGTTGTCCCACGTTGTCCCACGTTGTCCCACGTTGTCCCACGTTGTCCCACGTTGTCCCACGTTGTCCCACGGTGTCCAACGGTGTCCAACGGTGTCCAACGGTGTCCAACGATGTCCAACGATGTTCAACGGTGTCCAACGGTGTCCCACGTTGTCCCACGTTGTCCCACGGCGTCCAACGATGTCCAACGGTGTCCCACGTTGTCCCACGTTGTCCCACGTTGTCCCACGTTGTCCCACGTTGTCCCACGGTGTCCAACGGTGTCCAACGATGTCCAACGGTGTCCAACGGTGTCCCACGATGTCCACCGATGTCCAACGGTGTCCCACGGTGTCCAACGGTGTCCAACGGTGTCCAACGATGTCCAACGATGTCCAACGATGTCCAACGGTGTCCCACGTTGTCCCACGTTGTCCCACGTTGTCCCACGGTATCCAACGGTGTCCCACGTTGTCCCACGTTGTCCCACGTTGTCCCACGGTGTCCAACGGTGTCCCACGTTGTCCCACGTTGTCCCACGTTGTCCCACGTTGTCCCACGATGTCCCACGTTGTCCAACGATGTCCAACGGTGTCCCACGTTGTCCCACGTTGTCCTACGTTGTCCCACGTTGTCCCACGTTGTCCCACGTTGTCCCACGTTGTCCCACGGTGTCCAACGGTGTCCCACGTTGTCCCACGTTGTCCCACGGTGTCCAACGATGTCCAACGGTGTCCAACGGTGTCCCACGGTGTCCCACGTTGTCCCACGATGTCCCACGTTGTCCAACGATGTCCAACGGTGTCCCACGTTGTCCCACGTTGTCCTACGTTGTCCCACGTTGTCCCACGTTGTCCCACGTTGTCCCACGTTGTCCCACGTTGTCCCACGGTGTCCAACGGTGTCCCACGTTGTCCCACGTTGTCCCACGGTGTCCAACGATATCCAACGGTGTCCAACGGTGTCCCACGGTGTCCCACGTTGTCCCACGTTGTCCCACGTTGTCCCACGTTGTCCCACGTTGTCCCACGTTGTCCCACGTTGTCCCACGTTGTCCCACGTTGTCCCACGTTGTCCCACGTTGTCCCACGATGTCCCACGTTGTCCAACGATGTCCAACGGTGTCCCACGTTGTCCCACGTTGTCCCACGGTGTCCAACGATGTCCAACGGTGTCCAACGGTGTCCCACGGTGTCCAACGGTGTCCCACGTTGTCCCACGTTGTCCCACGTTGTCCCACGTTGTCCCACGTTGTCCCACGTTGTCCCACGTTGTCCCACGTTGTCCCACGTTGTCCCACGATGTCCCACGTTGTCCAACGATGTCCAACGGTGTCCCACGTAGTCCCACGTTGTCCTACGTTGTCCCACGTTGTCCCACGTTGTCCCACGTTGTCCCACGTTGTCCCACGTTGTCCCACGGTGTCCAACGGTGTCCCACGTTGTCCCACGTTGTCCCACGGTGTCCAACGGTGTCCAACGGTGTCCAACGGTGTCCAACGGTGTCCAACGATGTCCAACGGTGTCCAACGGTGTACCACGGTGTCCAACGGTGTCCAACGGTGTCCCACGGTGTCCAACGGTGTCCCACGTTGTCCCACGTTGTCCCACGTTGTCCCACGTTGTCCCACGATGTCCCACGTTGTCCAACGATGTCCAACGGTGTCCCACGTTGTCCCACGTTGTCCTACGTTGTCCCACGTTGTCCTACGTTGTCCCACGTTGTCCCACGTTGTCCCACGTTGTCCCACGTTGTCCCACGGTGTCCCACGGTGTCCAACGTTGTCCCACGTTGTCCCACGGTGTCCAACGGTGCCCACGTTGTCCCACGTTGTCCCACGGTGTCCAACGATGTCCAACGGTGTCCAACGGTGTCCCACGGTGTCCCACGTTGTCCCACGATGTCCCACGTTGTCCCACGTTGTCCCACGGTGTCCAACGATGTCCAACGGTGTCCAACGGTGTCCCACGGTGTCCCACGTTGTCCCACGATGTCCCACGTTGTCCAACGATGTCCAACGGTGTCCCACGTTGTCCCACGTTGTCCTACGTTGTCCCACGTTGTCCCACGTTGTCCCACGTTGTCCCACGTTGTCCCACGTTGTCCCACGGTGTCCAACGGTGTCCCACGTTGTCCCACGTTGTCCCACGGTGTCCAACGATATCCAACGGTGTCCAACGGTGTCCCACGGTGTCCCACGTTGTCCCACGTTGTCCCACGTTGTCCCACGTTGTCCCAAGTTGTCCCACGTTTTCCCACGATGTCCCACGTTGTCCAACGATGTCCAACGGTGTCCCACGTAGTCCCACGTTGACCTACGTTGTCCCACGTTGTCCCACGTTGTCCCACGTTGTCCCACGTTGTCCCACGTTGTCCCACGGTGTCCAACGGTGTCCCACGTTGTCCCACGTTGTCCCACGGTGTCCAACGGTGTCCAACGGTGTCCAACGGTGTCCAACGGTGTCCAACGGTGTCCAACGGTGTCCAACGATGTCCAACGGTGTCCAACGGTGTCCCACGGTGTCCAACGGTGTCCAACGGTGTCCCACGGTGTCCCACGGTGTCCCACGTTGTCCCACGTTGTCCCACGTTGTCCCACGTTGTCCCACGTTGTCCCACGTTGTCCCACGTTGTCCCACGTTGTCCCACGTTGTCCCACGTTGTCCCACGTTGTCCCACGTTGTCCCACGACGTCCCACGTTGTCCAACGATGTCCAACGGTGTCCCACGTTGTCCCACGTTGTCCCACGGTGTCCAACGATGTCCAACGGTGTCCAACGGTGTCCCACGGTGTCCAACGGTGTCCCACGTTGTCCCACGTTGTCCCACGTTGTCCCACGTTGTCCCACGTTGTCCCACGTTGTCCCACGTTGTCCCACGTTGTCCCACGTTGTCCCACGATGTCCCACGTTGTCCAACGATGTCCAACGGTGTCCCACGTAGTCCCACGTTGTCCTACGTTGTCCCACGTTGTCCCACGTTGTCCCACGTTGTCCCACGTTGTCCCACGTTGTCCCACGGTGTCCAACGGTGTCCCACGTTGTCCCACGTTGTCCCACGGTGTCCAACGGTGTCCAACGGTGTCCAACGGTGTCCAACGGTGTCCAACGATGTCCAACGGTGTCCAACGGTGTCCCACGGTGTCCAACGGTGTCCAACGGTGTCCCACGGTGTCCAACGGTGTCCCACGTTGTCCCACGTTGTCCCACGTTGTCCCACGTTGTCCCACGATGTCCCACGTTGTCCAACGATGTCCAACGGTGTCCCACGTTGTCCCACGTTGTCCTACGTTGTCCCACGTTGTCCCACGTTGTCCCACGTTGTCCCACGTTGTCCCACGGTGTCCAACGGTGTCCAACGATGTCCAACGGTGTCCAACGGTGTCCCACGTTGTCCCACGTTGTCCCACGTTGTCCAACGTTGTCCCACGTTGTCCCACGGTGTCCAACGGTGCCCACGTTGTCCCACGTTGTCCCACGGTGTCCAACGATGTCCCACGGTGTCCAACGGTGTCCCACGGTGTCCCACGTTGTCCCACGATGTCCCACGTTGTCCCACGTTGTCCCACGGTGTCCAACGATGTCCAACGGTGTCCAACGGTGTCCCACGGTGTCCCACGTTGTCCCACGATGTCCCACGTTGTCCAACGATGTCCAACGGTGTCCCACGTTGTCCCACGTTGTCCTACGTTGTCCCACGTTGTCCCACGTTGTCCCACGTTGTCCCACGTTGTCCCACGTTGTCCCACGGTGTCCAACGGTGTCCCACGTTGTCCCACGTTGTCCCACGGTGTCCAACGATATCCAACGGTGTCCAACGGTGTCCCACGGTGTCCCACGTTGTCCCACGTTGTCCCACGTTGTCCCACGTTGTCCCACGTTGTCCCACGTTGTCCCACGTTGTCCCACGTTGTCCCACGTTGTCCCACGTTGTCCCACGTTGTCCCACGTTGTCCCACGATGTCCCACGTTGTCCAACGATGTCCAACGGTGTCCCACGTTGTCCCACGTTGTCCCACGGTGTCCAACGATGTCCAACGGTGTCCAACGGTGTCCCACGGTGTCCAACGGTGTCCCACGTTGTCCCACGTTGTCCCACGTTGTCCCACGTTGTCCCACGTTGTCCCACGTTGTCCCACGTTGTCCCACGTTGTCCCACGTTGTCCCACGTTGTCCCACGATGTCCCACGTTGTCCAACGATGTCCAACGGTGTCCCACGTAGTCCCACGTTGACCTACGTTGTCCCACGTTGTCCCACGTTGTCCCACGTTGTCCCACGTTGTCCCACGTTGTCCCACGGTGTCCAACGGTGTCCCACGTTGTCCCACGTTGTCCCACGGTGTCCAACGGTGTCCAACGGTGTCCAACGGTGTCCAACGGTGTCCAACGGTGTCCAACGGTGTCCAACGATGTCCAACGGTGTCCAACGGTGTCCCACGGTGTCCAACGGTGTCCAACGGTGTCCCACGGTGTCCAACGGTGTCCCACGTTGTCCCACGTTGTCCCACGTTGTCCCACGTTGTCCCACGATGTCCCACGTTGTCCAACGATGTCCAACGGTGTCCCACGTTGTCCCACGTTGTCCTACGTTGTCCCACGTTGTCCCACGTTGTCTCACGTTGTCCCACGTTGTCCCACGGTGTCCAACGGTGTCCAACGATGTCCAACGGTGTCCAACGGTGTCCCACGTTGTCCCACGTTGTCCCACGGTGTCCAACGATGTCCAACGGTGTCCCACGTTGTCCCACGTTGTCCCACGTTGTCCCACGTTGTCCCACGTTGTCCCACGTTGTCCCACGTTGTCCCACGTTGTCCCACGTTGTCCCACGTTGTCCAACGGTGTCCCACGGTGTCCAACGGTGTCCAACGGTGTCCCACGGTGTCCAACGGTGTCCCACGTTGTCCCACGTTGTCCCACGTTGTCCCACGATGTCCCACGTTGTCCAACGATGTCCAACGGTGTCCCACGTTGTCCCACGTTGTCCCACGTTGTCCCACGTTGTCCCACGTTGTCCCACGTTGTTCCATGGTTTCCCACGTTGTCCCACGATGTCCACCGATGTCCAACGGTGTCCAACGGTGTCCAACGGTGTCCCACGGTGTCCAACGATGTCCAACGGTGTCCAACGATGTCCAACGGTGTCCCACGTTGTCCCACGTTGTCCCACGTTGTCCCACGGTGTCCAACGATGTCCAACGGTGTCCAACGATGTCCAACGGTGTCCCACGTTGTCCCACGTTGTCCCACGTTGTCCCACGGTGTCCAACGATGTCCAACGGTGTCCAACGATGTCCAACGGTGTCCCACGATGTCCAACGATGTCCAACGATGTCCAACGGTGTCCAACGGTGTCCCACGTTGTCCCACGTTGTCCCACGTTGTCCCACGGTGTCCAACGATGTCCAACGGTGTCCCACGTTGTCCAACGGTGTCCCACGTTGTCCCACGTTGTCCCACGTTGTCCCACGTTGTCCCACGTTGTCCCACGATGTCCCACGTTGTCCCACGTTGTCCCACGTTGTCCCACGTTGTCCCACGTTGTCCCACGTTGTCCCACGTTGTCCCACGTTGTCCCACGTTGTCCCACGATGTCCCACGTTGTCCCACGTTGTCCCACGTTGTCCCACGTTGTCCCACGTTGTCCCACGTTGTCCCACGTTGTCCCACGTTGTCCCACGTTGTCCCACGTTGTCCCACGTTGTCCCACGTTGTCCCACGGTGTCCAACGGTGTCCAACGGTGTCCAACGGTGTCCAACGATGTCCAACGATGTCCAACGGTGTCCAACGGTGTCCCACGTTGTCCCACGTTGTCCCACGGTGTCCAACGGTGTCCAACGATGTCCAACGGTGTCCAACGGTGTCCCACGTTGTCCCACGTTGTCCCACGGTGTCCAACGATGTCCAACGGTGTCCCACGTTGTCCCACGTTGTCCCACGTTGTCCCACGTTGTCCCACGTTGTTCCATGGTTTCCCACGTTGTCCCACGTTGTCCCACGGTGTCCAACGATGTCCAACGGTGTCCAACGGTGTCCCACGGTGTCCAACGGTGTCCCACGTTGTCCCACGTTGTCTCACGTTGTCCCACGTTGTCCCACGTTGTCCCACGTTGTCCCACGTTGTCCAACGGTGTCCAACGATGTCCAACGGTGTCCCACGATGTCCAACGGTGTCCAACGATGTCCAACGGTGTCCCACGTTGTCCCACGTTGTCCCACGTTGTCCCACGGTGTCCAACGATGTCCAACGGTGTCCAACGATGTCCAACGGCGTCCCACGATGTCCAACGATGTCCAACGATGTCCAACGGTGTCCAACGGTGTCCCACGTTGTCCCACGTTGTCCCACGTTGTCCCACGGTGTCCAACGATGTCCAACGGTGTCCCACGTTGTCCAACGGTGTCCCACGTTGTCCCACGTTGTCCCACGTTGTCCCACGTTGTCCCACGTTGTCCCACGATGTCCCACGTTGTCCCACGTTGTCCCACGTTGTCCCACGTTGTCCCACGTTGTCCCACGTTGTCCCACGTTGTCCCACGTTGTCCCACGTTGTCCCACGTTGTCCCACGATGTCCCACGTTGTCCAACGATGTCCAACGGTGTCCCACGTTGTCCCACGTTGTCCCACGGTGTCCAACGATGTCCAACGGTGTCCAACGGTGTCCCACGGTGTCCAACGGTGTCCCACGTTGTCCCACGTTGTCCCACGTTGTCCCACGTTGTCCCACGTTGTCCCACGTTGTCCCACGTTGTCCCACGTTGTCCCACGTTGTCCCACGATGTCCCACGTTGTCCAACGATGTCCAACGGTGTCCCACGTAGTCCCACGTTGTCCTACGTTGTCCCACGTTGTCCCACGTTGTCCCACGTTGTCCCACGTTGTCCCACGTTGTCCCACGGTGTCCAACGGTGTCCCACGTTGTCCCACGTTGTCCCACGGTGTCCAACGGTGTCCAACGGTGTCCAACGGTGTCCAACGGTGTCCAACGATGTCCAACGGTGTCCAACGGTGTACCACGGTGTCCAACGGTGTCCAACGGTGTCCCACGGTGTCCAACGGTGTCCCACGTTGTCCCACGTTGTCCCACGTTGTCCCACGTTGTCCCACGATGTCCCACGTTGTCCAACGATGTCCAACGGTGTCCCACGTTGTCCCACGTTGTCCTACGTTGTCCCACGTTGTCCTACGTTGTCCCACGTTGTCCCACGTTGTCCCACGTTGTCCCACGTTGTCCCACGGTGTCCCACGGTGTCCAACGTTGTCCCACGTTGTCCCACGGTGTCCAACGGTGCCCACGTTGTCCCACGTTGTCCCACGGTGTCCAACGATGTCCAACGGTGTCCAACGGTGTCCCACGGTGTCCCACGTTGTCCCACGATGTCCCACGTTGTCCCACGTTGTCCCACGGTGTCCAACGATGTCCAACGGTGTCCAACGGTGTCCCACGGTGTCCCACGTTGTCCCACGATGTCCCACGTTGTCCAACGATGTCCAACGGTGTCCCACGTTGTCCCACGTTGTCCTACGTTGTCCCACGTTGTCCCACGTTGTCCCACGTTGTCCCACGTTGTCCCACGTTGTCCCACGGTGTCCAACGGTGTCCCACGTTGTCCCACGTTGTCCCACGGTGTCCAACGATATCCAACGGTGTCCAACGGTGTCCCACGGTGTCCCACGTTGTCCCACGTTGTCCCACGTTGTCCCACGTTGTCCCACGTTGTCCCACGTTGTCCCACGATGTCCCACGTTGTCCAACGATGTCCAACGGTGTCCCACGTAGTCCCACGTTGACCTACGTTGTCCCACGTTGTCCCACGTTGTCCCACGTTGTCCCACGTTGTCCCACGTTGTCCCACGGTGTCCAACGGTGTCCCACGTTGTCCCACGTTGTCCCACGGTGTCCAACGGTGTCCAACGGTGTCCAACGGTGTCCAACGGTGTCCAACGGTGTCCAACGGTGTCCAACGATGTCCAACGGTGTCCAACGGTGTCCCACGGTGTCCAACGGTGTCCAACGGTGTCCCACGGTGTCCCACGGTGTCCCACGTTGTCCCACGTTGTCCCACGTTGTCCCACGTTGTCCCACGTTGTCCCACGTTGTCCCACGTTGTCCCACGTTGTCCCACGTTGTCCCACGTTGTCCCACGTTGTCCCACGTTGTCCCACGATGTCCCACGTTGTCCAACGATGTCCAACGGTGTCCCACGTTGTCCCACGTTGTCCCACGGTGTCCAACGATGTCCAACGGTGTCCAACGGTGTCCCACGGTGTCCAACGGTGTCCCACGTTGTCCCACGTTGTCCCACGTTGTCCCACGTTGTCCCACGTTGTCCCACGTTGTCCCACGTTGTCCCACGTTGTCCCACGTTGTCCCACGATGTCCCACGTTGTCCAACGATGTCCAACGGTGTCCCACGTAGTCCCACGTTGTCCTACGTTGTCCCACGTTGTCCCACGTTGTCCCACGTTGTCCCACGTTGTCCCACGTTGTCCCACGGTGTCCAACGGTGTCCCACGTTGTCCCACGTTGTCCCACGGTGTCCAACGGTGTCCAACGGTGTCCAACGGTGTCCAACGGTGTCCAACGATGTCCAACGGTGTCCAACGGTGTCCCACGGTGTCCAACGGTGTCCAACGGTGTCCCACGGTGTCCAACGGTGTCCCACGTTGTCCCACGTTGTCCCACGTTGTCCCACGTTGTCCCACGATGTCCCACGTTGTCCAACGATGTCCAACGGTGTCCCACGTTGTCCCACGTTGTCCTACGTTGTCCCACGTTGTCCCACGTTGTCCCACGTTGTCCCACGTTGTCCCACGGTGTCCAACGGTGTCCAACGATGTCCAACGGTGTCCAACGGTGTCCCACGTTGTCCCACGTTGTCCCACGTTGTCCAACGTTGTCCCACGTTGTCCCACGGTGTCCAACGGTGCCCACGTTGTCCCACGTTGTCCCACGGTGTCCAACGATGTCCAACGGTGTCCAACGGTGTCCCACGGTGTCCCACGTTGTCCCACGATGTCCCACGTTGTCCCACGTTGTCCCACGGTGTCCAACGATGTCCAACGGTGTCCAACGGTGTCCCACGGTGTCCCACGTTGTCCCACGATGTCCCACGTTGTCCAACGATGTCCAACGGTGTCCCACGTTGTCCCACGTTGTCCTACGTTGTCCCACGTTGTCCCACGTTGTCCCACGTTGTCCCACGTTGTCCCACGTTGTCCCACGGTGTCCAACGGTGTCCCACGTTGTCCCACGTTGTCCCACGGTGTCCAACGATATCCAACGGTGTCCAACGGTGTCCCACGGTGTCCCACGTTGTCCCACGTTGTCCCACGTTGTCCCACGTTGTCCCACGTTGTCCCACGTTGTCCCACGTTGTCCCACGTTGTCCCACGTTGTCCCACGTTGTCCCACGTTGTCCCACGTTGTCCCACGATGTCCCACGTTGTCCAACGATGTCCAACGGTGTCCCACGTTGTCCCACGTTGTCCCACGGTGTCCAACGATGTCCAACGGTGTCCAACGGTGTCCCACGGTGTCCAACGGTGTCCCACGGTGTCCCACGTTGTCCCACGTTGTCCCACGTTGTCCCACGTTGTCCCACGTTGTCCCACGTTGTCCCACGTTGTCCCACGTTGTCCCACGATGTCCCACGTTGTCCAACGATGTCCAACGGTGTCCCACGTAGTCCCACGTTGACCTACGTTGTCCCACGTTGTCCCACGTTGTCCCACGTTGTCCCACGTTGTCCCACGTTGTCCCACGGTGTCCAACGGTGTCCCACGTTGTCCCACGTTGTCCCACGGTGTCCAACGGTGTCCAACGGTGTCCAACGGTGTCCAACGGTGTCCAACGGTGTCCAACGGTGTCCAACGATGTCCAACGGTGTCCAACGGTGTCCCACGGTGTCCAACGGTGTCCAACGGTGTCCCACGGTGTCCAACGGTGTCCCACGTTGTCCCACGTTGTCCCACGTTGTCCCACGTTGTCCCACGATGTCCCACGTTGTCCAACGATGTCCAACGGTGTCCCACGTTGTCCCACGTTGTCCTACGTTGTCCCACGTTGTCCCACGTTGTCTCACGTTGTCCCACGTTGTCCCACGGTGTCCAACGGTGTCCAACGATGTCCAACGGTGTCCAACGGTGTCCCACGTTGTCCCACGTTGTCCCACGGTGTCCAACGATGTCCAACGGTGTCCCACGTTGTCCCACGTTGTCCCACGTTGTCCCACGTTGTCCCACGTTGTCCCACGTTGTCCCACGTTGTCCCACGTTGTCCCACGTTGTCCCACGTTGTCCAACGGTGTCCCACGGTGTCCAACGGTGTCCAACGGTGTCCCACGGTGTCCAACGGTGTCCCACGTTGTCCCACGTTGTCCCACGTTGTCCCACGTTGTCCCACGATGTCCCACGTTGTCCAACGATGTCCAACGGTGTCCCACGTTGTCCCACGTTGTCCCACGTTGTCCCACGTTGTCCCACGTTGTCCCACGTTGTTCCATGGTTTCCCACGTTGTCCCACGATGTCCACCGATGTCCAACGGTGTCCAACGGTGTCCAACGGTGTCCCACGGTGTCCAACGATGTCCAACGGTGTCCAACGATGTCCAACGGTGTCCCACGTTGTCCCACGTTGTCCCACGTTGTCCCACGGTGTCCAACGATGTCCAACGGTGTCCAACGATGTCCAACGGTGTCCCACGTTGTCCCACGTTGTCCCACGTTGTCCCACGGTGTCCAACGATGTCCAACGGTGTCCAACGATGTCCAACGGTGTCCCACGATGTCCAACGATGTCCAACGATGTCCAACGGTGTCCAACGGTGTCCCACGTTGTCCCACGTTGTCCCACGTTGTCCCACGGTGTCCAACGATGTCCAACGGTGTCCCACGTTGTCCAACGGTGTCCCACGTTGTCCCACGTTGTCCCACGTTGTCCCACGTTGTCCCACGTTGTCCCACGATGTCCCACGTTGTCCCACGTTGTCCCACGTTGTCCCACGTTGTCCCACGTTGTCCCACGTTGTCCCACGTTGTCCCACGTTGTCCCACGTTGTCCCACGTTGTCCCACGTTGTCCCACGATGTCCCACGTTGTCCCACGTTGTCCCACGTTGTCCCACGTTGTCCCACGGTGTCCAACGGTGTCCAACGGTGTCCAACGGTGTCCAACGATGTCCAACGATGTCCAACGGTGTCCAACGGTGTCCCACGTTGTCCCACGTTGTCCCACGGTGTCCAACGGTGTCCAACGATGTCCAACGGTGTCCAACGGTGTCCCACGTTGTCCCACGTTGTCCCACGGTGTCCAACGATGTCCAACGGTGTCCCACGTTGTCCCACGTTGTCCCACGTTGTCCCACGTTGTCCCACGTTGTTCCATGGTTTCCCACGTTGTCCCACGTTGTCCCACGGTGTCCAACGATGTCCAACGGTGTCCAACGGTGTCCCACGGTGTCCAACGGTGTCCCACGTTGTCCCACGTTGTCTCACGTTGTCCCACGTTGTCCCACGTTGTCCCACGTTGTCCCACGTTGTCCAACGGTGTCCAACGATGTCCAACGGTGTCCCACGATGTCCAACGGTGTCCAACGATGTCCAACGGTGTCCCACGTTGTCCCACGTTGTCCCACGTTGTCCCACGGTGTCCAACGATGTCCAACGGTGTCGAACGATGTCCAACGGCGTCCCACGATGTCCAACGATGTCCAACGATGTCCAACGGTGTCCAACGGTGTCCCACGTTGTCCCACGTTGTCCCACGTTGTCCCACGGTGTCCAACGATGTCCAACGGTGTCCCACGTTGTCCAACGGTGTCCCACGTTGTCCCACGTTGTCCCACGTTGTCCCACGTTGTCCCACGTTGTCCCACGATGTCCCACGTTGTCCCACGTTGTCCCACGTTGTCCCACGTTGTCCCACGTTGTCCCACGTTGTCCCACGTTGTCCCACGATATCCAACGGTGTCCAACGGAGTCCAACGATGTCCAACGGTGTCCAACGGTGTCCCACGGTGTCCAACGGTGTCCAACGGTGTCCCACGGTGTCCAACGGTGTCCCACGTTGTCCCACGTTGTCCCACGTTGTCCCACGTTGTCCCACGTTGTCCCACGTTGTCCCACGTTGTCCCACGTTGTCCCACGTTGTCCCACGTTGTCCCACGTTGTCCCACGTTGTCCCACGTTGTCCCACGTTGTCCCACGGTGTCCAACGGTGTCCAACGGTGTCCAACGGTGTCCAACGATGTCCAACGATGTCCAACGGTGTCCAACGGTGTCCCACGTTGTCCCACGTTGTCCCACGGTGTCCAACGGTGTCCAACGATGTCCAACGGTGTCCAACGGTGTCCCACGTTGTCCCACGTTGTCCCACGGTGTCCAACGATGTCCAACGGTGTCCCACGTTGTCCCACGTTGTCCCACGTTGTCCCACGTTGTCCCACGTTGTTCCATGGTTTCCCACGTTGTCCCACGTTGTCCCACGGTGTCCAACGATGTCCAACGGTGTCCAACGGTGTCCCACGGTGTCCAACGGTGTCCCACGTTGTCCCACGTTGTCTCACGTTGTCCCACGTTGTCCCACGTTGTCCCACGTTGTCCCACGTTGTCCAACGGTGTCCAACGATGTCCAACGGTGTCCCACGATGTCCAACGGTGTCCAACGATGTCCAACGGTGTCCCACGTTGTCCCACGTTGTCCCACGTTGTCCCACGGTGTCCAACGATGTCCAACGGTGTCCAACGATGTCCAACGGCGTCCCACGATGTCCAACGATGTCCAACGATGTCCAACGGTGTCCAACGGTGTCCCACGTTGTCCCACGTTGTCCCACGTTGTCCCACGGTGTCCAACGATGTCCAACGGTGTCCCACGTTGTCCAACGGTGTCCCACGTTGTCCCACGTTGTCCCACGTTGTCCCACGTTGTCCCACGTTGTCCCACGGTGTCCCACGTTGTCCCACGTTGTCCCACGTTGTCCCACGTTGTCCCACGTTGTCCCACGTTGTCCCACGTTGTCCCACGATATCCAACGGTGTCCAACGGAGTCCAACGATGTCCAACGGTGTCCAACGGTGTCCCACGGTGTCCAACGGTGTCCAACGGTGTCCCACGGTGTCCAACGGTGTCCCACGTTGTCCCACGTTGTCCCACGTTGTCCCACGTTGTCCCACGATGTCCCACGTTGTCCAACGATGTCCAACGGTGTCCCACGTTGTCCCACGTTGTCCTACGTTGCCCCACGTTGTCCCACGTTGTCCCACGTTGTCCCACGTTGTCCCACGTTGTCCCACGTTGTCCCACGTTGTCCCACGGTGTCCAACGGTGTCCAACGGTGTCCAACGGTGTCCAACGATATCCAACGATGTTCAACGGTGTCCAACGGTGTCCCACGTTGTCCCACGTTGTCCCACGGCGTCCAACGATGTCCAACGGTGTCCCACGTTGTCCCACGTTGTCCCACGTTGTCCCACGTTGTCCCACGTTGTCCCACGGTGTCCAACGGTGTCCAACGATGTCCAACGGTGTCCAACGGTGTCCCACGATGTCCACCGATGTCCAACGGTGTCCCACGGTGTCCAACGGTGTCCAACGATGTCCAACGATGTCCAACGATGTCCAACGGTGTCCCACGTTGTCCCACGTTGTCCCACGTTGTCCCACGGTATCCAACGGTGTCCCACGTTGTCCCACGTTGTCCCACGTTGTCCCACGGTGTCCAACGGTGTCCCACGTTGTCCCACGTTGTCCCACGTTGTCCCACGTTGTCCCACGATGTCCCACGTTGTCCAACGATGTCCAACGGTGTCCCACGTTGTCCCACGTTGTCCTACGTTGTCCCACGTTGTCCCACGTTGTCCCACGTTGTCCCACGTTGTCCCACGGTGTCCAACGGTGTCCCACGTTGTCCCACGTTGTCCCACGGTGTCCAACGATGTCCAACGGTGTCCAACGGTGTCCCACGGTGTCCCACGTTGTCCCACGATGTCCCACGTTGTCCAACGATGTCCAACGGTGTCCCACGTTGTCCCACGTTGTCCTACGTTGTCCCACGTTGTCCCACGTTGTCCCACGTTGTCCCACGTTGTCCCACGTTGTCCCACGGTGTCCAACGGTGTCCCACGTTGTCCCACGTTGTCCCACGGTGTCCAACGATATCCAACGGTGTCCAACGGTGTCCCACGGTGTCCCACGTTGTCCCACGTTGTCCCACGTTGTCCCACGTTGTCCCACGTTGTCCCACGTTGTCCCACGTTGTCCCACGTTGTCCCACGTTGTCCCACGTTGTCCCACGTTGTCCCACGATGTCCCACGTTGTCCAACGATGTCCAACGGTGTCCCACGTTGTCCCACGTTGTCCCACGGTGTCCAACGATGTCCAACGGTGTCCAACGGTGTCCCACGGTGTCCAACGGTGTCCCACGTTGTCCCACGTTGTCCCACGTTGTCCCACGTTGTCCCACGTTGTCCCACGTTGTCCCACGTTGTCCCACGTTGTCCCACGTTGTCCCACGATGTCCCACGTTGTCCAACGATGTCCAACGGTGTCCCACGTAGTCCCACGTTGTCCTACGTTGTCCCACGTTGTCCCACGTTGTCCCACGTTGTCCCACGTTGTCCCACGTTGTCCCACGGTGTCCAACGGTGTCCCACGTTGTCCCACGTTGTCCCACGGTGTCCAACGGTGTCCAACGGTGTCCAACGGTGTCCAACGGTGTCCAACGATGTCCAACGGTGTCCAACGGTGTCCCACGGTGTCCAACGGTGTCCAACGGTGTCCCACGGTGTCCAACGGTGTCCCACGTTGTCCCACGTTGTCCCACGTTGTCCCACGTTGTCCCACGATGTGCCACGTTGTCCAACGATGTCCAACGGTGTCCCACGTTGTCCCACGTTGTCCTACGTTGTCCCACGTTGTCCCACGTTGTCCCACGTTGTCCCACGTTGTCCCACGGTGTCCAACGGTGTCCAACGATGTCCAACGGTGTCCAACGGTGTCCCACGTTGTCCCACGTTGTCCCACGGTGTCCAACGTTGTCCCACGTTGTCCCACGGTGTCCAACGGTGCCCACGTTGTCCCACGTTGTCCCACGGTGTCCAACGATGTCCAACGGTGTCCAACGGTGTCCCACGGTGTCCCACGTTGTCCCACGATGTCCCACGTTGTCCCACGTTGTCCCACGGTGTCCAACGATGTCCAACGGTGTCCAACGGTGTCCCACGGTGTCCCACGTTGTCCCACGATGTCCCACGTTGTCCAACGATGTCCAACGGTGTCCCACGTTGTCCCACGTTGTCCTACGTTGTCCCACGTTGTCCCACGTTGTCCCACGTTGTCCCACGTTGTCCCACGTTGTCCCACGGTGTCCAACGGTGTCCCACGTTGTCCCACGTTGTCCCACGGTGTCCAACGATATCCAACGGTGTCCAACGGTGTCCCACGTTGTCCCACGTTGTCCCACGTTGTCCCACGTTGTCCCACGTTGTCCCACGATGTCCCACGTTGTCCAACGATGTCCAACGGTGTCCCACGTAGTCCCACGTTGACCTACGTTGTCCCACGTTGTCCCACGTTGTCCCACGTTGTCCCACGTTGTCCCACGTTGTCCCACGGTGTCCAACGGTGTCCCACGTTGTCCCACGTTGTCCCACGGTGTCCAACGGTGTCCAACGGTGTCCAACGGTGTCCAACGGTGTCCAACGGTGTCCAACGGTGTCCAACGATGTCCAACGGTGTCCAACGGTGTCCCACGGTGTCCAACGGTGTCCAACGGTGTCCCACGGTGTCCAACGGTGTCCCACGTTGTCCCACGTTGTCCCACGTTGTCCCACGTTGTCCCACGATGTCCCACGTTGTCCAACGATGTCCAACGGTGTCCCACGTTGTCCCACGTTGTCCTACGTTGTCCCACGTTGTCCCACGTTGTCCCACGTTGTCCCACGTTGTCCCACGGTGTCCAACGGTGTCCAACGATGTCCAACGGTGTCCAACGGTGTCCCACGTTGTCCCACGTTGTCCCACGGTGTCCAACGATGTCCAACGGTGTCCCACGTTGTCCCACGTTGTCCCACGTTGTCCCACGTTGTCCCACGTTGTTCCATGGTTTCCCACGTTGTCCCACGTTGTCCCACGGTGTCCAACGATGTCCAACGGTGTCCAACGGTGTCCCACCGTGTCCAACGGTGTCCCACGTTGTCCCACGTTGTCCCACGTTGTCCCACGTTGTCCCACGTTGTCCCACGTTGTCCCACGTTGTCCCACGTTGTCCAACGGTGTCCCACGGTGTCCAACGGTGTCCCACGGTGTCCAACGGTGTCCCACGTTGTCCCACGTTGTCCCACGTTGTCCCACGTTGTCCCACGTTGTCCCACGTTGTCCCACGTTGTCCCACGTTGTCCCACGTTATCCCACGGTGTCCAACGGTGTCCAACGGTGTCCAACGGTGTCCAACGATGTCCAACGGTGTCCAACGGTGTCCCACGGTGTCCAACGGTGTCCAACGGTGTCCCACGGTGTCCAACGGTGTCCCACGTTGTCCCACGTTGTCCCACGTTGTCCCACGTTGTCCCACGATGTCCCACGTTGTCCAACGATGTCCAACGGTGTCCCACGTTGTCCCACGTTGTCCCACGTTGTCCCACGTTGTCCCACGTTGTCCCACGTTGTTCCATGGTTTCCCACGTTGTCCCACGATGTCCACCGATGTCCAACGGTGTCCAACGGTGTCCAACGGTGTCCCACGGTGTCCAACGATGTCCAACGGTGTCCAACGATGTCCAACGGTGTCCCACGTTGTCCCACGTTGTCCCACGTTGTCCCACGGTGTCCAACGATGTCCAACGGTGTCCAACGATGTCCAACGGTGTCCCACGTTGTCCCACGTTGTCCCACGTTGTCCCACGGTGTCCAACGATGTCCAACGGTGTCCAACGATGTCCAACGGTGTCCCGCGATGTCCAACGATGTCCAACGATGTCCAACGGTGTCCAACGGTGTCCCACGTTGTCCCACGTTGTCCCACGTTGTCCCACGGTGTCCAACGATGTCCAACGGTGTCCCACGTTGTCCAACGGTGTCCCACGTTGTCCCACGTTGTCCCACGTTGTCCCACGTTGTCCCACGTTGTCCCACGATGTCCCACGTTGTCCCACGTTGTCCCACGTTGTCCCACGTTGTCCCACGTTGTCCCACGTTGTCCCACGTTGTCCCACGTTGTCCCACGTTGTCCCACGATGTCCCACGTTGTCCCACGTTGTCCCACGTTGTCCCACGTTGTCCCACGTTGTCCCACGTTGTCCCACGTTGTCCCACGTTGTCCCACGTTGTCCCACGTTGTCCCACGTTGTCCCACGGTGTCCAACGGTGTCCAACGGTGTCCAACGGTGTCCCACGTTGTCCCACGTTGTCCCACGTTGTCCCACGTTGTCCCACGTTGTTCCATGGTTTCCCACGTTGTCCCACGTTGTCCCACGTTGTCCCACGGTGTCCAACGATGTCCAACGGTGTCCAACGGTGTCCCACGGTGTCCAACGGTGTCCCACGTTGTCCCACGTTGTCCCACGTTGTCCCACGTTGTCCCACGGTGTCCAACGGTGTCCCACGGTATCCAACGGTATCCCACGTTGTCCCACGTTGTCCCATGTTGTCCCACGTTGTCCTACGTTGTCCCACGTTGTCCCACGTTGTCCCACGTTGTCCCACGTTGTCCCACGTTGTCCCACGGTGTCCAACGGTGTCCCACGTTGTCCCACGTTGTCCCACGGTGTCCAACGATGTCCAACGGTGTCCAACGGTGTCCCACGGTGTCCCACGTTGTCCCACGTTGTCCCACGTTGTCCCACGTTGTCCCACGTTGTCCCACGTTGTCCCACGTTGTCCCACGTTGTCCCACGTTGTCCCACGTTGTCCCACGTTGTCCCACGTTGTCCCACGTTGTCCCACGATGTCCCACGTTGTCCAACGATGTCCAACGGTGTCCCACGTTGTCCCACGTTGTCCCACGGTGTCCAACGATGTCCAACGGTGTCCAACGGTGTCCCACGGTGTCCAACGGTGTCCCACGTTGTCCCACGTTGTCCCACGTTGTCCCACGTTGTCCCACGTTGTCCCACGTTGTCCCACGTTGTCCCACGTTGTCCCACGATGTCCCACGTTGTCCAACGATGTCCAACGGTGTCCCACGTTGTCCCACGTTGTCCTACGTTGTCCCACGTTGTCCCACGTTGTCCCACGTTGTCCCACGTTGTCCCACGTTGTCCCACGGTGTCCAACGGTGTCCCACGTTGTCCCACGTTGTCCCACGGTGTCCAACGATGTCCAACGGTGTCCAACGGTGTCCCACGGTGTCCCACGTTGTCCCACGTTGTCCCACGTTGTCCCACGTTGTCCCACGTTGTCCCACGTTGTCCCACGTTGTCCCACGTTGTCCCACGGTGTCCAACGGTGTCCAACGGTGTCCAACGGTGTCCAACGATGTCCAACGGTGTCCAACGGTGTCCCACGGTGTCCAACGGTGTCCAACGGTGTCCCACGGTGTCCAACGGTGTCCCACGTTGTCCCACGTTGTCCCACGTTGTCCCACGTTGTCCCACGATGTCCCACGTTGTCCAACGATGTCCAACGGTGTCCCACGTTGTCCCACGTTGTCCTACGTTGTCCCACGTTGTCCCACGTTGTCCCACGTTGTCCCACGTTGTCCCACGGTGTCCAACGGTGTCCAACGATGTCCAACGGTGTCCAACGGTGTCCCACGTTGTCCCACGTTGTCCCACGGTGTCCAACGATGTCCAACGGTGTCCCACGTTGTCCCACGTTGTCCCACGTTGTCCCACGTTGTCCCACGTTGTTCCATGGTTTCCCACGTTGTCCCACGTTGTCCCACGGTGTCCAACGATGTCCAACGGTGTCCAACGGTGTCCCACGGTGTCCAACGGTGTTCCACGTTGTCCCACGTTGTCTCACGTTGTCCCACGTTGTCCCACGTTGTCCCACGTTGTCCCACGTTGTCCCACGTTGTCCCACGTTGTCCCACGTTGTCCCACGTTGTCCAACGGTGTCCCACGGTGTCCAACGGTGTCCCACGGTGTCCAACGGTGTCCCACGTTGTCCCACGTTGTCCCACGTTGTCCCACGTTGTCCCACGTTGTCCCACGTTGTCCCACGTTGTCCCACGTTGTCCCACGTTGTCCCACGGTGTCCAACGGTGTCCAACGGTGTCCAACGGTGTCCAACGATGTCCAACGGTGTCCAACGGTGTCCCACGGTGTCCAACGGTGTCCAACGGTGTCCCACGGTGTCCAACGGTGTCCCACGTTGTCCCACGTTCTCCCACGTTGTCCCACGTTGTCCCACGATGTCCCACGTTGTCCAACGATGTCCAACGGTGTCCCACGTTGTCCCACGTTGTCCTACGTTGTCCCACGTTGTCCCACGTTGTCCCACGTTGTCCCACGTTGTCCCACGGTGTCCAACGGTGTCCAACGATGTCCAACGGTGTCCAACGGTGTCCCACGTTGTCCCACGTTGTACCACGGTGTCCAACGATGTCCAACGGTGTCCCACGTTGTCCCACGTTGTCCCACGTTGTCCCACGTTGTCCCACGTTGTTCCATGGTTTCCCACGTTGTCCCACGATGTCCACCGATGTCCAACGGTGTCCAACGGTGTCCAACGGTGTCCCACGGTGTCCAACGATGTCCAACGGTGTCCAACGATGTCCAACGGTGTCCCACGTTGTCCCACGTTGTCCCACGTTGTCCCACGGTGTCCAACGATGTCCAACGGTGTCCAACGATGTCCAACGGTGTCCCACGTTGTCCCACGTTGTCCCACGTTGTCCCACGGTGTCCAACGTTGTCCAACGGTGTCCAACGATGTCCAACGGTGTCCCACGATGTCCAACGATGTCCAACGATGTCCAACGGTGTCCAACGGTGTCCCACGTTGTCCCACGTTGTCCCACGTTGTCCCACGGTGTCCAACGATGTCCAACGGTGTCCCACGTTGTCCAACGGTGTCCCACGTTGTCCCACGTTGTCCCACGTTGTCCCACGTTGTCCCACGATGTCCCACGTTGTCCCACGTTGTCCCACGTTGTCCCACGTTGTCCCACGTTGTCCCACGTTGTCCCACGTTGTCCCACGTTGTCCCACGATGTCCCACGTTGTCCCACGTTGTCCCACGTTGTCCCACGTTGTCCCACGTTGTCCCACGTTGTCCCACGTTGTCCCACGTTGTCCCACGTTGTCCCACGGTGTCCAACGGTGTCCAACGGTGTCCAACGGTGTCCAACGATGTCCAACGATGTCCAACGGTGTCCAACGTTGTCCCACGTTGTCCCACGTTGTCCCACGGTGTCCAACGATGTCCAACGGTGTCCCACGTTGTCCCACGTTGTCCCACGTTGTCCCACGTTGTCCCACGTTGTTCCATGGTTTCCCACGTTGTCCCACGTTGTCCCACGTTGTCCCACGGTGTCCAACGATGTCCAACGGTGTCCAACGGTGTCCCACGGTGTCCAACGGTGTCCCACGTTGTCCCACGTTGTCCCACGTTGTCCCACGTTGTCCCACGTTGTCCCACGTTGTCCCACGTTGTCCAACGGTGTCCCACGGTGTCCAACGGTATCCCACGTTGTCCCACGTTGTCCCATGTTGTCCCACGTTGTCCCACGTTGTCCCACGTTGTCCAACGGTTTCCCACGTTGTCCCACGTTGTCCCACGTTGTCCCACGGTGTCCAACGATGTCCAACGGTGTCCAACGATGTCCAACGGTGTCCCACGATGTCCAACGATGTCCAACGATGTCCAACGGTGTCCAACGGTGTCCCACGTTGTCCCACGTTGTCCCACGTTGTCCCACGGTGTCCAACGATGTCCAACGGTGTCCCACGTTGTCCCACGTTGTCCCACGTTGTCCCACGTTGTCCCACGATGTCCCACGTTGTCCCACGTTGTCCCACGTTGTCCCACGTTGTCCCACGTTGTCCCACGTTGTCCCACGATGTCCCACGTTGTCCCACGTTGTCCCACGTTGTCCCACGTTGTCCCACGTTGTCCCACGTTGTCCCACGTTGTCCCACGTTGTCCCACGTTGTCCCACGTTGTCCCACGGTGTCCAACGGTGTCCAACGGTGTCCAACGGTGTCCAACGATGTCCAACGATGTCCAACCGTGTCCAACGGTGTCCCACGTTGTCCCACGTTGTCCCACGGTGTCCAACGATGTCCAACGGTGTCCCACGTTGTCCCACGTTGTCCCACGTTGTCCCACGTTGTCCCACGTTGTTCCATGGTTTCCCACGTTGTCCCACGTTGTCCCACGTTGTCCCACGGTGTCCAACGATGTCCAACGGTGTCCAACGGTGTCCCACGGTGTCCAACGGTGTCCCACGTTGTCCCACGTTGTCCCACGTTGTCCCACGTTGTCCCACGTTGTCCCACGTTGTCCCACGTTGTCCAACGGTGTCCCACGGTGTCCAACGGTATCCCACGTTGTCCCACGTTGTCCCATGTTGTCCCACGTTGTCCCACGTTGTCCCACGTTGTCCAACGGTGTCCTACGTTGTCCCACGTTGTCCCACGTTGTCCCACGGTGTCCAACGATGTCCAACGGTGTCCAACGGTGTCCAACGGTGTCCCACGGTGTCCAACGATGTCCAACGGTGTCCAACGATGTCCAACGGTGTCCCACGTTGTCCCACGTTGTCCCACGTTGTCCCACGTTGTCCCACGTTGTCCCACGGTGTCCAACGATGTCCAACGGTGTCCCACGTTGTCCAACGGTGTCCCACGTTGTCCCACGTTGTCCCACGTTGTCCCACGTTGTCCCACGTTGTCCCACGATGTCCCACGTTGTCCCACGTTGTCCCACGTTGTCCCACGTTGTCCCACGTTGTCCCACGTTGTCCCACGTTGTCCCACGATGTCCCACGTTGTCCCACGTTGTCCCACGTTGTCCCACGTTGTCCCACGTTGTCCCACGTTGTCCCACGTTGTCCCACTTTGTCCCACGTTGTCCCACGTTGTCCCACGGTGTCCAACGTTGTCCCACGGTGTCCAACGGTGTCCAACGATGTCCAACGGTGTCCAACGGTGTCCCACGTTGTCCCACGTTGTCCAACGATGTCCAACGGTGTCCCACGTTGTCCCACGTTGTCCTACGTTGTCCCACGTTGTCCCACGTTGTCCCACGTTGTCCCACGTTGTCCCACGGTGTCCAACGGTGTCCAACGATGTCCAACGGTGTCCAACGGTGTCCCACGTTGTCCCACGTTGTTCCATGGTTTCCCACGTTGTCCCACGTTGTCCCACGGTGTCCAACGATGTCCAACGGTGTCCAACGGTGTCCCACGGTGTCCAACGGTGTCCCACGTTGTCCCACGTTGTCCCAAGTTGTCCCACGGTGTCCAACGGTGTCCAACGATGTCCAACGGTGTCCAACGGTGTCCCACGATGTCCACCGATGTCCAACGGTGTCCAACGGTGTCCAACGGTGTCCCACGGTGTCCAACGATGTCCAACGGTGTCCAACGATGTCCAACGGTGTCCCACGTTGTCCCACGTTGTCCCACGTTGTCCCACGTTGTCCCACGGTGTCCAACGATGTCCAACGGTGTCCAACGGTGTCCCACGGTGTCCAACGGTGTCCCACGTTGTCCCACGTTGTCCCACGTTGTCCCACGTTGTCCCACGTTGTCCAACGGTGTCCCACGGTGTCCAACGGTGTCCCACGTTGTCCCACGTTGTCCCACGTTGTCCCACGTTGTCCAACGGTGTCCCACGATGTCCACCGATGTCCAACGGTGTCCAACGGTGTC
The DNA here is from genome assembly GCF_910591885.1 of Bombus terrestris. Lineage (NCBI taxonomy): Eukaryota > Metazoa > Arthropoda > Insecta > Hymenoptera > Apidae > Bombus > Bombus terrestris. The sequence continues at coordinate 218,844 of NW_025963607.1, forward strand.
CAACGGTGTCCAACGGTGTCCAACGGTGTCCAACGATGTCCAACGATGTCCAACGATGTCCAACGGTGTCCCACGTTGTCCCACGTTGTCCCACGTTGTCCCACGGTGTCCAACGGTGTCCCACGTTGTCCCACGTTGTCCCACGTTGTCCCACGTTGTCCAACGATGTCCAACGGTGTCCCACGTTGTCCCACGTTGTTCCATGGTTTCCCACGTTGTCCCACGTTGTCCCACGTTGTCCCACGGTGTCCAACGATGTCCAACGGTGTCCAACGATGTCCAACGGTGTCCCACGTTGTCCCACGTTGTCCCACGTTGTCCCACGGTGTCCAACGATGTCCAACGGTGTCCAACGGTGTCCCACGGTGTCCAACGGTGTCCCACGTTGTCCCACGTTGTCCCACGTTGTCCCACGTTGTCCCACGTTGTCCAACGGTGTCCCACGGTGTCCAACGGTGTCCCACGTTGTCCCACGTTGTCCCACGTTGTCCCACGTTGTCCAACGGTGTCCCACGATGTCCACCGATGTCCAACGGTGTCCAACGGTGTCCAACGGTGTCCAACGGTGTCCAACGGTGTCCAACGATGTCCAACGATGTCCAACGATGTCCAACGGTGTCCCACGTTGTCCCACGTTGTCCCACGTTGTCCCACGGTGTCCAACGGTGTCCCACGTTGTCCCACGTTGTCCCACGTTGTCCCACGTTGTCCAACGATGTCCAACGGTGTCCCACGTTGTCCCACGTTGTTCCATGGTTTCCCACGTTGTCCCACGTTGTCCCACGTTGTCCCACGGTGTCCAACGATGTCCAACGGTGTCCAACGATGTCCAACGGTGTCCCACGTTGTCCCACGTTGTCCCACGTTGTCCCACGTTGTCCCACGTTGTCCCACGTTGTCCCACGGTGTCCAACGATGTCCAACGGTGTCCAACGATGTCCAACGGTGTCCCACGATGTCCAACGATGTCCAACGATGTCCAACGGTGTCCAACGGTGTCCCACGTTGTCCCACGTTGTCCCACGTTGTCCCACGGTGTCCAACGATGTCCAACGGTGTCCCACGTTGTCCCACGTTGTCCCACGTTGTCCCACGATGTCCCACGTTGTCCCACGTTGTCCCACGTTGTCCCACGTTGTCCCACGTTGTCCCACGTTGTCCCACGTTGTCCCACGTTGTCCCACGTTGTCCCACGTTGTCCCACGTTGTCCCACGTTGTCCCACGTTGTCCCACGGTGTCCCACGTTGTCCCACGTTGTCCCACGTTGTCCCACGTTGTCCCACGTTGTCCCACGTTGTCCCACGTTGTCCCACGGTGTCCAACGATGTCCAACGGTGTCCCACGTTGTCCCACGTTGTCCCACGTTGTCCCACGGTGTCCAACGGTGTCCAACGATGTCCAACGGTGTCCCACGATGTCCAACGATGTCCAACGATGTCCAACGGTGTCCAACGGTGTCCCACGTTGTCCCACGTTGTCCCACGTTGTCCCACGTTGTCCCACGTTGTCCCACGGTGTCCAACGATGTCCAACGGTGTCCCACGTTGTCCAACGGTGTCCCACGTTGTCCCACGTTGTCCCACGTTGTCCCACGTTGTACCACGTTGTCCCACGTTGTCCCACGTTGTCCCACGTTGTCCCACGTTGTCCCACGTTGTCCCACGTTGTCCCACGTTGTCCCACGTTGTCCCACGTTGTCCCACGTTGTCCCACGTTGTCCCACGTTGTCCCACGGTGTCCAACGGTGTCCAACGGTGTCCAACGATGTCCAACGATGTCCAACGGTGTCCCACGATGTCCAACGATGTCCAACGATGTCCAACGGTGTCCCACGGTGTCCCACGTTGTCCCACGTTGTCCCACGTTGTCCCACGTTGTCCCACGGTGTCCAACGATGCCCAACGGTGTCCCACGTTGTCCCACGTTGTCCCACGTTGTCCCACGTTGTCCCACGTTGTCCCACGTTGTCCCACGTTGTCCCACGTTGTCCCACGTTGTCCCACGTTGTCCCACGTTGTCCGACGTTGTCCAACGGTGTCCCACGGTGTCCAACGGTGTCCCACGTTGTCCCACGTTGTCCCACGGTGTCCAACGATGTCCAACGGTGTCCAACGATGTCCCACGGTGTCCCACGTTGTCCCACGTTGTCCCACGTTGTCCCACGTTGTCCCACGTTGTCCCACGTTGTCCCACGTTGTCCCACGTTGTCCCACGTTGTCCCACGTTGTCCCACGTTGTCCCACGTTGTCCCACGTTGTCCCACGTTGTCCCACGTTGTCCCACGTTGTCCCACGTTGTCCCACGGTGTCCAACGATGTCCAACGGTGTCCCACGTTGTCCCACGTTGTCCTACGTTGTCCCACGTTGTCCCACGTTGTCCCACGTTGTCCCACGTTGTCCCACGTTGTCCCACGTTGTCCCACGTTGTCCCACGTTGTCCCACGTTGTCCCACGGTGTCCAACGATGTCCAACGGTGTCCCACGTTGTCCCACGTTGTCCTACGTTGTCCCACGTTGTCCCACGTTGTCCCACGTTGTCCCACGTTGTCCCACGTTGTCCCACGTTGTCCCACGTTGTCCCACGCTGTCCCACGGTGTCCAACGGTGTCCAACGATGTCCAACGGTGTCCAACGGTGTCCCACGTTGTCCCACGTTGTCCCACGTTGTCCCACGTTGTCCCACGTTGTCCCACGTTGTCCCACGTTGTCCCACGTTGTCCCACGTTGTCCAACGGTGTCCCACGGTGTCCAACGGTGTCCCACGTTGTCCCACGTTGTCCCACGGTGTCCAACGATGTCCAACGGTGTCCAACGATGTCCCACGGTGTCCCACGTTGTCCCACGTTGTCCCACGTTGTCCCACGTTGTCCCACGTTGTCCCACGTTGTCCCACGTTGTCCCACGTTGTCCCACGTTGTCCCACGTTGTCCCACGGTGTCCAACGGTGTCCAACGGTGTCCAACGGTGTCCAACGATGTCCAACGGTGTCCAACGGTGTCCCACGGTGTCCAACGGTGTCCAACGGTGTCCCACGGTGTCCAACGGTGTCCCACGTTGTCCCACGTTGTCCCACGTTGTCCCACGTTGTCCCACGATGTCCCACGTTGTCCAACGATGTCCAACGGTGTCCCACGTTGTCCCACGTTGTCCTACGTTGTCCCACGTTGTCCCACGTTGTCCCACGTTGTCCCACGTTGTCCCACGGTGTCCAACGGTGTCCAACGATGTCCAACGGTGTCCAACGGTGTCCCACGTTGTCCCACGTTGTTCCATGGTTTCCCACGTTGTCCCACGTTGTCCCACGGTGTCCAACGATGTCCAACGGTGTCCAACGGTGTCCCACGGTGTCCAACGGTGTCCCACGTTGTCCCACGTTGTCCCAAGTTGTCCCACGGTGTCCAACGGTGTCCAACGATGTCCAACGGTGTCCAACGGTCTCCCACGATGTCCACCGATGTCCAACGGTGTCCAACGGTGTCCAACGGTGTCCCACGTTGTCCCACGGTGTCCAACGATGTCCAACGGTGTCCAACGGTGTCCCACGGTGTCCAACGGTGTCCCACGTTGTCCCACGTTGTCCCAAGTTGTCCCACGGTGTCCAACGGTGTCCAACGATGTCCAACGGTGTCCAACGGTGTCCCACGATGTCCACCGATGTCCAACGGTGTCCAACGGTGTCCAACGGTGTCCCACGGTGTCCAACGATGTCCAACGGTGTCCAACGATGTCCAACGGTGTCCCACGTTGTCCCACGTTGTCCCACGTTGTCCCACGTTGTCCCACGGTGTCCAACGATGTCCAACGGTGTCCAACGGTGTCCCACGATGTCCACCGATGTCCAACGGTGTCCAACGGTGTCCAACGGTGTCCCACGGTGTCCAACGATGTCCAACGGTGTCCAACGATGTCCAACGGTGTCCCACGTTGTCCCACGTTGTCCCACGTTGTCCCACGTTGTCCCACGGTGTCCAACGATGTCCAACGGTGTCCAACGGTGTCCCACGGTGTCCAACGGTGTCCCACGTTGTCCCACGTTGTCCCACGTTGTCCCACGTTGTCCCACGGTGTCCAACGGTGTCCCACGTTGTCCCACGTTGTCCCACGTTGTCCCACGTTGTCCCACGTTGTCCAACGGTGTCCCACGTTGTCCCACGTTGTCCCACGTTGTCCCACGTTGTCCCACGTTGTCCCACGTTGTCCAACGATGTCCAACGGTGTCCCACGTTGTCCCACGTTGTTCCATGGTTTCCCACGTTGTCCCACGTTGTCCCACGTTGTCCCACGGTGTCCAACGATGTCCAACGGTGTCCAACGATGTCCAACGGTGTCCCACGTTGTCCCACGTTGTCCCACGTTGTCCGACGTTGTCCCACGTTGTCCCACGTTGTCCCACGTTGTCCCACGTTGTCCCACGTTGTCCCACGTTGTCCAACGGTGTCCCACGATGTCCACCGATGTCCAACGGTGTCCAACGGTGTCCAACGGTGTCCAACGGTGTCCAACGGTGTACAACGATGTCCAACGATGTCCAACGATGTCCAACGGTGTCCCACGTTGTCCCACGTTGTCCCACGTTGTCCCACGTTGTCCCACGGTGTCCAACGGTGTCCCACGTTGTCCCACGTTGTCCCACGTTGTCCCACGTTGTCCAACGATGTCCAACGGTGTCCCACGTTGTCCCACGTTGTTCCATGGTTTCCCACGTTGTCCCACGTTGTCCCACGGTGTCCAACGATGTCCAACGGTGTCCAACGATGTCCAACGGTGTCCCACGTTGTCCCACGTTGTCCCACGTTGTCCCACGTTGTCCCACGTTGTCCCACGTTGTCCCACGTTGTCCCACGGTGTCCAACGGTGTCCAACGATGTCCAACGGTGTCCAACGGTGTCCCACGTTGTCCAACGGTGTCCCACGTTGTCCCACGTTGTCCCACGTTGTCCCACGTTGTCCCACGTTGTCCCACGATGTCCCACGTTGTCCCACGTTGTCCCACGTTGTCCCACGTTGTCCCACGTTGTCCCACGTTGTCCCGCGGTGTCCAACGATGTCCAACGGTGTCCAACGGTGTCCAACGGTGTCCAACGGTGTCCAACGGTGTCCAACGGTGTCCCACGGTGTCCAACGATGTCCAACGGTGTCCAACGATGTCCAACGGTGTCCCACGTTGTCCCACGTTGTCCCACGTTGTCCCACGTTGTCCCACGGTGTCCAACGATGTCCAACGGTGTCCAACGGTGTCCCACGGTGTCCCACGGTGTCCAACGATGTCCAACGGTGTCCCACGTTGTCCCACGTTGTCCCACGTTGTCCCACGTTGTCCCACGTTGTCCCACGTTGTCCCACGTTGTCCCACGTGGTCCCACGTTGTCCCACGTTGTCCCACGGTGTCCAACGATGTCCAACGGTGTCCCACGTTGTCCAACGGTGTCCCACGTTGTCCCACGTTGTCCCACGTTGTCCCACGTTGTCCCACGATGTCCCACGTTGTCCCACGTTGTCCCACGTTGTCCCACGTTGTCCCACGTTGTCCCACGTTGTCCCACGTTGTCCCACGGTGTCCAACGATGTCCAACGGTGTCCAGCGATGTCCAACGGTGTCCCACGATGTCCAACGATGTCCAACGATGTCCAACGGTGTCCAACGGTGTCCAACGGTGTCCCACGGTGTCCAACGGTGTCCCACGTTGTCCCACGTTGTCCCACGTTGTCCCACGTTGTCCCACGATGTCCCACGTTGTCCAACGGTGTCCAACGGTGTCCAACGATGTCCAACGATGTCCAACGGTGTCCCACGATGTCCAACGATGTCCAACGATGTCCAACGGTGTCCCACGTTGTCCCACGTTGTCCCACGTTGTCCCACGTTGTCCCACGTTGTCCCACGGTGTCCAACGATGTCCAACGGTGTCCCACGTTGTCCAACGGTGTCCCACGTTGTCCCACGTTGTCCCACGTTGTCCCACGTTGTCCCACGTTGTCCCACGTTGTCCCACGTTGTCCCACGTTGTCCCACGTTGTCCCACGTTGTCCCACGTTGTCCCACGTTGTCCCACGGTGTCCAACGATGTCCAACGGTGTCCAACGGTGTCCCACGGTGTCCAACGGTGTCCCACGTTGTCCCACGTTGTCCCACGTTGTCCCACGTTGTCCCACGTTGTCCCACGTTGTCCCACGTTGTCCCACGTTGTCCAACGATGTCCAACGGTGTCCAACGGTGTCCAACGGTGTCCCACGGTGTCCAACGGTGTCCCACGTTGTCCCACGTTGTCCCACGTTGTCCCACGTTGTCCCACGATGTCCCACGTTGTCCAACGGTGTCCAACGGTGTCCAACGATGTCCAACGATGTCCAACGGTGTCCCACGATGTCCAACGATGTCCAACGATGTCCAACGGTGTCCCACGTTGTCCCACGTTGTCCCACGTTGTCCCACGTTGTCCCACGTTGTCCCACGGTGTCCAACGATGTCCAACGGTGTCCCACGTTGTCCAACGGTGTCCCACGGTGTCCCACGTTGTCCCACGTTGTCCCACGTTGTCCCACGTTGTCCCACGTTGTCCCACGTTGTCCCACGTTGTCCCACGTTGTCCCACGTTGTCCCACGTTGTCCCACGTTGTCCCACGGTGTCCAACGATGTCCAACGGTGTCCAACGGTGTCCCACGGTGTCCAACGGTGTCCCACGTTGTCCCACGTTGTCCCACGTTGTCCCACGTTGTCCCACGTTGTCCCACGTTGTCCCACGTTGTCCCACGTTGTCCGACGTTGTCCCACGTTGTCCCACGGTGTCCAACGGTGTCCAACGATGTCCCACGTTGTCCCACGTTGTCCCACGTTGTCCCACGTTGTCCCACGATGTCCCACGTTGTCCCACGTTGTCCCACGTTGTCCCACGTTGTCCCACGTTGTCCCACGTTGTCCCACGTTGTCCCACGTTGTCCCACGTTGTCCCACGTTGTCCCACGGTGTCCAACGATGTCCAACGGTGTCCAGCGATGTCCAACGGTGTCCCACGTTGTCCCACGTTTTCCCACGTTGTCCCACGTTGTCCCACGTTGTCCCACGTTGTCCCACGTTGTCCAACGATGTCCAACGGTGTCCCACGTTGTCCCACGTTGTTCCATGGTTTCCCACGTTGTCCCACGTTGTCCCACGTTGTCCCACGTTGTCCCACGTTGTCCCACGGTGTCCCACGGTGTCCAACGATGTCCAACGGTGTCCCACGTTGTCCCACGTTGTCCCACGTTGTCCCACGTTGTCCCACGTTGTCCCACGATGTCCCACGTTGTCCCACGTTGTCCCACGTTGTCCCACGTTGTCCCACGTTGTCCCACGTTGTCCCACGTTGTCCCACGTTGTCCCACGTGGTCCCACGTTGTCCCACGTTGTCCCACGGTGTCCAACGATGTCCAACGGTGTCCCACGTTGTCCAACGGTGTCCCACGTTGTCCCACGTTGTCCCACGTTGTCCCACGTTGTCCCACGATGTCCCACGTTGTCCCACGTTGTCCCACGTTGTCCCACGTTGTCCCACGTTGTCCCACGTTGTCCCACGTTGTCCCACGGTGTCCAACGATGTCCAACGGTGTCCAGCGATGTCCAACGGTGTCCCACGTTGTCCCACGTTGTCCCACGTTGTCCCACGTTGTCCCACGTTGTCCCACGTTGTCCCACGTTGTCCCACGTTGTCCCACGTTGTCCCACGTTGTCCCACGTTGTCCCACGTTGTCCCACGTTGTCCCACGGTGTCCAACGATGTCCCACGTTGTCCCACGTTGTCCCACGGTGTCCCACGTTGTCCCACGATGTCCCACGTTGTCCCACGTTGTCCCACGTTGTCCCACGTTGTCCCACGTTGTCCCACGTTGTCCCACGTTGTCCCACGTTGTCCCACGTTGTCCCACGGTGTCCAACGATGTCCAACGGTGTCCAACGGTGTCCCACGGTGTCCCACGTTGTCCCACGTTGTCCCACGGTGTCCAACGATGTCCAACGGTGTCCAGCGGTGTCCAACGGTGTCCAACGATGTCCAACGATGTCCAACGATGTCCAACGATGTCCAACGGTGTCCAACGATGTCCAACGGTGTCCAACGATGTCCAACGATGTCCAACGGTGTCCCACGATGTCCAACGATGTCCAACGATGTCCAACGGTGTCCCACGTTGTCCCACGTTGTCCCACGTTGTCCCACGTTGTCCCACGTTGTCCCACGGTGTCCAACGATGTCCAACGGTGTCCCACGTTGTCCAACGGTGTCCCACGTTGTCCCACGTTGTCCCACGTTGTCCCACGTTGTCCCACGTTGTCCCACGTTGTCCCACGTTGTCCCACGTTGTCCCACGTTGTCCCACGTTTTCCCACGTTGTCCCACGGTGTCCAACGATGTCCAACGGTGTCCAACGGTGTCCCACGGTGTCCAACGGTGTCCCACGTTGTCCCACGTTGTCCCACGTTGTCCCACGCTGTCCCACGTTGTCCCACGTTGTCCAACGATGTCCACCGGTGTCCCACGTTGTCCCACGTTGTTCCATGGTTTCCCACGTTGTCCCACGTTGTCCCACGTTGTCCCACGTTGTCCCACGTTGTCCCACGGTGTCCCACGGTGTCCAAAGATGTCCAACGGTGTCCCACGTTGTCCCACGTTGTCCCACGTTGTCCCACGTTGTCCCACGTTGTCCCACGTTGTCCCACGGTGTCCAACGATGTCCAACGGTGTCCCACGTTGTCCCACGTTGTCCCACGTTGTCCCACGATGTCCCACGTTGTCCCACGTTGTCCCACGTTGTCCCACGTTGTCCCACGTTGTCCCACGTTGTCCCACGTTGTCCCACGTGGTCCCACGTTGTCCCACGGTGTCCAACGGTGTCCAACGATGTCCCACGTTGTCCCACGTTGTCCCACGTTGTCCCACGTTGTCCCACGTTGTCCCACGTTGTCCCACGTTGTCCCACGTTGTCCCACGGTGTCCAACGATGTCCAACGGTGTCCAGCGATGTCCAACGGTGTCCCACGTTGTCCCACGTTTTCCCACGTTGTCCCACGTTGTCCCACGGTGTCCAACGATGTCCAGCGATGTCCAACGGTGTCCCACGTTGTCCCACGTTGTTCCATGGTTTCCCACGTTGTCCCACGTTGTCCCACGTTGTCCCACGGTGTCCAACGATGTCCAACGGTGTCCAACGGTGTCCAACGGTGTCCAACGGTGTCCCACGTTGTCCCACGTTGTCCCACGTTGTCCCACGTTGTCCCACGTTGTCCCACGATGTCCCACGTTGTCCCACGTTGTCCCACGTTGTCCCACGGTGTCCAACGATGTCCAACGGTGTCCCACGTTGTCCAACGGTGTCCCACGTTGTCCCACGTTGTCCCACGTTGTCCCACGTTGTCCCACGTTGTCCCACGATGTCCCACGTTGTCCCACGTTGTCCCACGTTGTCCCACGTTGTCCCACGTTGTTCCACGTTGTCCCACGTTGTCCCACGTTGTCCCACGTTGTCCCACGTTGTCCCACGTTGTCCCACGTTGTCCCACGTTGTCCCACGTTGTCCCACGTTGTCCCACGTTGTCCCACGTTGTCCCACGTTGTCCCACGTTGTCCCACGTTGTCCCACGTTGTCCCACGTTGTCCCACGATGTCCCACGTTGTCCCACGTTGTCCCACGTTGTCCCACGTTGTCCCACGGTGTCCAACGATGTCCAACGGTGTCCAACGGTGTCCCACGGTGTCCAACGGTGTCCCACGTTGTCCCACGTTGTCCCACGTTGTCCCACGTTGTCCCACGATGTCCCACGTTGTCCCACGTTGTCCGACGTTGTCCCACGTTGTCCCACGTTGTCCCACGTTGTCCCACGGTGTCCCACGATGTCCCACGTTGTCCCACGTTGTCCCACGTTGTCCCACGATGTCCCACGTTGTCCCACGTTGTCCCACGGTGTCCAACGATGTCCAACGGTGTCCAGCGATGTCCAACGGTGTCCCACGTTGTCCCACGTTTTCCCACGTTGTCCCACGTTGTCCCACGTTGTCCCACGTTGTCCCACGTTGTCCCACGTTGTCCCACGTTGTCCCACGTTGTCCCACGGTGTCCAACGATGTCCAACGGTGTCCAGCGATGTCCAACGGTGTCCCACGTTGTCCCACGTTTTCCCACGTTGTCCCACGTTGTCCCACGGTGTCCAACGATGTCCAACGATGTCCAACGGTGTCCCACGTTGTCCCACGTTGTTCCATGGTTTCCCACGTTGTCCCACGTTGTCCCACGTTGTCCCACGGTGTCCAACGATGTCCAACGGTGTCCAACGGTGTCCAACGGTGTCCAACGGTGTCCCACGTTGTCCCACGTTGTCCCACGTTGTCCCACGTTGTCCCACGTTGTCCCACGATGTCCCACGTTGTCCCACGTTGTCCCACGTTGTCCCACGTTGTCCCACGTGGTCCCACGTTGTCCCACGTTGTCCCACGTTGTCCCACGTTGTCCGACGTTGTCCCACGTTGTCCCACGGTGTCCAACGGTGTCCAACGATGTCCCACGTTGTCCCACGTTGTCCCACGTTGTCCCACGTTGTCCCACGATGTCCCACGTTGTCCCACGTTGTCCCACGTTGTCCCACGTTGTCCCACGTTGTCCCACGTTGTCCCACGTTGTCCCACGTTGTCCCACGTTGTCCCACGTTGTCCCACGGTGTCCAACGATGTCCAACGGTGTCCAGCGATGTCCAACGGTGTCCCACGTTGTCCCACGTTTTCCCACGTTGTCCCACGTTGTCCCACGTTGTCCCACGTTGTCCCACGTTGTCCAACGATGTCCAACGGTGTCCCACGTTGTCCCACGTTGTTCCATGGTTTCCCACGTTGTCCCACGTTGTCCCACGTTGTCCCACGTTGTCCCACGTTGTCCCACGGTGTCCCACGGTGTCCAACGATGTCCAACGGTGTCCCACGTTGTCCCACGTTGTCCCACGTTGTCCCACGTTGTCCCACGTTGTCCCACGATGTCCCACGTTGTCCCACGTTGTCCCACGTTGTCCCACGTTGTCCCACGTTGTCCCACGTTGTCCCACGTTGTCCCACGTTGTCCCACGTTGTCCCACGTTGTCCCACGGTGTCCAACGATGTCCCACGTTGTCCCACGTTGTCCCACGGTGTCCCACGTTGTCCCACGATGTCCCACGTTGTCCCACGTTGTCCCACGTTGTCCCACGTTGTCCCACGTTGTCCCACGTTGTCCCACGTTGTCCCACGTTGTCCCACGTTGTCCCACGGTGTCCAACGATGTCCAACGGTGTCCAACGGTGTCCTACGGTGTCCCACGTTGTCCCACGTTGTCCCACGGTGTCCAACGATGTCCAACGGTGTCCAGCGGTGTCCAACGGTGTCCAACGATGTCCAACGATGTCCAACGATGTCCAACGATGTCCAACGGTGTCCAACGATGTCCAACGGTGTCCAACGATGTCCAACGATGTCCAACGGTGTCCCACGATGTCCAACGATGTCCAACGATGTCCAACGGTGTCCCACGTTGTCCCACGTTGTCCCACGTTGTCCCACGTTGTCCCACGTTGTCCCACGGTGTCCAACGATGTCCAACGGTGTCCCACGTTGTCCAACGGTGTCCCACGTTGTCCCACGTTGTCCCACGTTGTCCCACGTTGTCCCACGTTGTCCCACGTTGTCCCACGTTGTCCCACGTTGTCCCACGTTTTCCCACGTTGTCCCACGGTGTCCAACGATGTCCAACGGTGTCCAACGGTGTCCCACGGTGTCCAACGGTGTCCCACGTTGTCCCACGTTGTCCCACGTTGTCCCACGCTGTCCTACGTTGTCCCACGTTGTCCAACGATGTCCACCGGTGTCCCACGTTGTCCCACGTTGTTCCGTGGTTTCCCACGTTGTCCCACGTTGTCCCACGTTGTCCCACGTTGTCCCACGTTGTCCCACGGTGTCCCACGGTGTCCAAAGATGTCCAACGGTGTCCCACGTTGTCCCACGTTGTCCCACGTTGTCCCACGTTGTCCCACGTTGTCCCACGATGTCCCACGTTGTCCCACGTTGTCCCACGTTGTCCCACGTTGTCCCACGTTGTCCCACGTTGTCCCACGTTGTCCCACGTGGTCCCACGTTGTCCCACGTTGTCCCACGGTGTCCAACGATGTCCAACGGTGTCCCACGTTGTCCAACGGTGTCCCACGTTGTCCCACGTTGTCCCACGTTGTCCCACGTTGTCCCACGATGTCCCACGTTGTCCCACGTTGTCCCACGTTGTCCCACGTTGTCCCACGTTGTCCCACGTTGTCCCCCGTTGTCCCACGGTGTCCCACGTTGTCCCACGTTGTCCCACGTTGTCCCACGTTGTCCCACGTTGTCCCACGTGGTCCCACGTTGTCCAACGATGTCCAACGGTGTCCCACGTTGTCCAACGGTGTCCCACGTTGTCCCACGTTGTCCCACGTTGTCCCACGTTGTCCCACGATGTCCCACGTTGTCCCACGTTGTCCCACGTTGTCCCACGTTGTCCCACGTTGTCCCACGTTGTCCCACGTTGTCCCACGTTGTCCCACGTTGTCCCACGGTGTCCAACGATGTCCAACGGTGTCCAACGGTGTTCAACGGTGTCCAACGGTGTCCCACGTTGTCCCACGTTGTCCCACGTTGTCCCACGATGTCCCACGTTGTCCCACGTTGTCCCACGTTGTCCCACGTTGTCCCACGTTGTCCCACGTTGTCCCACGGTGTCCAACGATGTCCAAAGGTGTCCAACGGTGTCCAACGGTGTCCAACGATGTCCAACGATGTCCAACGATGTCCAACGGTGTCCAACGATGTCCAACGATGTCCAACGGTGTCCCACGATGTCCAACGATGTCCAACGATGTCCAACGGTGTCCAACGATGTCCAACGGTGTCCAACGATGTCCAACGATGTCCAACGGTGTCCCACGATGTCCAACGATGTCCAACGATGTCCAACGGTGTCCCACGATGTCCCACGTTGTCCCACGTTGTCCCACGTTGTCCCACGTTGTCCCACGTTGTCCCACGTTGTCCCACGTTGTCCCACGTGGTCCCACGTTGTCCCACGTTGTCCCACGGTGTCCAACGATGTCCAACGGTGTCCCACGTTGTCCAACGGTGTCCCACGTTGTCCCACGTTGTCCCACGTTGTCCCACGTTGTCCCACGATGTCCCACGTTGTCCCACGTTGTCCCACGTTGTCCCACGTTGTCCCACGTTGTCCCACGTTGTCCCACGTTGTCCCACGTTGTCCCACGTTGTCCCACGTTGTCCCACGGTGTCCAACGATGTCCAACGGTGTCCAACGGTGTCCCACGGTGTCCAACGGTGTCCCACGTTGTCCCACGTTGTCCCACGTTGTCCCACGTTGTCCCACGTTGTCCCACGTTGTCCCACGTTGTCCAACGATGTCCAACGGTGTCCCACGTTGTCCCACGTTGTTCCATGGTTTCCCACGTTGTCCCACGTTGTCCCACGTTGTCCCACGGTGTCCAACGATGTCCAACGGTGTCCAACGGTGTCCAACGGTGTCCAACGGTGTCCCACGTTGTCCCACGATGTCCCACGTTGTCCCACGTTGTCCCACGTTGTCCCACGTTGTCCCACGTTGTCCCACGTTGTCCCACGTTGTCCCACGTTGTCCCACGTTGTCCCACGTTGTCCCACGTTGTCCCACGTTGTCCCACGTTGTCCCACGTTGTCCCACGTTGTCCCACGTTGTCCCACGTTGTCCCACGTTGTCCCACGTTGTCCCACGTTGTCCCACGGTGTCCAACGGTGTCCAACGATGTCCCACGTTGTCCCACGTTGTCCCACGTTGTCCCACGTTGTCCCACGTTGTCCCACGTTGTCCCACGTTGTCCCACGTTGTCCCACGGTGTCCAACGATGTCCAACGGTGTCCAGCGATGTCCAACGGTGTCCCACGTTGTCCCACGTTTTCCCACGTTGTCCCACGTTGTCCCACGGTGTCCAACGATGTCCAGCGATGTCCAACGGTGTCCCACGTTGTCCCACGTTGTTCCATGGTTTCCCACGTTGTCCCACGTTGTCCCACGTTGTCCCACGGTGTCCAACGATGTCCAACGGTGTCCAACGGTGTCCAACGGTGTCCAACGGTGTCCCACGTTGTCCCACGTTGTCCCACGTTGTCCCACGTTGTCCCACGTTGTCCCACGATGTCCCACGTTGTCCCACGTTGTCCCACGTTGTCCCACGGTGTCCAACGGTGTCCAACGGTGTCCAACGGTGTCCCACGGTGTCCAACGGTGTCCCACGTTGTCCCACGTTGTCCCACGTTGTCCCACGTTGTCCCACGATGTCCCACGGTGTCCAACGGTGTCCAACGGTGTCCAACGATGTCCAACGATGTCCAACGGTGTCCCACGATGTCCAACGATGTCCAACGGTGTCCCACGATGTCCCACGTTGTCCCACGTTGTCCCACGTTGTCCCACGTTGTCCCACGTTGTCCCACGTTGTCCCACGTTGTCCCACGTGGTCCCACGTTGTCCCACGTTGTCCCACGGTGTCCAACGATGTCCAACGGTGTCCCACGTTGTCCAACGGTGTCCCACGTTGTCCCACGTTGTCCCACGTTGTCCCACGTTGTCCCACGATGTCCCACGTTGTCCCACGTTGTCCCACGTTGTCCCACGTTGTCCCACGTTGTCCCACGTTGTCCCACGTTGTCCCACGTTGTCCCACGTTGTCCCACGTTGTCCCACGGTGTCCAACGATGTCCAACGGTGTCCAACGGTGTCCCACGGTGTCCAACGGTGTCCCACGTTGTCCCACGTTGTCCCACGTTGTCCCACGTTGTCCCACGTTGTCCCACGTTGTCCCACGTTGTCCAACGATGTCCAACGGTGTCCCACGTTGTCCCACGTTGTTCCATGGTTTCCCACGTTGTCCCACGTTGTCCCACGTTGTCCCACGGTGTCCAACGATGTCCAACGGTGTCCAACGGTGTCCAACGGTGTCCAACGGTGTCCCACGTTGTCCCACGATGTCCCACGTTGTCCCACGTTGTCCCACGTTGTCCCACGTTGTCCCACGTTGTCCCACGTTGTCCCACGTTGTCCCACGTTGTCCCACGTTGTCCCACGTTGTCCCACGTTGTCCCACGTTGTCCCACGTTGTCCCACGTTGTCCCACGTTGTCCCACGTTGTCCCACGTTGTCCCACGTTGTCCCACGGTGTCCAACGGTGTCCAACGATGTCCCACGTTGTCCCACGTTGTCCCACGTTGTCCCACGTTGTCCCACGTTGTCCCACGTTGTCCCACGTTGTCCCACGTTGTCCCACGGTGTCCAACGATGTCCAACGGTGTCCAGCGATGTCCAACGGTGTCCCACGTTGTCCCACGTTTTCCCACGTTGTCCCACGTTGTCCCACGGTGTCCAACGATGTCCAGCGATGTCCAACGGTGTCCCACGTTGTCCCACGTTGTTCCATGGTTTCCCACGTTGTCCCACGTTGTCCCACGTTGTCCCACGGTGTCCAACGATGTCCAACGGTGTCCAACGGTGTCCAACGGTGTCCAACGGTGTCCCACGTTGTCCCACGTTGTCCCACGTTGTCCCACGTTGTCCCACGTTGTCCCACGATGTCCCACGTTGTCCCACGTTGTCCCACGTTGTCCCACGGTGTCCAACGGTGTCCAACGGTGTCCAACGGTGTCCCACGGTGTCCAACGGTGTCCCACGTTGTCCCACGTTGTCCCACGTTGTCCCACGTTGTCCCACGATGTCCCACGTTGTCCAACGGTGTCCAACGGTGTCCAACGATGTCCAACGATGTCCAACGGTGTCCCACGATGTCCAACGATGTCCAACGATGTCCAACGGTGTCCCACGTTGTCCCAAGTTGTCCCACGTTGTCCCACGTTGTCCCACGTTGTCCCACGGTGTCCAACGATGTCCAACGGTGTCCCACGTTGTCCAACGGTGTCCCACGTTGTCCCACGTTGTCCCACGTTGTCCCACGTTGTCCCACGTTGTCCCACGTTGTCCCACGTTGTCCCACGTTGTCCCACGTTGTCCCACGTTGTCCCACGTTGTCCCACGTTGTCCCACGGTGTCCAACGATGTCCAACGGTGTCCAACGGTGTCCCACGGTGTCCAACGGTGTCCCACGTTGTCCCACGTTGTCCCACGTTGTCCCACGTTGTCCCACGTTGTCCCACGTTGTCCCACGTTGTCCCACGTTGTCCGACGTTGTCCCACGTTGTCCCACGGTGTCCAACGGTGTCCAACGATGTCCCACGTTGTCCCACGTTGTCCCACGTTGTCCCACGTTGTCCCACGATGTCCCACGTTGTCCCACGTTGTCCCACGTTGTCCCACGTTGTCCCACGTTGTCCCACGTTGTCCCACGTTGTCCCACGTTGTCCCACGTTGTCCCACGTTGTCCCACGGTGTCCAACGATGTCCAACGGTGTCCAGCGATGTCCAACGGTGTCCCACGTTGTCCCACGTTTTCCCACGTTGTCCCACGTTGTCCCACGTTGTCCCACGTTGTCCCACGTTGTCCAACGATGTCCAACGGTGTCCCACGTTGTCCCACGTTGTTCCATGGTTTCCCACGTTGTCCCACGTTGTCCCACGTTGTCCCACGTTGTCCCACGTTGTCCCACGGTGTCCCACGGTGTCCAACGATGTCCAACGGTGTCCCACGTTGTCCCACGTTGTCCCACGTTGTCCCACGTTGTCCCACGTTGTCCCACGATGTCCCACGTTGTCCCACGTTGTCCCACGTTGTCCCACGTTGTCCCACGTTGTCCCACGTTGTCCCACGTTGTCCCACGTTGTCCCACGTTGTCCCACGTTGTCCCACGGTGTCCAACGATGTCCCACGTTGTCCCACGTTGTCCCACGGTGTCCCACGTTGTCCCACGATGTCCCACGTTGTCCCACGTTGTCCCACGTTGTCCCACGTTGTCCCACGTTGTCCCACGTTGTCCCACGTTGTCCCACGTTGTCCCACGTTGTCCCACGGTGTCCAACGATGTCCAACGGTGTCCAACGGTGTCCCACGGTGTCCCACGTTGTCCCACGTTGTCCCACGTTGTCCCACGATGTCCCACGTTGTCCAACGGTGTCCAACGGTGTCCAACGATGTCCAACGATGTCCAACGGTGTCCCACGATGTCCAACGATGTCCAACGGTGTCCCACGATGTCCCACGTTGTCCCACGTTGTCCCACGTTGTCCCACGTTGTCCCACGTTGTCCCACGTTGTCCCACGTTGTCCCACGTGGTCCCACGTTGTCCCACGTTGTCCCACGGTGTCCAACGATGTCCCACGTTGTCCCACGTTGTCCCACGTTGTCCCACGTTGTCCCACGTTGTCCCACGTTGTCCCACGGTGTCCAACGATGTCCAACGGTGTCCAACGGTGTCCAACGGTGTCCAACGGTGTCCCACGTTGTCCCACGATGTCCCACGTTGTCCCACGTTGTCCCACGTTGTCCCACGTTGTCCCACGTTGTCCCACGTTGTCCCACGTTGTCCCACGTTGTCCCACGTTGTCCCACGTTGTCCCACGTTGTCCCACGTTGTCCCACGTTGTCCCACGTTGTCCCACGTTGTCCCACGTTGTCCCACGTTGTCCCACGTTGTCCCACGTTGTCCCACGTTGTCCCACGGTGTCCAACGGTGTCCAACGATGTCCCACGTTGTCCCACGTTGTCCCACGTTGTCCCACGTTGTCCCACGTTGTCCCACGTTGTCCCACGTTGTCCCACGTTGTCCCACGGTGTCCAACGATGTCCAACGGTGTCCAGCGATGTCCAACGGTGTCCCACGTTGTCCCACGTTTTCCCACGTTGTCCCACGTTGTCCCACGGTGTCCAACGATGTCCAGCGATGTCCAACGGTGTCCCACGTTGTCCCACGTTGTTCCATGGTTTCCCACGTTGTCCCACGTTGTCCCACGTTGTCCCACGGTGTCCAACGATGTCCAACGGTGTCCAACGGTGTCCAACGGTGTCCAACGGTGTCCCACGTTGTCCCACGTTGTCCCACGTTGTCCCACGTTGTCCCACGTTGTCCCACGATGTCCCACGTTGTCCCACGTTGTCCCACGTTGTCCCACGGTGTCCAACGGTGTCCAACGGTGTCCAACGGTGTCCCACGGTGTCCAACGGTGTCCCACGTTGTCCCACGTTGTCCCACGTTGTCCCACGTTGTCCCACGATGTCCCACGTTGTCCAACGGTGTCCAACGGTGTCCAACGATGTCCAACGATGTCCAACGGTGTCCCACGATGTCCAACGATGTCCAACGATGTCCCACGATGTCCCACGTTGTCCCACGTTGTCCCACGTTGTCCCACGTTGTCCCACGTTGTCCCACGTTGTCCCACGTTGTCCCACGTGGTCCCACGTTGTCCCACGTTGTCCCACGGTGTCCAACGATGTCCAACGGTGTCCCACGTTGTCCAACGGTGTCCCACGTTGTCCCACGTTGTCCCACGTTGTCCCACGTTGTCCCACGATGTCCCACGTTGTCCCACGTTGTCCCACGTTGTCCCACGTTGTCCCACGTTGTCCCACGTTGTCCCACGTTGTCCCACGTTGTCCCACGTTGTCCCACGTTGTCCCACGGTGTCCAACGATGTCCAACGGTGTCCAACGGTGTCCCACGGTGTCCAACGGTGTCCCACGTTGTCCCACGTTGTCCCACGTTGTCCCACGTTGTCCCACGTTGTCCCACGTTGTCCCACGTTGTCCAACGATGTCCAACGGTGTCCCACGTTGTCCCACGTTGTTCCATGGTTTCCCACGTTGTCCCACGTTGTCCCACGTTGTCCCACGGTGTCCAACGATGTCCAACGGTGTCCAACGGTGTCCAACGGTGTCCAACGGTGTCCCACGTTGTCCCACGATGTCCCACGTTGTCCCACGTTGTCCCACGTTGTCCCACGTTGTCCCACGTTGTCCCACGTTGTCCCACGTTGTCCCACGTTGTCCCACGTTGTCCCACGTTGTCCCACGTTGTCCCACGTTGTCCCACGTTGTCCCACGTTGTCCCACGTTGTCCCACGTTGTCCCACGTTGTCCCACGTTGTCCCACGGTGTCCAACGGTGTCCAACGATGTCCCACGTTGTCCCACGTTGTCCCACGTTGTCCCACGTTGTCCCACGTTGTCCCACGTTGTCCCACGTTGTCCCACGTTGTCCCACGGTGTCCAACGATGTCCAACGGTGTCCAGCGATGTCCAACGGTGTCCCACGTTGTCCCACGTTTTCCCACGTTGTCCCACGTTGTCCCACGGTGTCCAACGATGTCCAGCGATGTCCAACGGTGTCCCACGTTGTCCCACGTTGTTCCATGGTTTCCCACGTTGTCCCACGTTGTCCCACGTTGTCCCACGGTGTCCAACGATGTCCAACGGTGTCCAACGGTGTCCAACGGTGTCCAACGGTGTCCCACGTTGTCCCACGTTGTCCCACGTTGTCCCACGTTGTCCCACGTTGTCCCACGATGTCCCACGTTGTCCCACGTTGTCCCACGTTGTCCCACGGTGTCCAACGGTGTCCAACGGTGTCCAACGGTGTCCCACGGTGTCCAACGGTGTCCCACGTTGTCCCACGTTGTCCCACGTTGTCCCACGTTGTCCCACGATGTCCCACGTTGTCCAACGGTGTCCAACGGTGTCCAACGATGTCCAACGATGTCCAACGGTGTCCCACGATGTCCAACGATGTCCAACGATGTCCAACGGTGTCCCACGTTGTCCCAAGTTGTCCCACGTTGTCCCACGTTGTCCCACGTTGTCCCACGGTGTCCAACGATGTCCAACGGTGTCCCACGTTGTCCAACGGTGTCCCACGTTGTCCCACGTTGTCCCACGTTGTCCCACGTTGTCCCACGTTGTCCCACGTTGTCCCACGTTGTCCCACGTTGTCCCACGTTGTCCCACGTTGTCCCACGTTGTCCCACGTTGTCCCACGGTGTCCAACGATGTCCAACGGTGTCCAACGGTGTCCCACGGTGTCCAACGGTGTCCCACGTTGTCCCACGTTGTCCCACGTTGTCCCACGTTGTCCCACGTTGTCCCACGTTGTCCCACGTTGTCCCACGTTGTCCGACGTTGTCCCACGTTGTCCCACGGTGTCCAACGGTGTCCAACGATGTCCCACGTTGTCCCACGTTGTCCCACGTTGTCCCACGTTGTCCCACGATGTCCCACGTTGTCCCACGTTGTCCCACGTTGTCCCACGTTGTCCCACGTTGTCCCACGTTGTCCCACGTTGTCCCACGTTGTCCCACGTTGTCCCACGTTGTCCCACGGTGTCCAACGATGTCCAACGGTGTCCAGCGATGTCCAACGGTGTCCCACGTTGTCCCACGTTTTCCCACGTTGTCCCACGTTGTCCCACGTTGTCCCACGTTGTCCCACGTTGTCCAACGATGTCCAACGGTGTCCCACGTTGTCCCACGTTGTTCCATGGTTTCCCACGTTGTCCCACGTTGTCCCACGTTGTCCCACGTTGTCCCACGTTGTCCCACGGTGTCCCACGGTGTCCCACGATGTCCCACGGTGTCCCACGTTGTCCCACGTTGTCCCACGTTGTCCCACGTTGTCCCACGTTGTCCCACGATGTCCCACGTTGTCCCACGTTGTCCCACGTTGTCCCACGTTGTCCCACGTTGTCCCACGTTGTCCCACGTTGTCCCACGTTGTCCCACGTTGTCCCACGTTGTCCCACGGTGTCCAACGATGTCCCACGTTGTCCCACGTTGTCCCACGGTGTCCCACGTTGTCCCACGATGTCCCACGTTGTCCCACGTTGTCCCACGTTGTCCCACGTTGTCCCACGTTGTCCCACGTTGTCCCACGTTGTCCCACGTTGTCCCACGTTGTCCCACGGTGTCCAACGATGTCCAACGGTGTCCAACGGTGTCCCACGGTGTCCCACGTTGTCCCACGTTGTCCCACGGTGTCCAACGATGTCCAACGGTGTCCAGCGGTGTCCAACGGTGTCCAACGATGTCCAACGATGTCCAACGATGTCCAACGATGTCCAACGGTGTCCAACGATGTCCAACGGTGTCCAACGATGTCCAACGATGTCCAACGGTGTCCCACGATGTCCAACGATGTCCAACGATGTCCAACGGTGTCCCACGTTGTCCCACGTAGTCCCACGTTGTCCCACGTTGTCCCACGTTGTCCCACGGTGTCCAACGATGTCCAACGGTGTCCCACGTTGTCCAACGGTGTCCCACGTTGTCCCACGTTGTCCCACGTTGTCCCACGTTGTCCCACGTTGTCCCACGTTGTCCCACGTTGTCCCACGTTGTCCCACGTTGTCCCACGTTTTCCCACGTTGTCCCACGGTGTCCAACGATGTCCAACGGTGTCCAACGGTGTCCCACGGTGTCCAACGGTGTCCCACGTTGTCCCACGTTGTCCCACGTTGTCCCACGCTGTCCCACGTTGTCCCACGATGTCCCACGTTGTCCCACGTTGTCCCACGTTGTCCCACGTTGTCCCACGTTGTCCCACGTTGTCCCACGTTGTCCCACGTTGTCCCACGGTGTCCAACGATGTCCAACGGTGTCCAGCGATGTCCAACGGTGTCCCACGTTGTCCCACGTTTTCCCACGTTGTCCCACGTTGTCCCACGGTGTCCAACGATGTCCAGCGATGTCCAACGGTGTCCCACGTTGTCCCACGTTGTTCCATGGTTTCCCACGTTGTCCCACGTTGTCCCACGTTGTCCCACGGTGTCCAACGATGTCCAACGGTGTCCAACGGTGTCCAACGGTGTCCAACGGTGTCCCACGTTGTCCCACGTTGTCCCACGTTGTCCCACGTTGTCCCACGTTGTCCCACGATGTCCCACGTTGTCCCACGTTGTCCCACGTTGTCCCACGGTGTCCAACGATGTCCAACGGTGTCCCACGTTGTCCAACGGTGTCCCACGTTGTCCCACGTTGTCCCACGTTGTCCCACGTTGTCCCACGTTGTCCCACGATGTCCCACGTTGTCCCACGTTGTCCCACGTTGTCCCACGTTGTCCCACGTTGTCCCACGTTGTCCCACGTTGTCCCACGTTGTCCCACGTTGTCCCACGTTGTCCCACGTTGTCCCACGTTGTCCCACGGTGTCCAACGGTGTCCCACGTTGTCCCACGTTTTCCCACGTTGTCCCACGTTGTCCCACGTTGTCCCACGTTGTCCCACGTTGTCCCACGTTGTCCCACGTTGTCCCACGTTGTCCCACGTTGTCCCACGTTGTCCCACGTTGTCCCACGTTGTCCCACGTTGTCCCACGTTGTCCCACGATGTCCCACGTTGTCCCACGTTGTCCCACGTTGTCCCACGTTGTCCCACGGTGTCCAACGATGTCCAACGGTGTCCAACGGTGTCCCACGGTGTCCAACGGTGTCCCACGTTGTCCCACGTTGTCCCACGTTGTCCCACGTTGTCCCACGATGTCCCACGTTGTCCCACGTTGTCCGACGTTGTCCCACGTTGTCCCACGTTGTCCCACGTTGTCCCACGGTGTCCCACGATGTCCCACGTTGTCCCACGTTGTCCCACGTTGTCCCACGATGTCCCACGTTGTCCCACGTTGTCCCACGGTGTCCAACGATGTCCAACGGTGTCCAGCGATGTCCAACGGTGTCCCACGTTGTCCCACGTTTTCCCACGTTGTCCCACGTTGTCCCACGTTGTCCCACGTTGTCCCACGTTGTCCCACGGTGTCCAACGATGTCCAACGGTGTCCAGCGATGTCCAACGGTGTCCCACGTTGTCCCACGTTTTCCCACGTTGTCCCACGTTGTCCCACGGTGTCCAACGATGTCCAACGATGTCCAACGGTGTCCCACGTTGTCCCACGTTGTTCCATGGTTTCCCACGTTGTCCCACGTTGTCCCACGTTGTCCCACGGTGTCCAACGATGTCCAACGGTGTCCAACGGTGTCCAACGGTGTCCAACGGTGTCCCACGTTGTCCCACGTTGTCCCACGTTGTCCCACGTTGTCCCACGTTGTCCCACGATGTCCCACGTTGTCCCACGTTGTCCCACGTTGTCCCACGTTGTCCCACGTGGTCCCACGTTGTCCCACGTTGTCCCACGGTGTCCAACGGTGTCCCACGTTGTCCCACGTTGTCCCACGTTGTCCCAGGTGGTCCCACGTTGTCCCACGTTGTCCCACGGTGTCCAACGATGTCCAACGGTGTCCCACGTTGTCCAACGGTGTCCCACGTTGTCCCACGTTGTCCCACGTTGTCCCACGTTGTCCCACGATGTCCCACGTTGTCCCACGTTGTCCCACGTTGTCCCACGTTGTCCCACGTTGTCCCACGTTGTCCCACGTTGTCCCACGTTGTCCCCCGTTGTCCCACGGTGTCCCACGTTGTCCCACGTTGTCCCACGTTGTCCCACGTTGTCCCACGTTGTCCCACGTGGTCCCACGTTGTCCAACGATGTCCAACGGTGTCCCACGTTGTCCAACGGTGTCCCACGTTGTCCCACGTTGTCCCACGTTGTCCCACGTTGTCCCACGATGTCCCACGTTGTCCCACGTTGTCCCACGTTGTCCCACGTTGTCCCACGTTGTCCCACGTTGTCCCACGTTGTCCCACGTTGTCCCACGTTGTCCCACGGTGTCCAACGATGTCCAACGGTGTCCAACGGTGTCCAACGGTGTCCAACGGTGTCCCACGTTGTCCCACGTTGTCCCACGTTGTCCCACGATGTCCCACGTTGTCCCACGTTGTCCCACGTTGTCCCACGTTGTCCCACGTTGTCCCACGTTGTCCCACGGTGTCCAACGATGTCCAAAGGTGTCCAACGGTGTCCAACGGTGTCCAACGATGTCCAACGATGTCCAACGATGTCCAACGGTGTCCAACGATGTCCAACGATGTCCAACGGTGTCCCACGATGTCCAACGATGTCCAACGATGTCCAACGGTGTCCAACGATGTCCAACGGTGTCCAACGATGTCCAACGATGTCCAACGGTGTCCCACGATGTCCAACGATGTCCAACGATGTCCAACGGTGTCCCACGATGTCCCACGTTGTCCCACGTTGTCCCACGTTGTCCCACGTTGTCCCACGTTGTCCCACGTTGTCCCACGTTGTCCCACGTGGTCCCACGTTGTCCCACGTTGTCCCACGGTGTCCAACGATGTCCAACGGTGTCCCACGTTGTCCAACGGTGTCCCACGTTGTCCCACGTTGTCCCACGTTGTCCCACGTTGTCCCACGATGTCCCACGTTGTCCCACGTTGTCCCACGTTGTCCCACGTTGTCCCACGTTGTCCCACGTTGTCCCACGTTGTCCCACGTTGTCCCACGTTGTCCCACGTTGTCCCACGGTGTCCAACGATGTCCAACGGTGTCCAACGGTGTCCCACGGTGTCCAACGGTGTCCCACGTTGTCCCACGTTGTCCCACGTTGTCCCACGTTGTCCCACGTTGTCCCACGTTGTCCCACGTTGTCCAACGATGTCCAACGGTGTCCCACGTTGTCCCACGTTGTTCCATGGTTTCCCACGTTGTCCCACGTTGTCCCACGTTGTCCCACGGTGTCCAACGATGTCCAACGGTGTCCAACGGTGTCCAACGGTGTCCAACGGTGTCCCACGTTGTCCCACGATGTCCCACGTTGTCCCACGTTGTCCCACGTTGTCCCACGTTGTCCCACGTTGTCCCACGTTGTCCCACGTTGTCCCACGTTGTCCCACGTTGTCCCACGTTGTCCCACGTTGTCCCACGTTGTCCCACGTTGTCCCACGTTGTCCCACGTTGTCCCACGTTGTCCCACGTTGTCCCACGTTGTCCCACGTTGTCCCACGTTGTCCCACGGTGTCCAACGGTGTCCAACGATGTCCCACGTTGTCCCACGTTGTCCCACGTTGTCCCACGTTGTCCCACGTTGTCCCACGTTGTCCCACGTTGTCCCACGTTGTCCCACGGTGTCCAACGATGTCCAACGGTGTCCAGCGATGTCCAACGGTGTCCCACGTTGTCCCACGTTTTCCCACGTTGTCCCACGTTGTCCCACGGTGTCCAACGATGTCCAGCGATGTCCAACGGTGTCCCACGTTGTCCCACGTTGTTCCATGGTTTCCCACGTTGTCCCACGTTGTCCCACGTTGTCCCACGGTGTCCAACGATGTCCAACGGTGTCCAACGGTGTCCAACGGTGTCCAACGGTGTCCCACGTTGTCCCACGTTGTCCCACGTTGTCCCACGTTGTCCCACGTTGTCCCACGATGTCCCACGTTGTCCCACGTTGTCCCACGTTGTCCCACGGTGTCCAACGATGTCCAACGGTGTCCCACGTTGTCCAACGGTGTCCCACGTTGTCCCACGTTGTCCCACGTTGTCCCACGTTGTCCCACGTTGTCCCACGATGTCCCACGTTGTCCCACGTTGTCCCACGTTGTCCCACGTTGTCCCACGTTGTCCCACGTTGTCCCACGTTGTCCCACGTTGTCCCACGTTGTCCCACGTTGTCCCACGTTGTCCCACGTTGTCCCACGTTGTCCCACGTTGTCCCACGTTGTCCCACGTTGTCCCACGGTGTCCAACGGTGTCCAACGATGTCCCACGTTGTCCCACGTTGTCCCACGTTGTCCCACGTTGTCCCACGTTGTCCCACGATGTCCCACGTTGTCCCACGTTGTCCCACGGTGTCCAACGATGTCCAACGGTGTCCAGCGATGTCCAACGGTGTCCCACGTTGTCCCACGTTGTCCCACGTTGTCCCACGTTGTCCCACGATGTCCCACGTTGTCCCACGTTGTCCCACGATGTCCCACGTTGTCCCACGTTGTCCCACGGTGTCCAACGATGTCCAACGGTGTCCAGCGATGTCCAACGGTGTCCCACGTTGTCCCACGTTTTCCCACGTTGTCCCACGTTGTCCCACGTTGTCCCACGTTGTCCCACGTTGTCCCACGTTGTCCCACGTTGTCCCACGTTGTCCCACGTTGTCCCACGTTGTCCCACGTTGTCCCACGTTGTCCCACGTTGTCCCACGTTGTCCCACGATGTCCCACGTTGTCCCACGTTGTCCCACGTTGTCCCACGTTGTCCCACGTTGTCCCACGTTGTCCCACGTTGTCCCACGATGTCCCACGTTGTCCCACGTTGTCCGACGTTGTCCCACGTTGTCCCACGTTGTCCCACGTTGTCCCACGGTGTCCCACGATGTCCCACGTTGTCCCACGTTGTCCCACGTTGTCCCACGATGTCCCACGTTGTCCCACGTTGTCCCACGGTGTCCAACGATGTCCAACGGTGTCCAGCGATGTCCAACGGTGTCCCACGTTGTCCCACGTTTTCCCACGTTGTCCCACGTTGTCCCACGTTGTCCCACGTTGTCCCACGTTGTCCCACGTTGTCCCACGTTGTCCCACGTTGTCCCACGTTGTCCCACGGTGTCCAACGATGTCCAACGGTGTCCAGCGATGTCCAACGGTGTCCCACGTTGTCCCACGTTTTCCCACGTTGTCCCACGTTGTCCCACGGTGTCCAACGATGTCCAACGATGTCCAACGGTGTCCCACGTTGTCCCACGTTGTTCCATGGTTTCCCACGTTGTCCCACGTTGTCCCACGTTGTCCCACGGTGTCCAACGATGTCCAACGGTGTCCAACGGTGTCCCACGTTGTCCCACGTTGTCCCACGTTGTCCCACGTTGTCCCACGTTGTCCCACGTTGTCCCACGTTGTCCCACGTTGTCCCACGTTGTCCCACGTTGTCCCACGTTGTCCCACGTTGTCCCACGTTGTCCCACGTTGTCCCACGTTGTCCCACGGTGTCCAACGGTGTCCCACGTTGTCCCACGTTGTCCCACGGTGTCCAACGATGTCCAACGGTGTCCAGCGATGTCCAACGGTGTCCCACGTTGTCCCACGTTTTCCCACGTTGTCCCACGTTGTCCCACGGTGTCCAACGATGTCCAGCGATGTCCAACGGTGTCCCACGTTGTCCCACGTTGTTCCATGGTTTCCCACGTTGTCCCACGTTGTCCCACGTTGTCCCACGGTGTCCAACGATGTCCAACGGTGTCCAACGGTGTCCAACGGTGTCCAACGGTGTCCCACGTTGTCCCACGTTGTCCCACGTTGTCCCACGTTGTCCCACGTTGTCCCACGTTGTCCCACGTTGTCCCACGTTGTCCCACGGTGTCCCACGATGTCCCACGTTGTCCCACGTTGTCCCACGTTGTCCCACGATGTCCCACGTTGTCCCACGTTGTCCCACGGTGTCCAACGATGTCCAACGGTGTCCAGCGATGTCCAACGGTGTCCCACGTTGTCCCACGTTTTCCCACGTTGTCCCACGTTGTCCCACGTTGTCCCACGTTGTCCCACGTTGTCCCACGTTGTCCCACGTTGTCCCACGTTGTCCCACGGTGTCCAACGATGTCCAACGGTGTCCAGCGATGTCCAACGGTGTCCCACGTTGTCCCACGTTTTCCCACGTTGTCCCACGTTGTCCCACGGTGTCCAACGATGTCCAACGATGTCCAACGGTGTCCCACGTTGTCCCACGTTGTTCCATGGTTTCCCACGTTGTCCCACGTTGTCCCACGTTGTCCCACGGTGTCCAACGATGTCCAACGGTGTCCAACGGTGTCCAACGGTGTCCAACGGTGTCCCACGTTGTCCCACGTTGTCCCACGTTGTCCCACGTTGTCCCACGTTGTCCCACGATGTCCCACGTTGTCCCACGTTGTCCCACGTTGTCCCACGTTGTCCCACGTGGTCCCACGTTGTCCCACGTTGTCCCACGGTGTCCAACGGTGTCCCACGTTGTCCCACGTTGTCCCACGTTGTCCCACGATGTCCCACGTTGTCCCACGTTGTCCCACGTTGTCCCACGTTGTCCCACGTTGTCCCACGTTGTCCCACGTTGTCCCACGTTGTCCCACGTTGTCCCACGTTGTCCTACGTTGTCCCCCGTTGTCCCACGGTGTCCAACGATGTCCAACGGTGTCCAACGGTGTCCCACGGTGTCCAACGGTGTCCCACGTTGTCCCACGTTGTCCCACGTTGTCCCACGTTGTCCCACGTTGTCCCACGTTGTCCAACGATGTCCAACGGTGTCCCACGTTGTCCCACGTTGTTCCATGGTTTCCCACGTTGTCCCACGTTGTCCCACGTTGTCCCACGGTGTCCAACGATGTCCAACGGTGTCCAACGGTGTCCAACGGTGTCCAACGGTGTCCCACGTTGTCCCACGTTGTCCCACGTTGTCCCACGATGTCCCACGTTGTCCCACGTTGTCCCACGTTGTCCCACGTTGTCCCACGTTGTCCCACGTTGTCCCACGGTGTCCAACGATGTCCAAAGGTGTCCAACGGTGTCCAACGGTGTCCAACGATGTCCAACGATGTCCAACGATGTCCAACGGTGTCCAACGATGTCCAACGATGTCCAACGGTGTCCCACGTTGTCCCACGTTGTTCCATGGTTTCCCACGTTGTCCCACGTTGTCCCACGTTGTCCCACGGTGTCCAACGATGTCCAACGGTGTCCAACGGTGTCCAACGGTGTCCAACGGTGTCCCACGTTGTCCCACGTTGTCCCACGTTGTCCCACGTTGTCCCACGTTGTCCCACGATGTCCCACGTTGTCCCACGTTGTCCCACGTTGTCCCACGTTGTCCCACGTGGTCCCACGTTGTCCCACGTTGTCCCACGGTGTCCAACGGTGTCCCACGTTGTCCCACGTTGTCCCACGTTGTCCCACGTGGTCCCACGTTGTCCCACGTTGTCCCACGGTGTCCAACGATGTCCAACGGTGTCCCACGTTATCCAACGGTGTCCCACGTTGTCCCACGTTGTCCCACGTTGTCCCACGTTGTCCCACGATGTCCCACGTTGTCCCACGTTGTCCCACGTTGTCCCACGTTGTCCCACGTTGTCCCACGTTGTCCCACGTTGTCCCACGTTGTCCCACGTTGTCCTACGTTGTCCCCCGTTGTCCCACGGTGTCCAACGATGTCCAACGGTGTCCAACGGTGTCCCACGGTGTCCAACGGTGTCCCACGTTGTCCCACGTTGTCCCACGTTGTCCCACGTTGTCCCACGTTGTCCCACGTTGTCCAACGATGTCCAACGGTGTCCCACGTTGTCCCACGTTGTTCCATGGTTTCCCACGTTGTCCCACGTTGTCCCACGTTGTCCCACGGTGTCCAACGATGTCCAACGGTGTCCAACGGTGTCCAACGGTGTCCAACGGTGTCCCACGTTGTCCCACGTTGTCCCACGTTGTCCCACGATGTCCCACGTTGTCCCACGTTGTCCCACGTTGTCCCACGTTGTCCCACGTTGTCCCACGTTGTCCCACGGTGTCCAACGATGTCCAAAGGTGTCCAACGGTGTCCAACGGTGTCCAACGATGTCCAACGATGTCCAACGATGTCCAACGGTGTCCAACGATGTCCAACGATGTCCAACGGTGTCCCACGATGTCCAACGATGTCCAACGATGTCCAACGGTGTCCAACGATGTCCAACGGTGTCCAACGATGTCCAACGATGTCCAACGGTGTCCCACGATGTCCAACGATGTCCAACGATGTCCAACGGTGTCCAACGGTGTCCCACGTTGTCCCACGTTGTCCCACGTTGTCCCACGTTGTCCCACGTTGTCCCACGTTGTCCCACGTGGTCCCACGTTGTCCCACGTTGTCCCACGGTGTCCAACGATGTCCAACGGTGTCCCACGTTGTCCAACGGTGTCCCACGTTGTCCCACGTTGTCCCACGTTGTCCCACGTTGTCCCACGATGTCCCACGTTGTCCCACGTTGTCCCACGTTGTCCCACGTTGTCCCACGTTGTCCCACGTGGTCCCACGTCGTCCCACGTTGTCCCACGTTGTCCCACGTTGTCCCACGATGTCCCACGTTGTCCCACGTTGTCCCACGTTGTCCCACGATGTCCCACGTTGTCCCACGTTGTCCCACGTTGTCCCACGTTGTCCCACGATGTCCCACGTTGTCCCACGTTGTCCCACGTTGTCCCACGTTGTCCCACGGTGTCCAACGATGTCCAACGGTGTCCAACGGTGACCCACGGTGTCCAGCGGTGTCCCACGTTGTCCCACGTTGTCCCACGTTGTCCCACGTTGTCCCACGTTGTCCCACGATGTCCCACGTTGTCCCACGTTGTCCGACGTTGTCCCACGTTGTCCCACGTTGTCCCACGTTGTCCCACGGTGTCCCACGACGTCCCACGTTGTCCCACGTTGTCCCACGTTGTCCCACGATGTCCCACGTTGTCCCACGTTGTCCCACGGTGTCCAACGATGTCCAACGGTGTCCAGCGATGTCCAACGGTGTCCCACGTTGTCCCACGTTTTCCCACGTTGTCCCACGTTGTCCCACGGTGTCCAACGATGTAAAACGATGTCCAACGGTGTCCCACGTTGTCCCACGTTGTTCCGTGGTTTCCCACGTTGTCCCACGTTGTCCCACGTTGTCCCACGGTGTCCAACGATGTCCAACGGTGTCCAACGGTGTCCAACGGTGTCCAACGGTGTCCCACGTTGTCCCACGTTGTCCCACGTTGTCCCACGATGTCCCACGTTGTCCCACGTTGTCCCACGTTGTCCCACGTTGTCCCACGATGTCCCACGTTGTCCCACGTTGTCCCACGTTGTCCCACGTTGTCCGACGTTGTCCCACGTTGTCCCACGTTGTCCCACGTTGTCCCACGTTGTCCCACGTTGTCCCACGTTGTCCCACGGTGTCCAACGATGTCCAACGGTGTCCAACGGTGTCCCACGTTGTCCCACGTTGTCCCACGTTGTCCCACGTTGTCCCACGTTGTCCCACGTTGTCCCACGTTGTCCCACGTTGTCCAACGATGTCCAACGGTGTCCCACGTTGTCCCACGTTGTGCCACGTTGTCCCACGTTGTCCCACGTTGTCCCACGTTGTCCCACGTTGTCCCACGTTGTCCCACGTTGTCCCACGTTGTCCCACGTTGTCCCACGTTGTCCCACGTTGTCCCACGTTGTCGCACGATGTCCCACGTTGTCCCACGTTGTCCCACGTTGTCCCACGTTGTCCCACGTTGTCCCACGTTGTCCCACGTTGTCCCACGTTGTCCCACGTTGTCCCACGTTGTCCCACGTTGTCCCACGTTGTCCCACGGTGTCCAACGGTGTCCCACGATGTCCCACGTTGTCCCACGTTGTCCCACGTTGTCCCACGTTGTCCCACGTTGTCCCACGTTGTCCCACGGTGTCCAACGATGTCCAACGATGTCCAACGGTGTCCCACGTTGTCCCACGTTGTTCCATGGTTTCCCACGTTGTCCCACGTTGTCCCACGTTGTCCCACGGTGTCCAACGATGTCCAACGGTGTCCAACGGTGTCCAACGGTGTCCAACGTTGTCCCACGTTGTCCCACGTTGTCCCACGTTGTCCCACGTTGTCCCACGATGTCCCACGTTGTCCCACGTTGTCGCACGTTGTCCCACGATGTCCCACGTTGTCCCACGTTGTCCCACGTTGTCCCACGTTGTCCTACGATGTCCCACGTTGTCCCACGTTGTCCCACGTTGTCCCACGTTGTCCCACGGTGTCCAACGATGTCCAACGGTGTCCAACGGTGTCCCACGGTGTCCAACGGTGTCCCACGTTGTCCCACGTTGTCCCACGTTGTCCCACGTTGTCCCACGTTGTCCCACGATGTCCCACGTTGTCCCACGTTGTCCGACGTTGTCCCACGTTGTCCCACGTTGTCCCACGTTGTCCCACGGTGTCCCACGATGTCCCACGTTGTCCCACGTTGTCCCACGTTGTCCCACGATGTCCCACGTTGTCCCACGTTGTCCCACGGTGTCCAACGATGTCCAACGGTGTCCAGCGATGTCCAACGGTGTCCCACGTTGTCCCACGTTTTCCCACGTTGTCCCACGTTGTCCCACGTTGTCCCACGTTGTCCCACGTTGTCCCACGTTGTCCCACGTTGTCCCCCGTTGTCCCACGGTGTCCAACGATGTCCAACGGTGTCCAACGGTGTCCCACGGTGTCCAACGGTGTCCCACGTTGTCCCACGTTGTCCCACGGTGTCCCACGTTGTCCCACGTTGTCCCACGTTGTCCCACGTTGTCCCACGATGTCCCACGTTGTCCCACGTTGTCCCACGTTGTCCCACGTTGTCCCACGATGTCCCACGTTGTCCCACGTTGTCCCACGTTGTCCCACGTTGTCCCACGATGTCCCACGTTGTCCCACGTTGTCCCACGTTGTCCCACGTTGTCCCACGGTGTCCAACGATGTCCAACGGTGTCCAACGGTGTCCCACGGTGTCCAACGGTGTCCCACGTTGTCCCACGTTGTCCCACGTTGTCCCACGTTGTCCCACGTTGTCCCACGATGTCCCACGTTGTCCCACGTTGTCCGACGTTGTCCCACGTTGTCCCACGTTGTCCCACGTTGTCCCACGGTGTCCCACGATGTCCCACGTTGTCCCACGTTGTCCCACGTTGTCCCACGATGTCCCACGTTGTCCCACGTTGTCCCACGGTGTCCAACGATGTCCAACGGTGTCCAGCGATGTCCAACGGTGTCCCACGTTGTCCCACGTTTTCCCACGTTGTCCCACGTTGTCCCACGTTGTCCCACGTTGTCCCACGTTGTCCCACGTTGTCCCACGTTGTCCCACGTTGTCCCACGGTGTCCAACGATGTCCAACGGTGTCCAGCGATGTCCAACGGTGTCCCACGTTGTCCCACGTTTTCCCACGTTGTCCCACGTTGTCCCACGGTGTCCAACGATGTCCAACGATGTCCAACGGTGTCCCACGTTGTCCCACGTTGTTCCATGGTTTCCCACGTTGTCCCACGTTGTCCCACGTTGTCCCACGGTGTCCAACGATGTCCAACGGTGTCCAACGGTGTCCAACGGTGTCCAACGGTGTCCCACGTTGTCCCACGTTGTCCCACGTTGTCCCACGTTGTCCCACGTTGTCCCACGATGTCCCACGTTGTCCCACGTTGTCCCACGTTGTCCCACGTTGTCCCACGTTGTCCCACGATGTCCCACGTTGTCCCACGTTGTCCCACGTTGTCCCACGTTGTCCCACGTTGTCCCACGTTGTCCCACGTTGTCCCACGTTGTCCCACGTTGTCCCACGTTGTCCCCCGTTGTCCCACGGTGTCCAACGATGTCCAACGGTGTCCAACGGTGTCCCACGGTGTCCAACGGTGTCCCACGTTGTCCCACGTTGTCCCACGTTGTCCCACGTTGTCCCACGTTGTCCCACGTTGTCCCACGTTGTCCAACGATGTCCAACGGTGTCCCACGTTGTCCCACGTTGTTCCATGGTTTCCCACGTTGTCCCACGTTGTCCCACGTTGTCCCACGGTGTCCAACGATGTCCAACGGTGTCCAACGGTGTCCAACGGTGTCCAACGGTGTCCCACGTTGTCCCACGTTGTCCCACGTTGTCCCACGATGTCCCACGTTGTCCCACGTTGTCCCACGTTGTCCCACGTTGTCCCACGTTGTCCCACGTTGTCCCACGGTGTCCAACGATGTCCAACGGTGTCCAACGGTGTCCAACGGTGTCCAACGATGTCCAACGATGTCCAACGATGTCCAACGGTGTCCAACGATGTCCACCGATGTCCAACGGTGTCCCACGATGTCCAACGATGTCCAACGATGTCCAACGGTGTCCAACGATGTCCAACGGTGTCCAACGATGTCCAACGATGTCCAACGGTGTCCCACGATGTCCAACGATGTCCAACGATGTCCAACGGTGTCCAACGGTGTCCAACGGTGTCCCACGGTGTCCAACGGTGTCCCACGTTGTCCCACGTTGTCCCACGTTGTCCCACGTTGTCCCACGATGTCCCACGTTGTCCAACGGTGTCCAACGGTGTCCAACGATGTCCAACGATGTCCAACGGTGTCCCACGATGTCCCACGTTGTCCCACGTTGTCCCACGTTGTCCCACGTTGTCCCACGTTGTCCAACGATGTCCAACGGTGTCCCACGTTGTCCCACGTTGTTCCATGGTTTCCCACGTGGTCCCACGTTGTCCCACGTTGTCCCACGTTGTCCCACGGTGTCCCACGATGTCCCACGTTGTCCCACGTTGTCCCACGTTGTCCCACGATGTCCCACGTTGTCCCACGTTGTCCCACGGTGTCCAACGATGTCCAACGGTGTCCAGCGATGTCCAACGGTGTCCCACGTTGTCCCACGTTTTCCCACGTTGTCCCACGTTGTCCCACGTTGTCCCACGTTGTCCCACGTTGTCCCACGTTGTCCCACGTTGTCCCACGTTGTCCCACGGTGTCCAACGATGTCCAACGGTGTCCAGCGATGTCCAACGGTGTCCCACGTTGTCCCACGTTTTCCCACGTTGTCCCACGTTGTCCCACGGTGTCCAACGATGTCCAACGATGTCCAACGGGGTCCCACGTTGTCCCACGTTGTTCCATGGTTTCCCACGTTGTCCCACGTTGTCCCACGTTGTCCCACGGTGTCCAACGATGTCCAACGGTGTCCAACGGTGTCCAACGGTGTCCAACGGTGTCCCACGTTGTCCCACGTTGTCCCACGTTGTCCCACGTTGTCCCACGTTGTCCCACGATGTCCCACGTTGTCCCACGTTGTCCCACGTTGTCCCACGTTGTCCCACGTGGTCCCACGTTGTCCCACGTTGTCCCACGGTGTCCAACGGTGTCCCACGTTGTCCCACGTTGTCCCACGTTGTCCCACGTGGTCCCACGTTGTCCCACGTTGTCCCACGGTGTCCAACGATGTCCAACGGTGTCCCACGTTGTCCAACGGTGTCCCACGTTGTCCCACGTTGTCCCACGTTGTCCCACGTTGTCCCACGATGTCCCACGTTGTCCCACGTTGTCCCACGTTGTCCCACGTTGTCCCACGTTGTCCCACGTTGTCCCACGTTGTCCCACGTTGTCCCACGTTGTCCCACGTTGTCCCCCGTTGTCCCACGGTGTCCAACGATGTCCAACGGTGTCCAACGGTGTCCCACGGTGTCCAACGGTGTCCCACGTTGTCCCACGTTGTCCCACGTTGTCCCACGTTGTCCCACGTTGTCCCACGTTGTCCCACGTTGTCCAACGACGTCCAACGGTGTCCCACGTTGTCCCACGTTGTTCCATGGTTTCCCACGTTGTCCCACGTTGTCCCACGTTGTCCTACGGTGTCCAACGATGTCCAACGGTGTCCAACGGTGTCCAACGGTGTCCAACGGTGTCCCACGTTGTCCCACGTTGTCCCACGTTGTCCCACGATGTCCCACGTTGTCCCACGTTGTCCCACGTTGTCCCACGTTGTCCCACGTTGTCCCACGTTGTCCCACGGTGTCCAACGATGTCCAAAGGTGTCCAACGGTGTCCAACGGTGTCCAACGATGTCCAACGATGTCCAACGATGTCCAACGGTGTCCAACGATGTCCAACGATGTCCAACGGTGTCCCACGATGTCCAACGATGTCCAACGATGTCCAACGGTGTCCAACGATGTCCAACGGTGTCCAACGATGTCCAACGATGTCCAACGGTGTCCCACGATGTCCAACGATGTCCAACGATGTCCAACGGTGTCCAACGGTGTCCCACGTTGTCCCACGTTGTCCCACGTTGTCCCACGTCGTCCCACGTTGTCCCACGTTGTCCCACGTTGTCCCACGTGGTCCCACGTTGTCCCACGTTGTCCCACGGTGTCCAACGATGTCCAACGGTGTCCCACGTTGTCCAACGGTGTCCCACGTTGTCCCACGTTGTCCCACGTTGTCCCACGTTGTCCCACGATGTCCCACGTTGTCCCACGTTGTCCCACGTTGTCCCACGTTGTCCCACGTTGTCCCACGTGGTCCCACGTCGTCCCACGTTGTCCCACGTTGTCCCACGTTGTCCCACGATGTCCCACGTTGTCCCGCGTTGTCCCACGATGTCCCACGTTGTCCCACGTTGTCCCACGTTGTCCCACGTTGTCCCACGATGTCCCACGTTGTCCCACGTTGTCCCACGTTGTCCCACGTTGTCCCACGATGTCCCACGTTGTCCCACGTTGTCCCACGGTGTCCAACGATGTCCAACGGTGTCCAGCGATGTCCAACGGTGTCCCACGTTGTCCCACGTTTTCCCACGTTGTCCCACGTTGTCCCACGTTGTCCCACGCTGTCCCACGTTGTCCCACGTTGTCCCACGTTGTCCCACGTTGTCCCACGTTGTCCCACGATGTCCCACGTTGTCCCACGTTGTCCCACGTTGTCCCACATTGTCCCACGTTGTCCCACGTTGTCCCACGTTGTCCCACGTTGTCCCACGTTGTCCCACGGTGTCCAACGATGTCCAACGGTGTCCAACGGTGTCCCACGGTGTCCAACGGTGTCCCACGTTGTCCCACGTTGTCCCACGTTGTCCCACGTTGTCCCACGTTGTCCCACGTTGTCCCACGTTGTCCAACGATGTCCAACGGTGTCCCACGTTGTCCCACGTTGTTCCATGGTTTCCCACGTTGTCCCACGTTGTCCCACGTTGTCCCACGGTGTCCAACGATGTCCAACGGTGTCCAACGGTGTCCAACGGTGTCCAACGGTGTCCAACGGTGTCCCACGTTGTCCCACGTTGTCCCACGTTGTCCCACGGTGTCCAACGATGTCCAACGGTGTCCCACGTTGTCCCACGTTGTCCCACGTTGTCCCACGTTGTCCCACGTTGTCCCACGATGTCCCACGTTGTCCCACGTTGTCCCACGTTGTCCCACGTTGTCCCACGTGGTCCCACGTTGTCCCACGTTGTCCCACGGTGTCCAACGGTGTCCCACGTTGTCCCACGTTGTCCCACGTTGTCCCACGTTGTCCCACGTTGTCCCACGTTGTCCCACGGTGTCCAACGGTGTCCAACGATGTCCCACGTTGTCCCACGTTGTCCCACGTTGTCCCACGTTGTCCCACGATGTCCCACGTTGTCCCACGTTGTCCCACGTTGTCCCACGTTGTCCCACGTTGTCCCACGTTGTCCCACGTTGTCCCACGTTGTCCCACGTTGTCCCACGGTGTCCAACGATGTCCAACGGTGTCCAGCGATGTCCAACGGTGTCCCACGT
Organism: Bombus terrestris; assembly: GCF_910591885.1. Lineage (NCBI taxonomy): Eukaryota > Metazoa > Arthropoda > Insecta > Hymenoptera > Apidae > Bombus > Bombus terrestris. The sequence continues at coordinate 255,960 of NW_025963607.1, forward strand.
TGTCCCACGTTTTCCCACGTTGTCCCACGTTGTCCCACGGTGTCCAACGATGTAAAACGATGTCCAACGGTGTCCCACGTTGTCCCACGTTGTTCCGTGGTTTCCCACGTTGTCCCACGTTGTCCCACGTTGTCCCACGGTGTCCAACGATGTCCAACGGTGTCCAACGGTGTCCAACGGTGTCCAACGGTGTCCCACGTTGTCCCACGTTGTCCCACGTTGTCCCACGATGTCCCACGTTGTCCCACGTTGTCCCACGTTGTCCCACGTTGTCCCACGATGTCCCACGTTGTCCCACGTTGTCCCACGTTGTCCCACGTTGTCCGACGTTGTCCCACGTTGTCCCACGTTGTCCCACGTTGTCCCACGTTGTCCCACGTTGTCCCACGTTGTCCCACGGTGTCCAACGATGTCCAACGGTGTCCAACGGTGTCCCACGTTGTCCCACGTTGTCCCACGTTGTCCCACGTTGTCCCACGTTGTCCCACGTTGTGCCACGTTGTCCCACGTTGTCCCACGTTGTCCCACGTTGTCCCACGTTGTCCCACGTTGTCCCACGTTGTCCCACGTTGTCCCACGGTGTCCAACGGTGTCCCACGATGTCCCACGTTGTCCCACGTTGTCCCACGTTGTCCCACGTTGTCCCACGTTGTCCCACGGTGTCCAACGATGTCCAACGATGTCCAACGGTATCCCACGTTGTCCCACGTTGTTCCATGGTTTCCCACGTTGTCCCACGTTGTCCCACGTTGTCCCACGGTGTCCAACGATGTCCAACGGTGTCCAACGGTGTCCAACGGTGTCCAACGGTGTCCCACGTTGTCCCACGTTGTCCCACGTTGTCCCACGTTGTCCCACGATGTCCCACGTTGTCCCACGTTGTCGCACGTTGTCCCACGATGTCCCACGTTGTCCCACGTTGTCCCACGTTGTCCCACGTTGTCCGACGATGTCCCACGTTGTCCCACGTTGTCCCACGTTGTCCCACGTTGTCCCACGGTGTCCAACGATGTCCAACGGTGTCCAACGGTATCCCACGTTGTCCCACGTTGTTCCATGGTTTCCCACGTTGTCCCACGTTGTCCCACGTTGTCCCACGGTGTCCAACGATGTCCAACGGTGTCCAACGGTGTCCAACGGTGTCCAACGGTGTCCCACGTTGTCCCACGTTGTCCCACGTTGTCCCACGTTGTCCCACGTTGTCCCACGTTGTCCCACGTTGTCGCACGTTGTCGCACGATGTCCCACGTTGTCCCACGTTGTCCCACGTTGTCCCACGTTGTCCGACGATGTCCCACGTTGTCCCACGTTGTCCCACGTTGTCCCACGTTGTCCCACGGTGTCCAACGATGTCCAACGGTGTCCAACGGTGTCCCACGGTGTCCAACGGTGTCCCACGTTGTCCCACGTTGTCCCACGTTGTCCCACGATGTCCCACGTTGTCCCACGTTGTCCCACGGTGTCCAACGATGTCCAACGGTGTCCAGCGATGTCCAACGGTGTCCCACGTTGTCCCACGTTTTCCCACGTTGTCCCACGTTGTCCCACGTTGTCCCACGTTGTCCCACGTTGTCCCACGTTGTCCCACGTTGTCCCACGTTGTCCCACGTTGTCCCACGTTGTCCCACGTTGTCCCACGTTGTCCCACGTTGTCCCACGTTGTCCCACGTTGTCCCACGTTGTCCCACGTTGTCCCACGTTGTCCCACGTTGTCCCACGTTGTCCCACGTTGTCCCCCGTTGTCCCACGGTGTCCAACGATGTCCAACGGTGTCCAACGGTGTCCCACGGTGTCCAACGGTGTCCCACGTTGTCCCACGTTGTCCCACGTTGTCCCACGTTGTCCCACGATGTCCCACGTTGTCCCACGTTGTCCCACGTTGTCCCACGTTGTCCCACGATGTCCCACGTTGTCCCACGTTGTCCCACGTTGTCCCACGTTGTCCCACGTTGTCCCACGTTGTCCCACGGTGTCCAACGATGTCCAACGGTGTCCAACGGTGTCCAACGGTGTCCAACGTTGTCCCACGTTGTCCCACGTTGTCCCACGTTGTCCCACGGTGTCCCACGATGTCCCACGTTGTCCCACGTTGTCCCACGTTGTCCCACGATGTCCCACGTTGTCCCACGTTGTCCCACGGTGTCCAACGATGTCCAACGGTGTCCAGCGATGTCCAACGGTGTCCCACGTTGTCCCACGTTTTCCCACGTTTTCCCACGTTGTCCCACGTTGTCCCACGTTGTCCCACGTTGTCCCACGTTGTCCCACGTTGTCCCACGTTGTCCCACGGTGTCCAACGATGTCCAACGGTGTCCAGCGATGTCCAACGGTGTCCCACGTTGTCCCACGTTTTCCCACGTTGTCCCACGTTGTCCCACGGTGTCCAACGATGTCCAACGATGTCCAACGGTGTCCCACGTTGTCCCACGTTGTCCCACGTTGTCCCACGTTGTCCCACGTTGTCCCCCGTTGTCCCACGGTGTCCAACGATGTCCAACGGTGTCCAACGGTGTCCCACGGTGTCCAACGGTGTCCCACGTTGTCCCACGTTGTCCCACGTTGTCCCACGTTGTCCCACGTTGTCCCACGTTGTCCCACGTTGTCCAACGATGTCCAACGGTGTCCCACGTTGTCCCACGTTGTTCCATGGTTTCCCACGTTGTCCCACGTTGTCCCACGTTGTCCCACGGTGTCCAACGATGTCCAACGGTGTCCAACGGTGTCCAACGGTGTCCAACGGTGTCCCACGTTGTCCCACGTTGTCCCACGTTGTCCCACGATGTCCCACGTTGTCCCACGTTGTCCCACGTTGTCCCACGTTGTCCCAGGTTGTCCCACGTTGTCCCACGGTGTCCAACGATGTCCAACGGTGTCCAACGGTGTCCAACGGTGTCCAACGATGTCCAACGATGTCCAACGATGTCCAACGGTGTCCAACGATGTCCACCGATGTCCAACGGTGTCCCACGATGTCCAACGATGTGCAACGATGTCCAACGGTGTCCAACGATGTCCAACGGTGTCCAACGATGTCCAACGATGTCCAACGGTGTCCCACGATGTCCAACGATGTCCAACGATGTCCAACGGTGTCCAACGGTGTCCAACGGTGTCCCACGGTGTCCAACGGTGTCCCACGTTGTCCCACGTTGTCCCACGTTGTCCCACGTTGTCCCACGATGTCCCACGTTGTCCAACGGTGTCCAACGGTGTCCAACGATGTCCAACGATGTCCAACGGTGTCCCACGATGTCCCACGTTGTCCCACGTTGTCCCACGTTGTCCCACGTTGTCCCACGTTGTCCAACGATGTCCAACGGTGTCCCACGTTGTCCCACGTTGTTCCATGGTTTCCCACGTTGTCCCACGTTGTCCCACGTTGTCCCACGTTGTCCCACGTTGTCCCACGGTGTCCCACGGTGTCCAACGATGTCCAACGGTGTCCCACGTTGTCCCACGTTGTCCCACGTTGTCCCACGTTGTCCCACGTTGTCCCGCGTTGTCCCACGTTGTCCCACGTTGTCCCACGTTGTCCCACGTTGTCCCACGTGGTCCCACGTTGTCCCACGTTGTCCCACGTTGTCCCACGGTGTCCCACGGTGTCCAACGATGTCCAACGGTGTCCCACGTTGTCCCACGTTGTCCCACGTTGTCCCACGTTGTCCCACGTTGTCCCGCGTTGTCCCACGTTGTCCCACGTTGTCCCACGTTGTCCCACGTTGTCCCACGTTGTCCCACGTTGTCCCCCGTTGTCCCACGGTGTCCAACGATGTCCAACGGTGTCCAACGGTGTCCCACGGTGTCCAACGGTGTCCCACGTTGTCCCACGTTGTCCCACGTTGTCCCACGTTGTCCCACGATGTCCCACGTTGTCCCACGTTGTCCCACGTTGTCCCACGTTGTCCCACGATGTCCCACGTTGTCCCACGTTGTCGCACGTTGTCCCACGATGTCCCACGTTGTCCCACGTTGTCCCACGTTGTCCCACGTTGTCCGACGATGTCCCACGTTGTCCCACGTTGTCCCACGTTGTCCCACGTTGTCCCACGGTGTCCAACGATGTCCAACGGTGTCCAACGGTATCCCACGTTGTCCCACGTTGTTCCATGGTTTCCCACGTTGTCCCACGTTGTCCCACGTTGTCCCACGGTGTCCAACGATGTCCAACGGTGTCCAACGGTGTCCAACGGTGTCCAACGGTGTCCCACGTTGTCCCACGTTGTCCCACGTTGTCCCACGTTGTCCCACGATGTCCCACGTTGTCCCACGTTGTCGCACGTTGTCCCACGATGTCCCACGTTGTCCCACGTTGTCCCACGTTGTCCCACGTTGTCCGACGATGTCCCACGTTGTCCCACGTTGTCCCACGTTGTCCCACGTTGTCCCACGGTGTCCAACGATGTCCAACGGTGTCCAACGGTGTCCCACGGTGTCCAACGGTGTCCCACGTTGTCCCACGTTGTCCCACGTTGTCCCACGTTGTCCCACGATGTCCCACGTTGTCCCACGTTGTCCGACGTTGTCCCACGTTGTCCCACGTTGTCCCACGTTGTCCCACGGTGTCCCACGATGTCCCACGTTGTCCCACGTTGTCCCACGTTGTCCCACGATGTCCCACGTTGTCCCACGTTGTCCCACGGTGTCCAACGATGTCCAACGGTGTCCAGCGATGTCCAACGGTGTCCCACGTTGTCCCACGTTTTCCCACGTTGTCCCACGTTGTCCCACGTTGTCCCACGATGTCCCACGTTGTCCCACGTTGTCCCACGTTGTCCCACGTTGTCCCACGTTGTCCCACGTTGTCCCACGTTGTCCCACGTTGTCCCACGTTGTCCCACGTTGTCCCACGTTGTCCCACGTTGTCCCACGTTGTCCCCCGTTGTCCCACGGTGTCCAACGATGTCCAACGGTGTCCAACGGTGTCCCACGGTGTCCAACGGTGTCCCACGTTGTCCCACGTTGTCCCACGTTGTCCCACGTTGTCCCACGATGTCCCACGTTGTCCCACGTTGTCCCACGTTGTCCCACGTTGTCCCACGATGTCCCACGTTGTCCCACGTTGTCCCACGTTGTCCCACGTTGTCCCACGTTGTCCCACGTTGTCCCACGGTGTCCAACGATGTCCAACGGTGTCCAACGGTGTCCAACGGTGTCCAACGTTGTCCCACGTTGTCCCACGTTGTCCCACGTTGTCCCACGGTGTCCCACGATGTCCCACGTTGTCCCACGGTGTCCCACGGTGTCCCACGATGTCCCACGTTGTCCCACGTTGTCCCACGGTGTCCAACGATGTCCAACGGTGTCCAGCGATGTCCAACGGTGTCCCACGTTGTCCCACGTTTTCCCACGTTGTCCCACGTTGTCCCACGTTGTCCCACGTTGTCCCACGTTGTCCCACGTTGTCCCACGTTGTCCCACGTTGTCCCACGGTGTCCAACGATGTCCAACGGTGTCCAGCGATGTCCAACGGTGTCCCACGTTGTCCCACGTTTTCCCACGTTGTCCCACGTTGTCCCACGGTGTCCAACGATGTCCAACGATGTCCAACGGTGTCCCACGTTGTCCCACGTTGTTCCATGGTTTCCCACGTTGTCCCACGTTGTCCCACGTTGTCCCACGGTGTCCAACGATGTCCAACGGTGTCCAACGGTGTCCAACGGTGTCCAACGGTGTCCCACGTTGTCCCACGTTGTCCCACGTTGTCCCACGTTGTCCCACGTTGTCCCACGTTGTCCCACGTTGTCCCACGTTGTCCCACGTTGTCCCACGTGGTCCCACGTTGTCCCACGTTGTCCCACGGTGTCCAACGATGTCCAACGGTGTCCCACGTTGTCCAACGGTGTCCCACGTTGTCCCACGTTGTCCCACGTTGTCCCACGTTGTCCCACGATGTCCCACGTTGTCCCACGTTGTCCCACGTTGTCCCACGTTGTCCCACGTTGTCCCACGTTGTCCCACGTTGTCCCACGTTGTCCCACGTTGTCCCACGTTGTCCCACGTTGTCCCACGTTGTCCCACGTTGTCCCACGTTGTCCCACGTTGTCCCACGTTGTCCCACGTTGTCCCCCGTTGTCCCACGGTGTCCAACGATGTCCAACGGTGTCCAACGGTGTCCCACGGTGTCCAACGGTGTCCCACGTTGTCCCACGTTGTCCCACGTTGTCCCACGTTGTCCCACGTTGTCCCACGTTGTCCCACGTTGTCCAACGATGTCCAACGGTGTCCCACGTTGTCCCACGTTGTTCCATGGTTTCCCACGTTGTCCCACGTTGTCCCACGTTGTCCCACGGTGTCCAACGATGTCCAACGGTGTCCAACGGTGTCCAACGGTGTCCAACGGTGTCCCACGTTGTCCCACGTTGTCCCACGTTGTCCCACGATGTCCCACGTTGTCCCACGTTGTCCCACGTTGTCCCACGTTGTCCCAGGTTGTCCCACGTTGTCCCACGGTGTCCAACGATGTCCAACGGTGTCCAACGGTGTCCAACGGTGTCCAACGATGTCCAACGATGTCCAACGATGTCCAACGGTGTCCAACGATGTCCACCGATGTCCAACGGTGTCCCACGATGTCCAACGATGTCCAACGATGTCCAACGGTGTCCAACGATGTCCAACGGTGTCCAACGATGTCCAACGATGTCCAACGGTGTCCCACGATGTCCAACGATGTCCAACGATGTCCAACGGTGTCCAACGGTGTCCAACGGTGTCCCACGGTGTCCAACGGTGTCCCACGTTGTCCCACGTTGTCCCACGTTGTCCCACGTTGTCCCACGTTGTCCCACGATGTCCCACGTTGTCCAACGGTGTCCAACGGTGTCCAACGATGTCCAACGATGTCCAACGGTGTCCCACGATGTCCCACGTTGTCCCACGTTGTCCCACGTTGTCCCACGTTGTCCCACGTTGTCCCGCGTTGTCCCACGTTGTCCCACGTTGTCCCACGTTGTCCCACGTTGTCCCACGTGGTCCCACGTTGTCCCACGTTGTCCCACGGTGTCCAACGATGTCCAACGGTGTCCCACGTTGTCCAACGGTGTCCCACGTTGTCCCACGTTGTCCCACGTTGTCCCACGTTGTCCCACGATGTCCCACGTTGTCCCACGTTGTCCCACGTTGTCCCACGTTGTCCCACGTTGTCCCACGTGGTCCCACGTTGTCCCACGTTGTCCCACGTTGTCCCACGTTGTCCCACGATGTCCCACGTTGTCCCACGTTGTCCCACGTTGTCCCACGATGTCCCACGTTGTCCCACGTTGTCCCACGTTGTCCCACGTTGTCCCACGATGTCCCACGTTGTCCCACGTTGTCCCACGTTGTCCCACGTTGTCCCACGGTGTCCAACGATGTCCAACGGTGTCCAACGGTGTCCCACGTTGTCCCACGTTGTCCCACGTTGTCCCACGTTGTCCCACGTTGTCCCACGATGTCCCACGTTGTCCCACGTTGTCCGACGTTGTCCCACGTTGTCCCACGTTGTCCCACGTTGTCCCACGGTGTCCCACGATGTCCCACGTTGTCCCACGTTGTCCCACGTTGTCCCACGATGTCCCACGTTGTCCCACGTTGTCCCACGGTGTCCAACGATGTCCAACGGTGTCCAGCGATGTCCAACGGTGTCCCACGTTGTCCCACGTTTTCCCACGTTGTCCCACGTTGTCCCACGTTGTCCCACGTTGTCCCACGTTGTCCCACGTTGTCCCACGATGTCCCACGTTGTCCCACGGTGTCCAACGATGTCCAACGGTGTCCAGCGATGTCCAACGATGTCCCACGTTGTCCCACGTTTTCCCACGTTGTCCCACGTTGTCCCACGGTGTCCAACGATGTCCAACGATGTCCAACGGTGTCCCACGTTGTCCCACGTTGTTCCATGGTTTCCCACGTTGTCCCACGTTGTCCCACGTTGTCCCACGGTGTCCAACGATGTCCAACGGTGTCCCACGTTGTCCAACGGTGTCCCACGTTGTCCCACGTTGTCCCACGTTGTCCCACGTTGTCCCACGATGTCCCACGTTGTCCCACGTTGTCCCACGTTGTCCCACGTTGTCCCACGTTGTCCCACGTTGTCCCACGTTGTCCCACGTTGTCCCACGTTGTCCCACGTTGTCCCACGTTGTCCCACGGTGTCCAACGATGTCCAACGGTGTCCAACGGTGTCCCACGGTGTCCAACGGTGTCCCACGTTGTCCCACGTTGTCCCACGTTGTCCCACGTTGTCCCACGTTGTCCCACGTTGTCCCACGTTGTCCAACGATGTCCAACGGTGTCCCACGTTGTCCCACGTTGTCCCATGGTTTCCCACGTTGTCGCACGTTGTCCCACGTTGTCCCACGGTGTCCAACGATGTCCAACGGTGTCCAACGGTGTCCAACGGTGTCCAACGGTGTCCCACGTTGTCCCACGTTGTCCCACGTTGTCCCACGATGTCCCACGTTGTCCCACGTTGTCCCACGTTGTCCCACGTTGTCCCACGTTGTCCCACGTTGTCCCACGGTGTCCAACGATGTCCAACGGTGTCCAACGGTGTCCAACGGTGTCCAACGATGTCCAACGATGTCCAACGATGTCCAACGGTGTCCAACGATGTCCAACGATGTCCAACGGTGTCCCACGATGTCCAACGATGTCCAACGATGTCCAACGGTGTCCAACGATGTCCAACGGTGTCCAACGATGTCCAACGATGTCCAACGGTGTCCCACGATGTCCAACGATGTCCAACGATGTCCAACGGTGTCCAACGGTGTCCAACGGTGTCCCACGGTGTCCAACGGTGTCCCACGTTGTCCCACGTTGTCCCACGTTGTCCCACGTTGTCCCACGATGTCCCACGTTGTCCCACGTTGTCCCACGTTGTCCCACGTTGTCCCACGATGTCCCACGTTGTCCCACGTTGTCCCACGTTGTCCCACGTTGTCCCACGGTGTCCAACGATGTCCAACGGTGTCCAACGGTGTCCCACGGTGTCCAACGGTGTCCCACGTTGTCCCACGTTGTCCCACGTTGTCCCACGTTGTCCCACGTTGTCCCACGATGTCCCACGTTGTCCCACGTTGTCCGACGTTGTCCCACGTTGTCCCACGGTGTCCCACGTTGTCCCACGGTGTCCCACGATGTCCCACGTTGTCCCACGTTGTCCCACGTTGTCCCACGATGTCCCACGTTGTCCCACGTTGTCCCACGGTGTCCAACGATGTCCAACGGTGTCCAGCGATGTCCAACGGTGTCCCACGTTGTCCCACGTTTTCCCACGTTGTCCCACGTTGTCCCACGTTGTCCCACGTTGTCCCACGTTGTCCCACGTTGTACCACGTTGTCCCACGTTGTCCCACGGTGTCCAACGATGTCCAACGGTGTCCAGCGATGTCCAACGGTGTCCCACGTTGTCCCACGTTTTCCCACGTTGTCCCACGTTGTCCCACGGTGTCCAACGATGTCCAACGATGTCCAACGGTGTCCCACGTTGTCCCACGTTGTTCCATGGTTTCCCACGTTGTCCCACGTTGTCCCACGTTGTCCCACGGTGTCCAACGATGTCCAACGGTGTCCCTCGTTGTCCAACGGTGTCCCACGTTGTCCCACGTTGTCCCACGTTGTCCCACGTTGTCCCACGATGTCCCACGTTGTCCCACGTTGTCCCACGTTGTCCCACGTTGTCCCACGTTGTCCCACGTTGTCCCACGTTGTCCCACGTTGTCCCACGTTGTCCCACGTTGTCCCACGTTGTCCCACGTTGTCCCACGGTGTCCAACGATGTCCAACGGTGTCCAACGGTGTCCCACGGTGTCCAACGGTGTCCCACGTTGTCCCACGTTGTCCCACGTTGTCCCACGTTGTCCCACGTTGTCCCACGTTGTCCCACGTTGTCCAACGATGTCCAACGGTGTCCCACGTTGTCCCACGTTGTTCCATGGTTTCCCACGTTGTCCCACGTTGTCCCACGTTGTCCCACGTTGTCCCACGGTGTCCAACGATGTCCAACGGTGTCCAACGGTGTCCAACGGTGTCCAACCGTGTCCCACGTTGTCCCACGTTGTCCCACGTTGTCCCACGGTGTCCAACGATGTCCAACGGTGTCCCACGTTGTCCCACGTTGTCCCACGTTGTCCCACGTTGTCCCAAGTTGTCCCACGATGTCCCACGTTGTCCCACGTTGTCCCACGTTGTCCCACGTTGTCCCACGTTGTCCCACGTTGTCCCACGTTGTCCCACGGTGTCCAACGATGTCCAACGGTGTCCAACGGTGTCCCACGGTGTCCAACGGTGTCCCACGTTGTCCCACGTTGTCCCACGTTGTCCCACGTTGTCCCACGTTGTCCCACGATGTCCCACGTTGTCCCACGTTGTCCCACGTTGTCCCACGTTGTCCCACGTTGTCCCACGTTGTCCCACGGTGTCCAACGATGTCCAACGGTGTCCAACGGTGTCCAACGGTGTCCAACGGTGTCCCACGTTGTCCCACGTTGTCCCACGTTGTCCCACGATGTCCCACGTTGTCCCACGTTGTCCCACGTTGTCCCACGTTGTCCCACGATGTCCCACGTTGTCCCACGTTGTCCCACGTTGTCCCACGTTGTCCGACGTTGTCCCACGTTGTCCCACGTTGTCCCACGTTGTCCCACGTTGTCCCACGTTGTCCCACGTTGTCCCACGGTGTCCAACGATGTCCAACGGTGTCCAACGGTGTCCCACGTTGTCCCACGTTGTCCCACGTTGTCCCACGTTGTCCCACGTTGTCCCACGTTGTGCCACGTTGTCCCACGTTGTCCCACGTTGTCCCACGTTGTCCCACGTTGTCCCACGTTGTCCCACGTTGTCCCACGTTGTCCCACGTTGTCCCACGGTGTCCAACGGTGTCCCACGATGTCCCACGTTGTCCCACGTTGTCCCACGTTGTCCCACGTTGTCCCACGTTGTCCCACGGTGTCCAACGATGTCCAACGATGTCCAACGGTATCCCACGTTGTCCCACGTTGTTCCACGGTTTCCCACGTTGTCCCACGTTGTCCCACGTTGTCCCACGGTGTCCAACGATGTCCAACGGTGTCCAACGGTGTCCAACGGTGTCCAACGGTGTCCCACGTTGTCCCACGTTGTCCCACGTTGTCCCACGTTGTCCCACGATGTCCCACGTTGTCCCACGTTGTCGCACGTTGTCCCACGATGTCCCACGTTGTCCCACGTTGTCCCACGTTGTCCCACGTTGTCCGACGATGTCCCACGTTGTCCCACGTTGTCCCACGTTGTCCCACGTTGTCCCACGGTGTCCAACGATGTCCAACGGTGTCCAACGGTATCCCACGTTGTCCCACGTTGTTCCATGGTTTCCCACGTTGTCCCACGTTGTCCCACGTTGTCCCACGGTGTCCAACGATGTCCAACGGTGTCCAACGGTGTCCAACGGTGTCCAACGGTGTCCCACGTTGTCCCACGTTGTCCCACGTTGTCCCACGTTGTCCCACGATGTCCCACGTTGTCCCACGTTGTCGCACGTTGTCCCACGATGTCCCACGTTGTCCCACGTTGTCCCACGTTGTCCCACGTTGTCCGACGATGTCCCACGTTGTCCCACGTTGTCCCACGTTGTCCCACGGTGTCCAACGATGTCCAACGGTGTCCAACGGTGTCCCACGGTGTCCAACGGTGTCCCACGTTGTCCCACGTTGTCCCACGTTGTCCCACGTTGTCCCACGATGTCCCACGTTGTCCCACGTTGTCCGACGTTGTCCCACGTTGTCCCACGTTGTCCCACGTTGTCCCACGGTGTCCCACGATGTCCCACGTTGTCCCACGTTGTCCCACGTTGTCCCACGATGTCCCACGTTGTCCCACGTTGTCCCACGGTGTCCAACGATGTCCAACGGTGTCCAGCGATGTCCAACGGTGTCCCACGTTGTCCCACGTTTTCCCACGTTGTCCCACGTTGTCCCACGTTGTCCCACGTTGTCCCACGTTGTCCCACGTTGTCCCACGTTGTCCCACGTTGTCCCACGTTGTCCCACGTTGTCCCACGTTGTCCCACGTTGTCCCACGTTGTCCCACGTTGTCCCACGTTGTCCCACGTTGTCCCACGTTGTCCCCCGTTGTCCCACGGTGTCCAACGATGTCCAACGGTGTCCAACGGTGTCCCACGGTGTCCAACGGTGTCCCACGTTGTCCCACGTTGTCCCACGTTGTCCCACGTTGTCCCACGATGTCCCACGTTGTCCCACGTTGTCCCACGTTGTCCCACGTTGTCCCACGATGTCCCACGTTGTCCCACGTTGTCCCACGTTGTCCCACGTTGTCCCACGTTGTCCCACGTTGTCCCACGGTGTCCAACGATGTCCAACGGTGTCCAACGGTGTCCAACGGTGTCCAACGTTGTCCCACGTTGTCCCACGTTGTCCCACGTTGTCCCACGGTGTCCCACGATGTCCCACGTTGTCCCACGTTGTCCCACGTTGTCCCACGATGTCCCACGTTGTCCCACGTTGTCCCACGGTGTCCAACGATGTCCAACGGTGTCCAGCGATGTCCAACGGTGTCCCACGTTGTCCCACGTTTTCCCACGTTGTCCCACGTTGTCCCACGTTGTCCCACGTTGTCCCACGTTGTCCCACGTTGTCCCACGTTGTCCCACGTTGTCCCACGGTGTCCAACGATGTCCAACGGTGTCCAGCGATGTCCAACGGTGTCCCACGTTGTCCCACGTTTTCCCACGTTGTCCCACGTTGTCCCACGGTGTCCAACGATGTCCAACGATGTCCAACGGTGTCCCACGTTGTCCCACGTTGTTCCATGGTTTCCCACGTTGTCCCACGTTGTCCCACGTTGTCCCACGGTGTCCAACGATGTCCAACGGTGTCCAACGGTGTCCAACGGTGTCCAACGGTGTCCCACGTTGTCCCACGTTGTCCCACGTTGTCCCACGTTGTCCCACGTTGTCCCACGATGTCCCACGTTGTCCCACGTTGTCCCACGTTGTCCCACGTGGTCCCACGTTGTCCCACGTTGTCCCACGGTGTCCAACGATGTCCAACGGTGTCCCACGTTGTCCAACGGTGTCCCACGTTGTCCCACGTTGTCCCACGTTGTCCCACGTTGTCCCACGATGTCCCACGTTGTCCCACGTTGTCCCACGTTGTCCCACGTTGTCCCACGTTGTCCCACGTTGTCCCACGTTGTCCCACGTTGTCCCACGTTGTCCCACGTTGTCCCACGTTGTCCCACGTTGTCCCACGTTGTCCCCCGTTGTCCCACGGTGTCCAACGATGTCCAACGGTGTCCAACGGTGTCCCACGGTGTCCAACGGTGTCCCACGTTGTCCCACGTTGTCCCACGTTGTCCCACGTTGTCCCACGTTGTCCCACGTTGTCCCACGTTGTCCAACGATGTCCAACGGTGTCCCACGTTGTCCCACGTTGTTCCATGGTTTCCCACGTTGTCCCACGTTGTCCCACGTTGTCCCACGGTGTCCAACGATGTCCAACGGTGTCCAACGGTGTCCAACGGTGTCCAACGGTGTCCCACGTTGTCCCACGTTGTCCCACGTTGTCCCACGATGTCCCACGTTGTCCCACGTTGTCCCACGTTGTCCCACGTTGTCCCAGGTTGTCCCACGTTGTCCCACGGTGTCCAACGATGTCCAACGGTGTCCAACGGTGTCCAACGGTGTCCAACGATGTCCAACGATGTCCAACGATGTCCAACGGTGTCCAACGATGTCCACCGATGTCCAACGGTGTCCCACGATGTCCAACGATGTCCAACGATGTCCAACGGTGTCCAACGATGTCCAACGGTGTCCAACGATGTCCAACGATGTCCAACGGTGTCCCACGATGTCCAACGATGTCCAACGATGTCCAACGGTGTCCAACGGTGTCCAACGGTGTCCCACGTTGTCCAACGGTGTCCCACGTTGTCCCACGTTGTCCCACGTTGTCCCACGTTGTCCCACGATGTCCCACGTTGTCCAACGGTGTCCAACGGTGTCCAACGATGTCCAACGATGTCCAACGGTGTCCCACGATGTCCCACGTTGTCCCACGTTGTCCCACGTTGTCCCACGTTGTCCCACGTTGTCCAACGATGTCCAACGGTGTCCCACGTTGTCCCACGTTGTTCCATGGTTTCCCACGTTGTCCCACGTTGTCCCACGTTGTCCCACGTTGTCCCACGTTGTCCCACGGTGTCCCACGGTGTCCAACGATGTCCAACGGTGTCCCACGTTGTCCCACGTTGTCCCACGTTGTCCCACGTTGTCCCACGTTGTCCCGCGTTGTCCCACGTTGTCCCACGTTGTCCCACGTTGTCCCACGTTGTCCCACGTGGTCCCACGTTGTCCCACGTTGTCCCACGGTGTCCCACGATGTCCAACGGTGTCCCACGTTGTCCCACGGTGTCCCACGTTGTCCCACGTTGTCCCACGTTGTCCCACGTTGTCCCACGATGTCCCACGTTGTCCCACGTTGTCCCACGTTGTCCCACGTTGTCCCACGTTGTCCCACGTGGTCCCACGTTGTCCCACGTTGTCCCACGTTGTCCCACGTTGTCCCACGATGTCCCACGTTGTCCCACGTTGTCCCACGTTGTCCCACGATGTCCCACGTTGTCCCACGTTGTCCCACGTTGTCCCACGTTGTCCCACGATGTCCCACGTTGTCCCACGTTGTCCCACGTTGTCCCACGTTGTCCCACGGTGTCCAACGATGTCCAACGGTGTCCAACGGTGTCCCACGTTGTCCCACGTTGTCCCACGTTGTCCCACGTTGTCCCACGTTGTCCCACGATGTCCCACGTTGTCCCACGTTGTCCCACGTTGTCCCACGTTGTCCCACGTTGTCCCACGTTGTCCCACGGTGTCCCACGATGTCCCACGTTGTCCCACGTTGTCCCACGTTGTCCCACGATGTCCCACGTTGTCCCACGTTGTCCCACGGTGTCCAACGATGTCCAACGGTGTCCAGCGATGTCCAACGGTGTCCCACGTTGTCCCACGTTTTCCCACGTTGTCCCACGTTGTCCCACGTTGTCCCACGTTGTCCCACGTTGTCCCACGTTGTCCCACGTTGTCCCACGTTGTCCCACGGTGTCCAACGATGTCCAACGGTGTCCAGCGATGTCCAACGATGTCCCACGTTGTCCCACGTTTTCCCACGTTGTCCCACGTTGTCCCACGGTGTCCAACGATGTCCAACGATGTCCAACGGTGTCCCACGTTGTCCCACGTTGTTCCATGGTTTCCCACGTTGTCCCACGTTGTCCCACGTTGTCCCACGGTGTCCAACGATGTCCAACGGTGTCCCACGTTGTCCAACGGTGTCCCACGTTGTCCCACGTTGTCCCACGTTGTCCCACGTTGTCCCACGATGTCCCACGTTGTCCCACGTTGTCCCACGTTGTCCCACGTTGTCCCACGTTGTCCCACGTTGTCCCACGTTGTCCCACGTTGTCCCACGTTGTCCCACGTTGTCCCACGTTGTCCCACGGTGTCCAACGATGTCCAACGGTGTCCAACGGTGTCCCACGGTGTCCAACGGTGTCCCACGTTGTCCCACGTTGTCCCACGTTGTCCCACGTTGTCCCACGTTGTCCCACGTTGTCCCACGTTGTCCAACGATGTCCAACGGTGTCCCACGTTGTCCCACGTTGTTCCATGGTTTCCCACGTTGTCGCACGTTGTCCCACGTTGTCCCACGGTGTCCAACGATGTCCAACGGTGTCCAACGGTGTCCAACGGTGTCCAACGGTGTCCCACGTTGTCCCACGTTGTCCCACGTTGTCCCACGATGTCCCACGTTGTCCCACGTTGTCCCACGTTGTCCCACGTTGTCCCACGTTGTCCCACGTTGTCCCACGGTGTCCAACGATGTCCAACGGTGTCCAACGGTGTCCAACGGTGTCCAACGATGTCCAACGATGTCCAACGATGTCCAACGGTGTCCAACGATGTCCAACGATGTCCAACGGTGTCCCACGATGTCCAACGATGTCCAACGATGTCCAACGGTGTCCAACGATGTCCAACGGTGTCCAACGATGTCCAACGATGTCCAACGGTGTCCCACGATGTCCAACGATGTCCAACGATGTCCAACGGTGTCCAACGGTGTCCAACGGTGTCCCACGGTGTCCAACGGTGTCCCACGTTGTCCCACGTTGTCCCACGTTGTCCCACGTTGTCCCACGATGTCCCACGTTGTCCCACGTTGTCCCACGTTGTCCCACGTTGTCCCACGATGTCCCACGTTGTCCCACGTTGTCCCACGTTGTCCCACGTTGTCCCACGGTGTCCAACGATGTCCAACGGTGTCCAACGGTGTCCCACGGTGTCCAACGGTGTCCCACGTTGTCCCACGTTGTCCCACGTTGTCCCACGTTGTCCCACGTTGTCCCACGATGTCCCACGTTGTCCCACGTTGTCCGACGTTGTCCCACGTTGTCCCACGTTGTCCCACGTTGTCCCACGGTGTCCCACGATGTCCCACGTTGTCCAACGTTGTCCCACGTTGTCCCACGATGTCCCACGTTGTCCCACGTTGTCCCACGGTGTCCAACGATGTCCAACGGTGTCCAGCGATGTCCAACGGTGTCCCACGTTGTCCCACGTTTTCCCACGTTGTCCCACGTTGTCCCACGTTGTCCCACGTTGTCCCACGTTGTCCCACGTTGTACCACGTTGTCCCACGTTGTCCCACGGTGTCCAACGATGTCCAACGGTGTCCAGCGATGTCCAACGGTGTCCCACGTTGTCCCACGTTTTCCCACGTTGTCCCACGTTGTCCCACGGTGTCCAACGATGTCCAACGATGTCCAACGGTGTCCCACGTTGTCCCACGTTGTTCCATGGTTTCCCACGTTGTCCCACGTTGTCCCACGTTGTCCCACGGTGTCCAACGATGTCCAACGGTGTCCCACGTTGTCCAACGGTGTCCCACGTTGTCCCACGTTGTCCCACGTTGTCCCACGTTGTCCCACGATGTCCCACGTTGTCCCACGTTGTCCCACGTTGTCCCACGTTGTCCCACGTTGTCCCACGTTGTCCCACGTTGTCCCACGTTGTCCCACGTTGTCCCACGTTGTCCCACGTTGTCCCACGGTGTCCAACGATGTCCAACGGTGTCCAACGGTGTCCCACGGTGTCCAACGGTGTCCCACGTTGTCCCACGTTGTCCCACGTTGTCCCACGTTGTCCCACGTTGTCCCACGTTGTCCCACGTTGTCCAACGATGTCCAACGGTGTCCCACGTTGTCCCACGTTGTTCCATGGTTTCCCACGTTGTCCCACGTTGTCCCACGTTGTCCCACGGTGTCCAACGATGTCCAACGGTGTCCAACGGTGTCCAACGGTGTCCAACCGTGTCCCACGTTGTCCCACGTTGTCCCACGTTGTCCCACGGTGTCCAACGATGTCCAACGGTGTCGCACGTTGTCCCACGTTGTCCCACGTTGTCCCACGTTGTCCCAAGTTGTCCCACGATGTCCCACGTTGTCCCACGTTGTCCCACGTTGTCCCACGTTGTCCCACGTTGTCCCACGTTGTCCCACGTTGTCCCACGGTGTCCAACGATGTCCAACGGTGTCCAACGGTGTCCCACGGTGTCCAACGGTGTCCCACGTTGTCCCACGTTGTCCCACGTTGTCCCACGTTGTCCCACGTTGTCCCACGATGTCCCACGTTGTCCCACGTTGTCCCACGTTGTCCCACGTTGTCCCACGTTGTCCCACGGTGTCCCACGGTGTCCAACGATGTCCAACGGTGTCCAACGGTGTCCAACGGTGTCCAACGATGTCCAACGATGTCCAACGATGTCCAACGGTGTCCAACGATGTCCAACGATGTCCAACGGTGTCCCACGATGTCCAACGATGTCCAACGATGTCCAACGATGTCCAACGGTGTCCCACGTTGTCCCACGTTGTCCCACGTTGTCCCACGTTGTCCCACGTTGTCCCACGGTGTCCAACGATGTCCAACGGTGTCCCACGTTGTCCAACGGTGTCCCACGTTGTCCCACGTTGTCCCACGTTGTCCCACGTTGTCCCACGTTGTCCCACGTTGTCCCACGTTGTCCCACGTTGTCCCACGTTGTCCCACGGTGTCCCACGTTGTCCCACGTTGTCCCACGTTGTCCCACGTTGTCCCACGTTGTCCCACGTTGTCCAACGGTGTCCCACGTTGTCCCACGTTGTCCCACGTTGTCCCACGTTGTCCCACGATGTCCCACGTTGTCCCACGTTGTCCCACGTTGTCCCACGTTGTCCAACGATGTCCAACGGTGTCCCACGTTGTCCCACGTTGTTCCATGGTTTCCCACGTTGTCCCACGTTGTCCCACGGTGTCCAACGATGTCCAACGGTGTCCAACGGTGTCCCACGGTGTCCAACGGTGTCCCACGTTGTCCCACGTTGTCCCACGTTGTCCCACGTTGTCCCACGTTGTCCCACGTTGTCCCACGTTGTCCAACGATGTCCAACGGTGTCCCACGTTGTCCCACGTTGTTCCATGGTTTCCCACGTTGTCCCACGTTGTCCCACGTTGTCCCACGGTGTCCAACGATGTCCAACGGTGTCCAACGGTGTCCAACGGTGTCCAACGGTGTCCCACGTTGTCCCACGTTGTCCCACGGTGTCCAACGATGTCCAACGGTGTCCAACGGTGTCCAACGGTGTCCAACGGTGTCCCACGTTGTCCCACGTTGTCCCACGTTGTCCCACGTTGTCCCACGTTGTCCCACGTTGTCCCACGTTGTCCCACGTTGTCCCACGTTGTCCCACGGTGTCCAACGATGTCCAACGATGTCCAACGGTGTCCCACGATGTCCAACGATGTCCAACGATGTCCAACGGTGTCCAACGGTGTCCAACGGTGTCCCACGGTGTCCAACGGTGTCCCACGTTGTCCCACGTTGTCCCACGTTGTCCCACGTTGTCCCACGATGTCCCACGTTGTCCAACGGTGTCCAACGGTGTCCAACGATGTCCAACGATGTCCAACGGTGTCCCACGATGTCCAACGATGTCCAACGATGTCCAACGGTGTCCCACGTTGTCCCACGTTGTCCCACGTTGTCCCACGTTGTCCCACGTTGTCCCACGGTGTCCAACGATGTCCAACGGTGTCCCACGTTGTCCAACCGTGTCCCACGTTGTCCCACGTTGTCCCACGTTGTCCCACGTTGTCCCACGGTGTCCAACGATGTCCAACGGTGTCCCACGTTGTCCAACCGTGTCCCACGTTGTCCCACGTTGTCCCACGTTGTCCCACGTTGTCCCACGTTGTCCCACGTTGTCCCACGTTGTCCCACGTTGTCCCACGTTGTCCCACGTTGTCCCACGTTGTCCCACGTTGTCCCACGGTGTCCAACGATGTCGAACGGTGTCCAACGGTGTCCCACGGTGTCCAACGGTGTCCCACGTTGTCCCACGTTGTCCCACGTTGTCCCACGTTGTCCCACGTTGTCCCACGTTGTCCAACGATGTCCAACGGTGTCCCACGTTGTCCCACGTTGTTCCATGGTTTCCCACGTTGTCCCACGTTGTCCCACGTTGTCCCACGGTGTCCAACGATGTCCAACGGTGTCCAACGGTGTCCAACGGTGTCCAACGGTGTCCCACGTTGTCCCACGTTGTCCCACGGTGTCCAACGATGTCCAACGGTGTCCAACGGTGTCCAACGGTGTCCAACGGTGTCCCACGTTGTCCCACGTTGTCCCACGTTGTCCCACGTTGTCCCACGTTGTCCCACGTTGTCCCACGTTGTCCCACGTTGTCCCACGATGTCCCACGTTGTCCCACGTTGTCCCACGGTGTCCAACGATGTCCAACGGTGTCCAGCGATGTCCAACGGTGTCCCACGTTGTCCCACGTTTTCCCACGTTGTCCCACGTTGTCCCACGTTGTCCCACGTTGTCCCACGTTGTCCCACGTTGTACCACGTTGTCCCACGTTGTCCCACGGTGTCCAACGATGTCCAACGGTGTCCAGCGATGTCCAACGGTGTCCCACGTTGTCCCACGTTTTCCCACGTTGTCCCACGTTGTCCCACGGTGTCCAACGATGTCCAACGATGTCCAACGGTGTCCCACGTTGTCCCACGTTGTTCCATGGTTTCCCACGTTGTCCCACGTTGTCCCACGTTGTCCCACGGTGTCCAACGATGTCCAACGGTGTCCCACGTTGTCCAACGGTGTCCCACGTTGTCCCACGTTGTCCCACGTTGTCCCACGTTGTCCCACGATGTCCCACGTTGTCCCACGTTGTCCCACGTTGTCCCACGTTGTCCCACGTTGTCCCACGTTGTCCCACGTTGTCCCACGTTGTCCCACGTTGTCCCACGTTGTCCCACGTTGTCCCACGGTGTCCAACGATGTCCAACGGTGTCCAACGGTGTCCCACGGTGTCCAACGGTGTCCCACGTTGTCCCACGTTGTCCCACGTTGTCCCACGTTGTCCCACGTTGTCCCACGTTGTCCCACGTTGTCCAACGATGTCCAACGGTGTCCCACGTTGTCCCACGTTGTTCCATGGTTTCCCACGTTGTCCCACGTTGTCCCACGTTGTCCCACGGTGTCCAACGATGTCCAACGGTGTCCAACGGTGTCCAACGGTGTCCAACCGTGTCCCACGTTGTCCCACGTTGTCCCACGTTGTCCCACGGTGTCCAACGATGTCCAACGGTGTCGCACGTTGTCCCACGTTGTCCCACGTTGTCCCACGTTGTCCCAAGTTGTCCCACGATGTCCCACGTTGTCCCACGTTGTCCCACGTTGTCCCACGTTGTCCCACGTTGTCCCACGTTGTCCCACGTTGTCCCACGGTGTCCAACGATGTCCAACGGTGTCCAACGGTGTCCCACGGTGTCCAACGGTGTCCCACGTTGTCCCACGTTGTCCCACGTTGTCCCACGTTGTCCCACGTTGTCCCACGATGTCCCACGTTGTCCCACGTTGTCCCACGTTGTCCCACGTTGTCCCACGTTGTCCCACGTTGTCCCACGGTGTCCAACGATGTCCAACGGTGTCCAACGGTGTCCAACGGTGTCCAACGATGTCCAACGATGTCCAACGATGTCCAACGGTGTCCAACGATGTCCAACGATGTCCAACGGTGTCCCACGATGTCCAACGATGTCCAACGATGTCCAACGATGTCCAACGGTGTCCCACGTTGTCCCACGTTGTCCCACGTTGTCCCACGTTGTCCCACGTTGTCCCACGGTGTCCAACGATGTCCAACGGTGTCCCACGTTGTCCAACGGTGTCCCACGTTGTCCCACGTTGTCCCACGTTGTCCCACGTTGTCCCACGTTGTCCCACGTTGTCCCACGTTGTCCCACGTTGTCCCACGTTGTCCCACGGTGTCCCACGTTGTCCCACGTTGTCCCACGTTGTCCCACGTTGTCCCACGTTGTCCCACGTTGTCCAACGGTGTCCCACGTTGTCCCACGTTGTCCCACGTTGTCCCACGTTGTCCCACGATGTCCCACGTTGTCCCACGTTGTCCCACGTTGTCCCACGTTGTCCAACGATGTCCAACGGTGTCCCACGTTGTCCCACGTTGTTCCATGGTTTCCCACGTTGTCCCACGTTGTCCCACGGTGTCCAACGATGTCCAACGGTGTCCAACGGTGTCCCACGGTGTCCAACGGTGTCCCACGTTGTCCCACGTTGTCCCACGTTGTCCCACGTTGTCCCACGTTGTCCCACGTTGTCCCACGTTGTCCAACGATGTCCAACGGTGTCCCACGTTGTCCCACGTTGTTCCATGGTTTCCCACGTTGTCCCACGTTGTCCCACGTTGTCCCACGGTGTCCAACGATGTCCAACGGTGTCCAACGGTGTCCAACGGTGTCCAACGGTGTCCCACGTTGTCCCACGTTGTCCCACGGTGTCCAACGATGTCCAACGGTGTCCAACGGTGTCCAACGGTGTCCAACGGTGTCCCACGTTGTCCCACGTTGTCCCACGTTGTCCCACGTTGTCCCACGTTGTCCCACGTTGTCCCACGTTGTCCCACGTTGTCCCACGTTGTCCCACGGTGTCCAACGATGTCCAACGATGTCCAACGGTGTCCCACGATGTCCAACGATGTCCAACGATGTCCAACGGTGTCCAACGGTGTCCAACGGTGTCCCACGGTGTCCAACGGTGTCCCACGTTGTCCCACGTTGTCCCACGTTGTCCCACGTTGTCCCACGATGTCCCACGTTGTCCAACGGTGTCCAACGGTGTCCAACGATGTCCAACGATGTCCAACGGTGTCCCACGATGTCCAACGATGTCCAACGATGTCCAACGGTGTCCCACGTTGTCCCACGTTGTCCCACGTTGTCCCACGTTGTCCCACGTTGTCCCACGGTGTCCAACGATGTCCAACGGTGTCCCACGTTGTCCAACCGTGTCCCACGTTGTCCCACGTTGTCCCACGTTGTCCCACGTTGTCCCACGTTGTCCCACGTTGTCCCACGTTGTCCCACGTTGTCCCACGTTGTCCCACGTTGTCCCACGTTGTCCCACGTTGTCCCACGGTGTCCAACGATGTCGAACGGTGTCCAACGGTGTCCCACGGTGTCCAACGGTGTCCCACGTTGTCCCACGTTGTCCCACGTTGTCCCACGTTGTCCCACGTTGTCCCACGTTGTCCAACGATGTCCAACGGTGTCCCACGTTGTCCCACGTTGTTCCATGGTTTCCCACGTTGTCCCACGTTGTCCCACGTTGTCCCACGTTGTCCCACGTTGTCCCACGGTGTCCCACGGTGTCCAACGATGTCCAACGGTGTCCCACGTTGTCCCACGTTGTCCCACGTTGTCCCACGTTGTCCCACGTTGTCCCACGATGTCCCACGTTGTCCCACGTTGTCCCACGTTGTCCCACGTTGTCCCACGTTGTCCCACGTTGTCCCACGTTGTCCCACGTGGTCCCACGTTGTCCCACGTTGTCCCACGGTGTCCAACGATGTCCAACGGTGTCCCACGTTGTCCAACGGTGTCCCACGTTGTCCCACGTTGTCCCACGTTGTCCCACGTTGTCCCACGATGTCCCACGTTGTCCCACGTTGTCCCACGTTGTCCCACGTTGTCCCACGTTGTCCCACGTTGTCCCACGTTCTCCCACGTTGTCCCACGTTGTCCCACGTTGTCCCACGGTGTCCAACGATGTCCAACGGTGTCCCACGTTGTCCCACGTTGTCCCACGTTGTCCCACGGTGTCCAACGATGTCCAACGGTGTCCAACGGTGTCCCACGGTGTCCAACGGTGTCCCACGTTGTCCCACGTTGTCCCACGTTGTCCCACGTTGTCCCACGTTGTCCCACGATGTCCCACGTTGTCCCACGTTGTCCCACGTTGTCCCACGTTGTCCCACGTTGTCCCACGTTGTCCCACGGTGTCCAACGATGTCCAACGGTGTCCAACGGTGTCCAACGGTGTCCAACGATGTCCAACGATGTCCAACGATGTCCAACGGTGTCCAGCGATGTCCAACGATGTCCAACGGTGTCCCACGATGTCCAACGATGTCCAACGATGTCCAACGATGTCCAACGATGTCCAACGGTGTCCCACGTTGTCCCACGTTGTCCCACGTTGTCCCACGTTGTCCCACGTTGTCCCACGGTGTCCAACGATGTCCAACGGTGTCCCACGTTGTCCAACGGTGTCCCACGTTGTCCAACGGTGTCCCACGTTGTCCCACGTTGTCCCACGTTGTCCCACGTTGTCCCACGTTGTCCCACGTTGTCCCACGTTGTCCCACGTTGTCCCACGTTGTCCCACGTTGTCCCACGTTGTCCCACGTTGTCCCACGGTGTCCAACGATGTCCAACGGTGTCCAACGGTGTCCAACGGTGTCCCACGGTGTCCAACGGTGTCCCACGTTGTCCCACGTTGTCCCACGTTGTCCCACGTTGTCCCACGTTGTCCCACGTTGTCCAACGATGTCCAACGGTGTCCCACGTTGTCCCACGTTGTTCCATGGTTTCCCACGTTGTCCCACGTTGTCCCACGTTGTCCCACGTTGTCCCACGTTGTCCCACGGTGTCCCACGGTGTCCAACGATGTCCCACGGTGTCCCACGTTGTCCCACGTTGTCCCACGTTGTCCCACGTTGTCCCACGTTGTCCCACGTTGTCCCACGTTGTCCCACGTTGTCCCACGTTGTCCCACGTGGTCCCACGTTGTCCCACGTTGTCCCACGGTGTCCAACGATGTCCAACGGTGTCCCACGTTGTCCAACGGTGTCCCACGTTGTCCCACGTTGTCCCACGTTGTCCCACGATGTCCCACGTTGTCCCACGTTGTCCCACGTTGTCCCACGTTGTCCCACGTTGTCCCACGTTGTCCCACGTTGTCCCACGTTGTCCCACGTGGTCCCACGTTGTCCCACGTTGTCCCACGGTGTCCAACGATGTCCAACGGTGTCCCACGTTGTCCAACGGTGTCCCACGTTGTCCCACGTTGTCCCACGTTGTCCCACGTTGTCCCACGGTGTCCAACGATGTCCAACGGTGTCCCACGTTGTCCCACGTTGTCCCACGTTGTCCCACGGTGTCCAACGATGTCCAACGGTGTCCAACGGTGTCCCACGGTGTCCAACGGTGTCCCACGTTGTCCCACGTTGTCCCACGTTGTCCCACGTTGTCCCACGTTGTCCCACGATGTCCCACGTTGTCCCACGTTGTCCCACGTTGTCCCACGTTGTCCCACGTTGTCCCACGTTGTCCCACGGTGTCCAACGATGTCCAACGGTGTCCAACGGTGTCCAACGGTGTCCAACGATGTCCAACGATGTCCAACGATGTCCAACGGTGTCCAACGATGTCCAACGATGTCCAACGGTGTCCCACGATGTCCAACGATGTCCAACGATGTCCAACGATGTCCAACGGTGTCCCACGTTGTCCCACGTTGTCCCACGTTGTCCCACGTTGTCCCACGTTGTCCCACGGTGTCCAACGATGTCCAACGGTGTCCCACGTTGTCCAACGGTGTCCCACGTTGTCCCACGTTGTCCCACGTTGTCCCACGTTGTCCCACCTTGTCCCACTTTGTCCCACGTTGTCCCACGTTGTCCCACGTTGTCCCACGTTGTCCCACGTTGTCCCACGTTGTCCCACGTTGTCCCACGTTGTCCCACGGTGTCCAACGATGTCCAACGGTGTCCCACGGTGTCCCACGGTGTCCGACGGTGTCCCACGTTGTCCCACGTTGTCCCACGTTGTCCCACGTTGTCCCACGTTGTCCAACGATGTCCAACGGTGTCCCACGTTGTCCCACGTTGTTCCATGGTTTCCCACGTTGTCCCACGTTGTCCCACGTTGTCCCACGTTGTCCCACGTTGTCCCACGGTGTCCCACGGTGTCCAACGATGTCCAACGGTGTCCCACGTTGTCCCACGTTGTCCCACGTTGTCCCACGTTGTCCCACGTTGTCCCACGTTGTCCCACGTTGTCCCACGTTGTCCCACGGTGTCCAACGATGTCCAACGGTGTCCCACGTTGTCCAACGGTGTCCCACGTTGTCCCACGTTGTCCCACGTTGTCCCACGTTGTCCCACGGTGTCCAACGATGTCCAACGGTGTCCCACGTTGTCCCACGTTGTCCCACGTTGTCCCACGTTGTCCCACGTTGTCCCACGATGTCCCACGTTGTCCCACGTTGTCCCACGTTGTCCCACGTTGTCCCACGTTGTCCCACGTTGTCCCACGTTGTCCCACGTTGTCCCACGTTGTCCCACGTTGTCCCACGTTGTCCCACGGTGTCCAACGATGTCCAACGGTGTCCAGCGATGTCCAACGGTGTCCCACGTTGTCCCACGTTGTCCCACGTTGTCCCACGTTGTCCCACGTTGTCCCACGTTGTCCCACGTTGTCCCACGTTGTCCCACGTGTCCCACGTTGTCCCACGATGTCCCACGTTGTCCCACGTTGTCCCACGTTGTCCCACGTTGTCCCACGTTGTCCCACGTTGTCCCACGTTGTCCCACGTTGTCCCACGTTGTCCCACGTTGTCCCACGTTGTCCCACGTTGTCCCACGGTGTCCCACGGTGTCCAACGATGTCCAACGGTGTCCCACGTTGTCCCACGTTGTCCCACGTTGTCCCACGTTGTCCCACGTTGTCCCACGTTGTCCCACGTTGTCCCACGTTGTCCCACGTTGTCCCACGTGGTCCCACGTTGTCCCACGTTGTCCCACGGTGTCCAACGATGTCCAACGGTGTCCCACGTTGTCCAACGGTGTCCCACGTTGTCCCACGTTGTCCCACGTTGTCCCACGTTGTCCCACGTTGTCCCACGTTGTCCCACGTTGTCCCACGTTGTCCCACGTTGTCCCACGTTGTCCCACGTTGTCCCACGTTGTCCCACGTTGTCCCACGTGGTCCCACGTTGTCCCACGTTGTCCCACGGTGTCCAACGATGTCCAACGGTGTCCCACGTTGTCCAACGGTGTCCCACGTTGTCCCACGTTGTCCCACGTTGTCCCACGATGTCCCACGTTGTCCCACGTTGTCCCACGTTGTCCCACGTTGTCCAACGATGTCCAACGGTGTCCCACGTTGTCCCACGTTGTTCCATGGTTTCCCACGTTGTCCCACGTTGTCCCACGGTGTCCAACGATGTCCAACGGTGTCCAACGGTGTCCCACGGTGTCCAACGGTGTCCCACGTTGTCCCACGTTGTCCCACGTTGTCCCACGGTGTCCAACGATGTCCAACGGTGTCCCACGTTGTCCAACGGTGTCCCACGTTGTCCCACGTTGTCCAACGGTGTCCCACGTTGTCCCACGTTGTCCCACGTTGTCCCACGTTGTCCCACGTTGTCCCACTTTGTCCCACGTTGTCCCACGTTGTCCCACGTTGTCCCACGTTGTCCCACGTTGTCCCACGTTGTCCCACGTTGTCCCACGTTGTCCCACGGTGTCCAACGATGTCCAACGGTGTCCAACGGTGTCCCACGGTGTCCAACGGTGTCCCACGTTGTCCCACGTTGTCCCACGTTGTCCCACGTTGTCCCACGTTGTCCAACGATGTCCAACGGTGTCCCACGTTGTCCCACGTTGTTCCATGGTTTCCCACGTTGTCCCACGTTGTCCCACGTTGTCCCACGTTGTCCCACGTTGTCCCACGGTGTCCCACGGTGTCCAACGATGTCCAACGGTGTCCCACGTTGTCCCACGTTGTCCCACGTTGTCCCACGTTGTCCCACGTTGTCCCACGTTGTCCCACGTTGTCCCACGTTGTCCCACGGTGTCCAACGATGTCCAACGGTGTCCCACGTTGTCCAACGGTGTCCCACGTTGTCCCACGTTGTCCCACGTTGTCCCACGTTGTCCCACGGTGTCCAACGATGTCCAACGGTGTCCCACTTTGTCCCACGTTGTCCCACGTTGTCCCACGTTGTCCCACGTTGTCCCACGATGTCCCACGTTGTCCCACGTTGTCCCACGTTGTCCCACGTTGTCCCACGTTGTCCCACGTTGTCCCACGTTGTCCCACGTTGTCCCACGTTGTCCCACGTTGTCCCACGTTGTCCCACGGTGTCCAACGATGTCCAACGGTGTCCAGCGATGTCCAACGGTGTCCCACGTTGTCCCACGTTGTCCCACGTTGTCCCACGTTGTCCCACGTTGTCCCACGTTGTCCCACGTTGTCCCACGTTGTCCCACGTGTCCCACGTTGTCCCACGATGTCCCACGTTGTCCCACGTTGTCCCACGTTGTCCCACGTTGTCCCACGTTGTCCCACGTTGTCCCACGTTGTCCCACGTTGTCCCACGTTGTCCCACGTTGTCCCACGTTGTCCCACGTTGTCCCACGGTGTCCCACGGTGTCCAACGATGTCCAACGGTGTCCCACGTTGTCCCACGTTGTCCCACGTTGTCCCACGTTGTCCCACGTTGTCCCACGTTGTCCCACGTTGTCCCACGTTGTCCCACGATGTCCCACGTGGTCCCACGTTGTCCCACGTTGTCCCACGGTGTCCAACGATGTCCAACGGTGTCCCACGTTGTCCAACGGTGTCCCACGTTGTCCCACGTTGTCCCACGTTGTCCCACGTTGTCCCACGTTGTCCCACGTTGTCCCACGTTGTCCCACGTTGTCCCACGTTGTCCAACGGTGTCCCACGTTGTCCCACGTTGTCCCACGTTGTCCCACGTTGTCCCACGTTGTCCCACGTTGTCCCACGTTGTCCCACGTTGTCCCACGTTGTCCCACGTTGTCCCACGTTGTCCCACGTTGTCCCACGTGGTCCCACGTTGTCCCACGTTGTCCCACGGTGTCCAACGATGTCCAACGGTGTCCCACGTTGTCCAACGGTGTCCCACGTTGTCCCACGTTGTCCCACGTTGTCCCACGTTGTCCCACGTTGTCCCACGTTGTCCCACGGTGTCCAACGATGTCCCACGGTGTCCAACGGTGTCCCACGGTGTCCAACGGTGTCCCACGTTGTCCCACGTTGTCCCACGTTGTCCCACGTTGTCCCACGTTGTCCCACGATGTCCCACGTTGTCCCACGTTGTCCGACGTTGTCCCACGTTGTCCCACGTTGTCCCACGTTGTCCCACGGTGTCCCACGATGTCCCACGTTGTCCCACGTTGTCCCACGTTGTCCCACGATGTCCCACGTTGTCCCACGTTGTCCCACGGTGTCCAACGATGTCCAACGGTGTCCAGCGATGTCCAACGGTGTCCCACGTTGTCCCACGTTTTCCCACGTTGTCCCACGTTGTCCCACGTTGTCCCACGTTGTCCCACGTTGTCCCACGTTGTACCACGTTGTCCCACGTTGTCCCACGGTGTCCAACGATGTCCAACGGTGTCCCGCGATGTCCAACGGTGTCCCACGTTGTCCCACGTTTTCCCACGTTGTCCCACGTTGTCCCACGGTGTCCAACGATGTCCAACGATGTCCAACGGTGTCCCACGTTGTCCCACGTTGTTCCATGGTTTCCCACGTTGTCCCACGTTGTCCCACGTTGTCCCACGGTGTCCAACGATGTCCAACGGTGTCCCACGTTGTCCAACGGTGTCCCACGTTGTCCCACGTTGTCCCACGTTGTCCCACGTTGTCCCACGATGTCCCACGTTGTCCCACGTTGTCCCACGTTGTCCCACGTTGTCCCACGTTGTCCCACGTTGTCCCACGTTGTCCCACGTTGTCCCACGTTGTCCCACGTTGTCCCACGTTGTCCCACGGTGTCCAACGATGTCCAACGGTGTCCAACGGTGTCCCACGGTGTCCAACGGTGTCCCACGTTGTCCCACGTTGTCCCACGTTGTCCCACGTTGTCCCACGTTGTCCCACGTTGTCCCACGTTGTCCCACGTTGTCCCACGTTGTCCCACGTTGTCCCACGTTGTCCCACGTTGTCCCACGTGGTCCCACGTTGTCCCACGTTGTCCCACGGTGTCCAACGATGTCCAACGGTGTCCCACGTTGTCCAACGGTGTCCCACGTTGTCCCACGTTGTCCCACGTTGTCCCACGTTGTCCCACGTTGTCCCACGTTGTCCCACGGTGTCCAACGATGTCCAACGGTGTCCCACGTTGTCCCACGGTGTCCAACGGTGTCCCACGTTGTCCCACGTTGTCCCACGTTGTCCCACGTTGTCCCACGTTGTCCCACGATGTCCCACGTTGTCCCACGTTGTCCGACGTTGTCCCACGTTGTCCCACGTTGTCCCACGTTGTCCCACGGTGTCCCACGATGTCCCACGTTGTCCCACGTTGTCCCACGTTGTCCCACGATGTCCCACGTTGTCCCACGTTGTCCCACGGTGTCCAACGATGTCCAACGGTGTCCAGCGATGTCCAACGGTGTCCCACGTTGTCCCACGTTTTCCCACGTTGTCCCACGTTGTCCCACGTTGTCCCACGTTGTCCCACGTTGTCCCACGTTGTACCACGTTGTCCCACGTTGTCCCACGGTGTCCAACGATGTCCAACGGTGTCCAGCGATGTCCAACGGTGTCCCACGTTGTCCCACGTTTTCCCACGTTGTCCCACGTTGTCCCACGGTGTCCAACGATGTCCAACGATGTCCAACGGTGTCCCACGTTGTCCCACGTTGTTCCATGGTTTCCCACGTTGTCCCACGTTGTCCCACGTTGTCCCACGGTGTCCAACGATGTCCAACGGTGTCCCACGTTGTCCAACGGTGTCCCACGTTGTCCCACGTTGTCCCACGTTGTCCCACGTTGTCCCACGATGTCCCACGTTGTCCCACGTTGTCCCACGTTGTCCCACGTTGTCCCACGTTGTCCCACGTTGTCCCACGTTGTCCCACGTTGTCCCACGTTGTCCCACGTTGTCCCACGTTGTCCCACGGTGTCCAACGATGTCCAACGGTGTCCAACGGTGTCCCACGGTGTCCAACGGTGTCCCACGTTGTCCCACGTTGTCCCACGTTGTCCCACGTTGTCCCACGTTGTCCCACGTTGTCCCACGTTGTCCAACGATGTCCAACGGTGTCCCACGTTGTCCCACGTTGTTCCATGGTTTCCCACGTTGTCCCACGTTGTCCCACGTTGTCCCACGGTGTCCAACGATGTCCAACGGTGTCCAACGGTGTCCAACGGTGTCCAACCGTGTCCCACGTTGTCCCACGTTGTCCCACGTTGTCCCACGGTGTCCAACGATGTCCAACGGTGTCCCACGTTGTCCCACGTTGTCCCACGTTGTCCCACGTTGTCCCAAGTTGTCCCACGATGTCCCACGTTGTCCCACGTTGTCCCACGTTGTCCCACGTTGTCCCACGTTGTCCCACGTTGTCCCACGTTGTCCCACGGTGTCCAACGATGTCCAACGGTGTCCAACGGTGTCCCACGGTGTCCAACGGTGTCCCACGGTGTCCCACGTTGTCCCACGTTGTCCCACGTTGTCCCACGTTGTCCCACGATGTCCCACGTTGTCCCACGTTGTCCCACGTTGTCCCACGTTGTCCCACGTTGTCCCACGTTGTCCCACGGTGTCCAACGATGTCCAACGGTGTCCAACGGTGTCCAACGGTGTCCAACGATGTCCAACGATGTCCAACGATGTCCAACGGTGTCCAACGATGTCCAACGATGTCCAACGGTGTCCCACGATGTCCAACGATGTCCAACGATGTCCAACGATGTCCAACGGTGTCCCACGTTGTCCCACGTTGTCCCACGTTGTCCCACGTTGTCCCACGTTGTCCCACGGTGTCCAACGATGTCCAACGGTGTCCCACGTTGTCCAACGGTGTCCCACGTTGTCCCACGTTGTCCCACGTTGTCCCACGTTGTCCCACGTTGTCCCACGTTGTCCCACGTTGTCCCACGTTGTCCCACGTTGTCCCACGTTGTCCCACGTTGTCCCACGGTGTCCCACGTTGTCCCACGTTGTCCCACGGTGTCCAACGATGTCCAACGGTGTCCAACGGTGTCCCACGGTGTCCAACGGTGTCCCACGTTGTCCCACGTTGTCCCACGTTGTCCCACGTTGTCCCACGTTGTCCCACGTTGTCCAACGATGTCCAACGGTGTCCCACGTTGTCCCACGTTGTTCCATGGTTTCCCACGTTGTCCCACGTTGTCCCACGTTGTCCCACGTTGTCCCACGTTGTCCCACGGTGTCCCACGGTGTCCAACGATGTCCAACGGTGTCCCACGTTGTCCCACGTTGTCCCACGTTGTCCCACGTTGTCCCACGTTGTCCCACGTTGTCCCACGTTGTCCCACGTTGTCCCACGTTGTCCCACGTTGTCCCACGTGGTCCCACGTTGTCCCACGTTGTCCCACGGTGTCCAACGATGTCCAACGGTGTCCCACGTTGTCCAACGGTGTCCCACGTTGTCCCACGTTGTCCCACGTTGTCCCACGTTGTCCCACGATGTCCCACGTTGTCCCACGTTGTCCCACGTTGTCCCACGTTGTCCAACGATGTCCAACGGTGTCCCACGTTGTCCCACGTTGTTCCATGGTTTCCCACGTTGTCCCACGTTGTCCCACGGTGTCCAACGATGTCCAACGGTGTCCAACGGTGTCCCACGGTGTCCAACGGTGTCCCACGTTGTCCCACGTTGTCCCACGTTGTCCCACGTTGTCCCACGTTGTCCCACGTTGTCCCACGTTGTCCAACGATGTCCAACGGTGTCCCACGTTGTCCCACGTTGTTCCATGGTTTCCCACGTTGTCCCACGTTGTCCCACGTTGTCCCACGGTGTCCAACGATGTCCAACGGTGTCCAACGGTGTCCAACGGTGTCCAACGGTGTCCCACGTTGTCCCACGTTGTCCCACGGTGTCCAACGATGTCCAACGGTGTCCAACGGTGCCCAACGGTGTCCAACGGTGTCCCACGTTGTCCCACGTTGTCCCACGTTGTCCCACGTTGTCCCACGTTGTCCCACGTTGTCCCACGTTGTCCCACGTTGTCCCACGTTGTCCCACGGTGTCCAACGATATCCAACGATGTCCAACGGTGTCCCACGATGTCCAACGATGTCCAACGATGTCCAACGGTGTCCAACGGTGTCCAACGGTGTCCCACGGTGTCCAACGGTGTCCCACGTTGTCCCACGTTGTCCCACGTTGTCCCACGTTGTCCCACGATGTCCCACGTTGTCCAACGGTGTCCAACGGTGTCCAACGATGTCCAACGATGTCCAACGGTGTCCCACGATGTCCAACGATGTCCAACGATGTCCAACGGTGTCCCACGTTGTCCCACGTTGTCCCACGTTGTCCCACGTTGTCCCACGTTGTCCCACGGTGTCCAACGATGTCCAACGGTGTCCCACGTTGTCCAACCGTGTCCCACGTTGTCCCACGTTGTCCCACGTTGTCCCACGTTGTCCCACGTTGTCCCACGTTGTCCCACGTTGTCCCACGTTGTCCCACGTTGTCCCACGTTGTCCCACGTTGTCCCACGTTGTCCCACGGTGTCCAACGATGTCGAACGGTGTCCAACGGTGTCCCACGGTGTCCAACGGTGTCCCACGTTGTCCCACGTTGTCCCACGTTGTCCCACGTTGTCCCACGTTGTCCCACGTTGTCCAACGATGTCCAACGGTGTCCCACGTTGTCCCACGTTGTTCCATGGTTTCCCACGTTGTCCCACGTTGTCCCACGTTGTCCCACGTTGTCCCACGTTGTCCCACGGTGTCCCACGGTGTCCAACGATGTCCCACGGTGTCCCACGTTGTCCCACGTTGTCCCACGTTGTCCCACGTTGTCCCACGTTGTCCCACGATGTCCCACGTTGTCCCACGTTGTCCCACGTTGTCCCACGTTGTCCCACGTTGTCCCACGTTGTCCCACGTTGTCCCACGTGGTCCCACGTTGTCCCACGTTGTCCCACGGTGTCCAACGATGTCCAACGGTGTCCCACGTTGTCCAACGGTGTCCCACGTTGTCCCACGTTGTCCCACGTTGTCCCACGTTGTCCCACGATGTCCCACGTTGTCCCACGTTGTCCCACGTTGTCCCACGTTGTCCCACGTTGTCCCACGTTGTCCCACGTTCTCCCACGTTGTCCCACGTTGTCCCACGTTGTCCCACGGTGTCCAACGATGTCCAACGGTGTCCCACGTTGTCCCACGTTGTCCCACGTTGTCCCACGGTGTCCAACGATGTCCAACGGTGTCCAACGGTGTCCCACGGTGTCCAACGGTGTCCCACGTTGTCCCACGTTGTCCCACGTTGTCCCACGTTGTCCCACGTTGTCCCACGATGTCCCACGTTGTCCCACGTTGTCCCACGTTGTCCCACGTTGTCCCACGTTGTCCCACGTTGTCCCACGGCGTCCAACGATGTCCAACGGTGTCCAACGGTGTCCAACGGTGTCCAACGATGTCCAACGATGTCCAACGATGTCCAACGGTGTCCAACGATGTCCAACGATGTCCAACGGTGTCCCACGATGTCCAACGATGTCCAACGATGTCCAACGATGTCCAACGGTGTCCCACGTTGTCCCACGTTGTCCCACGTTGTCCCACGTTGTCCCACGTTGTCCCACGGTGTCCAACGATGTCCAACGGTGTCCCACGTTGTCCAACGGTGTCCCACGTTGTCCAACGGTGTCCCACGTTGTCCCACGTTGTCCCACGTTGTCCCACGTTGTCCCACGTTGTCCCACGTTGTCCCACGTTGTCCCACGTTGTCCCACGTTGTCCCACGTTGTCCCACGTTGTCCCACGGTGTCCAACGATGTCCAACGGTGTCCAACGGTGTCCAACGGTGTCCCACGGTGTCCAACGGTGTCCCACGTTGTCCCACGTTGTCCCACGTTGTCCCACGTTGTCCCACGTTGTCCCACGTTGTCCAACGATGTCCAACGGTGTCCCACGTTGTCCCACGTTGTTCCATGGTTTCCCACGTTGTCCCACGT
This sequence comes from Bombus terrestris, assembly GCF_910591885.1. Taxonomy (NCBI): domain Eukaryota; kingdom Metazoa; phylum Arthropoda; class Insecta; order Hymenoptera; family Apidae; genus Bombus; species Bombus terrestris. The sequence continues at coordinate 290,308 of NW_025963607.1, forward strand.
TGTCCCACGTTGTCCCACGTTGTCCCACGTTGTCCCACGGTGTCCCACGGTGTCCAACGATGTCCCACGGTGTCCCACGTTGTCCCACGTTGTCCCACGTTGTCCCACGTTGTCCCACGTTGTCCCACGTTGTCCCACGTTGTCCCACGTTGTCCCACGTTGTCCCACGTTGTCCCACGTGGTCCCACGTTGTCCCACGTTGTCCCACGGTGTCCAACGATGTCCAACGGTGTCCCACGTTGTCCAACGGTGTCCCACGTTGTCCCACGTTGTCCCACGTTGTCCCACGATGTCCCACGTTGTCCCACGTTGTCCCACGTTGTCCCACGTTGTCCCACGTTGTCCCACGTTGTCCCACGTTGTCCCACGTTGTCCCACGTGGTCCCACGTTGTCCCACGTTGTCCCACGGTGTCCAACGATGTCCAACGGTGTCCCACGTTGTCCAACGGTGTCCCACGTTGTCCCACGTTGTCCCACGTTGTCCCACGTTGTCCCACGGTGTCCAACGATGTCCAACGGTGTCCCACGTTGTCCCACGTTGTCCCACGTTGTCCCACGGTGTCCAACGATGTCCAACGGTGTCCAACGGTGTCCCACGGTGTCCAACGGTGTCCCACGTTGTCCCACGTTGTCCCACGTTGTCCCACGTTGTCCCACGTTGTCCCACGATGTCCCACGTTGTCCCACGTTGTCCCACGTTGTCCCACGTTGTCCCACGTTGTCCCACGTTGTCCCACGGTGTCCAACGATGTCCAACGGTGTCCAACGGTGTCCAACGGTGTCCAACGATGTCCAACGATGTCCAACGATGTCCAACGGTGTCCAACGATGTCCAACGATGTCCAACGGTGTCCCACGATGTCCAACGATGTCCAACGATGTCCAACGGTGTCCAACGGTGTCCCACGTTGTCCCACGTTGTCCCACGTTGTCCCACGTTGTCCCACGTTGTCCCACGGTGTCCAACGATGTCCAACGGTGTCCCACGTTGTCCAACGGTGTCCCACGTTGTCCCACGTTGTCCCACGTTGTCCCACGTTGTCCCACGTTGTCCCACTTTGTCCCACGTTGTCCCACGTTGTCCCACGTTGTCCCACGTTGTCCCACGTTGTCCCACGTTGTCCCACGTTGTCCCACGTTGTCCCACGATGTCCAACGATGTCCAACGGTGTCCAACGGTGTCCCACGGTGTCCAACGGTGTCCCACGTTGTCCCACGTTGTCCCACGTTGTCCCACGTTGTCCCACGTTGTCCAACGATGTCCAACGGTGTCCCACGTTGTCCCACGTTGTTCCATGGTTTCCCACGTTGTCCCACGTTGTCCCACGTTGTCCCACGTTGTCCCACGTTGTCCCACGGTGTCCCACGGTGTCCAACGATGTCCAACGGTGTCCCACGTTGTCCCACGTTGTCCCACGTTGTCCCACGTTGTCCCACGTTGTCCCACGTTGTCCCACGTTGTCCCACGTTGTCCCACGGTGTCCAACGATGTCCAACGGTGTCCCACGTTGTCCCACGTTGTCCCACGTTGTCCCACGTTGTCCCACGTTGTCCCACGTTGTCCCACGGTGTCCAACGATGTCCAACGGTGTCCCACTTTGTCCCACGTTGTCCCACGTTGTCCCACGTTGTCCCACGATGTCCCACGTTGTCCCACGTTGTCCCACGTTGTCCCACGTTGTCCCACGTTGTCCCACGTTGTCCCACGTTGTCCCACGTTGTCCCACGTTGTCCCACGTTGTCCCACGTTGTCCCACGGTGTCCAACGATGTCCAACGGTGTCCAGCGATGTCCAACGGTGTCCCACGTTGTCCCACGTTGTCCCACGTTGTCCCACGTTGTCCCACGTTGTCCCACGTTGTCCCACGTTGTCCCACGTTGTCCCACGTGTCCCACGTTGTCCCACGATGTCCCACGTTGTCCCACGTTGTCCCACGTTGTCCCACGTTGTCCCACGTTGTCCCACGTTGTCCCACGTTGTCCCACGTTGTCCCACGTTGTCCCACGTTGTCCCACGTTGTCCCACGTTGTCCCACGGTGTCCCACGGTGTCCAACGATGTCCAACGGTGTCCCACGTTGTCCCACGTTGTCCCACGTTGTCCCACGTTGTCCCACGTTGTCCCACGTTGTCCCACGTTGTCCCACGTTGTCCCACGTGGTCCCACGTTGTCCCACGTTGTCCCACGGTGTCCAACGATGTCCAACGGTGTCCCACGTTGTCCAACGGTGTCCCACGTTGTCCCACGTTGTCCCACGTTGTCCCACGTTGTCCCACGTTGTCCCACGTTGTCCCACGTTGTCCCACGTTGTCCCACGTTGTCCCACGTTGTCCCACGTTGTCCCACGTTGTCCCACGTTGTCCCACGTGGTCCCACGTTGTCCCACGTTGTCCCACGGTGTCCAACGATGTCCAACGGTGTCCCACGTTGTCCAACGGTGTCCCACGTTGTCCCACGTTGTCCCACGTTGTCCCACGTTGTCCCACGATGTCCCACGTTGTCCCACGTTGTCCCACGTTGTCCCACGTTGTCCAACGATGTCCAACGGTGTCCCACGTTGTCCCACGTTGTTCCATGGTTTCCCACGTTGTCCCACGTTGTCCCACGGTGTCCAACGATGTCCAACGGTGTCCAACGGTGTCCCACGGTGTCCAACGGTGTCCCACGTTGTCCCACGTTGTCCCACGTTGTCCCACGTTGTCCCACGTTATCCCACGTTGTCCCACGTTGTCCAACGATGTCCAACGGTGTCCCACGTTGTCCCACGTTGTTCCATGGTTTCCCACGTTGTCCCACGTTGTCCCACGTTGTCCCACGGTGTCCAACGATGTCCAACGGTGTCCAACGGTGTCCAACGGTGTCCAACGGTGTCCAACGGTGTCCCACGTTGTCCCACGTTGTCCCACGTTGTCCCACGGTGTCCAACGATGTCCAACGGTGTCCCACGTTGTCCCACGTTGTCCCACGTTGTCCCACGTTGTCCCACGTTGTCCCACGATGTCCCACGTTGTCCCACGTTGTCCCACGTTGTCCAACGATGTCCAACGGTGTCCAACGGTGTCCAACGGTGTCCAACGGTGTCCCACGTTGTCCCACGTTGTCCCACGTTGTCCCACGTTGTCCCACGTTGTCCCACGTTGTCCCACGTTGTCCCACGTTGTCCCACGTTGTCCCACGTTGTCCCACGTTGTCCCACGGTGTCCAACGATGTCCAACGATGTCCAACGGTGTCCCACGATGTCCAACGATGTCCAACGATGTCCAACGGTGTCCAACGGTGTCCAACGGTGTCCCACGGTGTCCAACGGTGTCCCACGTTGTCCCACGTTGTCCCACGTTGTCCCACGTTGTCCCACGTTGTCCCACGTTGTCCCACGTTGTCCCACGTTGTCCCACGTTGTCCCACGTTGTCCCACGGTGTCCAACGATGTCGAACGGTGTCCAACGGTGTCCCACGGTGTCCAACGGTGTCCCACGTTGTCCCACGTTGTCCCACGTTGTCCCACGTTGTCCCACGTTGTCCCACGTTGTCCAACGATGTCCAACGGTGTCCCACGTTGTCCCACGTTGTTCCATGGTTTCCCACGTTGTCCCACGTTGTCCCACGTTGTCCCACGTTGTCCCACGTTGTCCCACGGTGTCCCACGGTGTCCAACGATGTCCAACGGTGTCCCACGTTGTCCCACGTTGTCCCACGTTGTCCCACGTTGTCCCACGTTGTCCCACGATGTCCCACGTTGTCCCACGTTGTCCCACGTTGTCCCACGTTGTCCCACGTTGTCCCACGTTGTCCCACGTTGTCCCACGTGGTCCCACGTTGTCCCACGTTGTCCCACGGTGTCCAACGATGTCCAACGGTGTCCCACGTTGTCCAACGGTGTCCCACGTTGTCCCACGTTGTCCCACGTTGTCCCACGTTGTCCCACGATGTCCCACGTTGTCCCACGTTGTCCCACGTTGTCCCACGTTGTCCCACGTTGTCCCACGTTGTCCCACGTTCTCCCACGTTGTCCCACGTTGTCCCACGTTGTCCCACGGTGTCCAACGATGTCCAACGGTGTCCCACGTTGTCCCACGTTGTCCCACGTTGTCCCACGGTGTCCAACGATGTCCAACGGTGTCCAACGGTGTCCCACGTTGTCCCACGTTGTCCCACGTTGTCCCACGTTGTCCCACGTTGTCCCACGTTGTCCCACGTTGTCCCACGTTGTCCCACGTTGTCCCACGTTGTCCCACGTTGTCCCACGTTGTCCCACGGTGTCCAACGATGTCCAACGGTGTCCAACGGTGTCCCACGGTGTCCAACGGTGTCCCACGTTGTCCCACGTTGTCCCACGTTGTCCCACGTTGTCCCACGTTGTCCCACGTTGTCCAACGATGTCCAACGGTGTCCCACGTTGTCCCACGTTGTTCCATGGTTTCCCACGTTGTCCCACGTTGTCCCACGTTGTCCCACGTTGTCCCACGGTGTCCCACGGTGTCCAACGATGTCCAACGGTGTCCCACGTTGTCCCACGTTGTCCCACGTTGTCCCACGTTGTCCCACGTTGTCCCACGTTGTCCCACGTTGTCCCACGTTGTCCCACGTTGTCCCACGTTGTCCCACGTGGTCCCACGTTGTCCCACGTTGTCCCACGGTGTCCAACGATGTCCAAAGGTGTCCCACGTTGTCCAACGGTGTCCCACGTTGTCCCACGTTGTCCCACGTTGTCCCACGTTGTCCCACGATGTCCCACGTTGTCCCACGTTGTCCCACGTTGTCCCACGATGTCCCACGTTGTCCCACGTTGTCCCACGTTGTCCCACGTTGTCCCACGTTGTCCCACGTTGTCCCACGTTGTCCCACGGTGTCCAACGATGTCCAACGGTGTCCCACGTTGTCCCACGTTGTCCCACGTTGTCCAACGATGTCCAACGATGTCCAACGGTGTCCCACGATGTCCAACGATGTCCAACGATGTCCAACGATGTCCAACGGTGTCCCACGTTGTCCCACGTTGTCCCACGTTGTCCCACGTTGTCCCACGTTGTCCCACGGTGTCCAACGATGTCCAACGGTGTCCCACGTTGTCCAACGGTGTCCCACGTTGTCCCACGTTGTCCCACGTTGTCCCACGTTGTCCCACGTTGTCCCACTTTGTCCCACGTTGTCCCACGTTGTCCCACGTTGTCCAACGATGTCCAACGGTGTCCAACGGTGTCCAACGGTGTCCCACGGTGTCCAACGGTGTCCCACGTTGTCCCACGTTGTCCCACGTTGTCCCACGTTGTCCCACGTTGTCCCACGTTGTCCCACGTTGTCCAACGATGTCCAACGGTGTCCCACGTTGTCCCACGTTGTTCCATGGTTTCCCACGTTGTCCCACGTTGTCCCACGTTGTCCCACGGTGTCCAACGATGTCCAACGGTGTCCAACGGTGTCCAACGGTGTCCAACGGTGTCCCACGTTGTCCCACGTTGTCCCACGGTGTCCAACGATGTCCAACGGTGTCCAAAGGTGTCCAACGGTGTCCAACGGTGTCCCACGTTGTCCCACGTTGTCCCACGTTGTCCCACGTTGTCCCACGTTGTCCCACGTTGTCCCACGTTGTCCCACGTTGTCCCACGTTGTCCCACGGTGTCCAACGATGTCCAACGATGTCCAACGGTGTCCCACGATGTCCAACGATGTCCAACGATGTCCAACGGTGTCCAACGGTGTCCAACGGTGTCCCACGGTGTCCAACGGTGTCCCACGTTGTCCCACGTTGTCCCACGTTGTCCCACGTTGTCCCACGATGTCCCACGTTGTCCAACGGTGTCCAACGGTGTCCAACGATGTCCAACGATGTCCAACGGTGTCCCACGATGTCCAACGATGTCCAACGATGTCCAACGGTGTCCCACGTTGCCCCACGTTGTCCCACGTTGTCCCACGTTGTCCCACGTTGTCCCACGGTGTCCAACGATGTCCAACGGTGTCCCACGTTGTCCAACCGTGTCCCACGTTGTCCCACGTTGTCCCACGTTGTCCCACGTTGTCCCACGTTGTCCCACGTTGTCCCACGTTGTCCCACGTGGTCCCACGTTGTCCCACGTTGTCCCACGGTGTCCAACGATGTCCAACGGTGTCCCACGTTGTCCAACGGTGTCCCACGTTGTCCCACGTTGTCCCACGTTGTCCCACGTTGTCCCACGATGTCCCACGTTGTCCCACGTTGTCCCACGTTGTCCCACGTTGTCCCACGTTGTCCCACGTTGTCCCACGTTCTCCCACGTTGTCCCACGTTGTCCCACGTTGTCCCACGGTGTCCAACGATGTCCAACGGTGTCCCACGTTGTCCCACGTTGTCCCACGTTGTCCCACGGTGTCCAACGATGTCCCACGGTGTCCAACGGTGTCCCACGGTGTCCAACGGTGTCCCACGTTGTCCCACGTTGTCCCACGTTGTCCCACGTTGTCCCACGTTGTCCCACGATGTCCCACGTTGTCCCACGTTGTCCCACGTTGTCCCACGTTGTCCCACGTTGTCCCACGGTGTCCAACGATGTCCAACGGTGTCCAACGGTGTCCAACGGTGTCCAACGATGTCCAACGATGTCCAACGATGTCCAACGGTGTCCAACGATGTCCAACGATGTCCAACGGTGTCCCACGATGTCCAACGATGTCCAACGATGTCCAACGATGTCCAACGGTGTCCCACGTTGTCCCACGTTGTCCCACGTTGTCCCACGTTGTCCCACGTTGTCCCACGGTGTCCAACGATGTCCAACGGTGTCCCACGTTGTCCAACGGTGTCCCACGTTGTCCAACGGTGTCCCACGTTGTCCCACGTTGTCCCACGTTGTCCCACGTTGTCCCACGTTGTCCCACGTTGTCCCACGTTGTCCCACGTTGTCCCACGTTGTCCCACGTTGTCCCACGTTGTCCCACGTTGTCCCACGGTGTCCAACGATGTCCAACGGTGTCCAACGGTGTCCAACGGTGTCCCACGGTGTCCAACGGTGTCCCACGTTGTCCCACGTTGTCCCACGTTGTCCCACGTTGTCCCACGTTGTCCCACGTTGTCCAACGATGTCCAACGGTGTCCCACGTTGTCCCACGTTGTTCCATGGTTTCCCACGTTGTCCCACGTTGTCCCACGTTGTCCCACGTTGTCCCACGTTGTCCCACGGTGTCCCACGGTGTCCAACGATGTCCCACGGTGTCCCACGTTGTCCCACGTTGTCCCACGTTGTCCCACGTTGTCCCACGTTGTCCCACGTTGTCCCACGTTGTCCCACGTTGTCCCACGTTGTCCCACGTTGTCCCACGTTGTCCCACGTGGTCCCACGTTGTCCCACGTTGTCCCACGGTGTCCAACGATGTCCAACGGTGTCCCACGTTGTCCAACGGTGTCCCACGTTGTCCCACGTTGTCCCACGTTGTCCCACGATGTCCCACGTTGTCCCACGTTGTCCCACGTTGTCCCACGTTGTCCCACGTTGTCCCACGTTGTCCCACGTTGTCCCACGTTGTCCCACGTGGTCCCACGTTGTCCCACGTTGTCCCACGTGGTCCCACGTTGTCCCACGTTGTCCCACGGTGTCCAACGATGTCCAACGGTGTCCCACGTTGTCCAACGGTGTCCCACGTTGTCCCACGTTGTCCCACGTTGTCCCACGTTGTCCCACGGTGTCCAACGATGTCCAACGGTGTCCCACGTTGTCCCACGTTGTCCCACGTTGTCCCACGGTGTCCAACGATGTCCAACGGTGTCCAACGGTGTCCCACGGTGTCCAACGGTGTCCCACGTTGTCCCACGTTGTCCCACGTTGTCCCACGTTGTCCCACGTTGTCCCACGATGTCCCACGTTGTCCCACGTTGTCCCACGTTGTCCCACGTTGTCCCACGTTGTCCCACGTTGTCCCACGGTGTCCAACGATGTCCAACGGTGTCCAACGGTGTCCAACGGTGTCCAACGATGTCCAACGATGTCCAACGATGTCCAACGGTGTCCAACGATGTCCAACGATGTCCAACGGTGTCCCACGATGTCCAACGATGTCCAACGATGTCCAACGATGTCCAACGGTGTCCCACGTTGTCCCACGTTGTCCCACGTTGTCCCACGTTGTCCCACGTTGTCCCACGGTGTCCCACGGTGTCCAACGGTGTCCCACGTTGTCCAACGGTGTCCCACGTTGTCCCACGTTGTCCCACGTTGTCCCACGTTGTCCCACGTTGTCCCACTTTGTCCCACGTTGTCCCACGTTGTCCCACGTTGTCCCACGTTGTCCCACGTTGTCCCACGTTGTCCCACGTTGTCCCACGTTGTCCCACGGTGTCCAACGATGTCCAACGGTGTCCAACGGTGTCCCACGGTGTCCAACGGTGTCCCACGTTGTCCCACGTTGTCCCACGTTGTCCCACGTTGTCCCACGTTGTCCAACGATGTCCAACGGTGTCCCACGTTGTCCCACGTTGTTCCATGGTTTCCCACGTTGTCCCACGTTGTCCCACGTTGTCCCACGTTGTCCCACGTTGTCCCACGGTGTCCCACGGTGTCCAACGATGTCCAACGGTGTCCCACGTTGTCCCACGTTGTCCCACGTTGTCCCACGTTGTCCCACGTTGTCCCACGTTGTCCCACGTTGTCCCACGTTGTCCCACGGTGTCCAACGATGTCCAACGGTGTCCCACGTTGTCCAACGGTGTCCCACGTTGTCCCACGGTGTCCAACGATGTCCAACGGTGTCCCACGTTGTCCCACGTTGTCCCACGTTGTCCCACGTTGTCCCACGTTGTCCCACGTTGTCCCACGTTGTCCCACGTTGTCCCACGTTGTCCCACGTGGTCCCACGTTGTCCCACGTTGTCCCACGGTGTCCAACGATGTCCAACGGTGTCCCACGTTGTCCAACGGTGTCCCACGTTGTCCCACGTTGTCCCACGTTGTCCCACGTTGTCCCACGTTGTCCCACGTTGTCCCACGTTGTCCCACGTTGTCCCACGTTGTCCCACGTTGTCCCACGTTGTCCCACGTTGTCCCACGTTGTCCCACGTGGTCCCACGTTGTCCCACGTTGTCCCACGGTGTCCAACGATGTCCAACGGTGTCCCACGTTGTCCAACGGTGTCCCACGTTGTCCCACGTTGTCCCACGTTGTC